>NC_092814.1:21126666-21427500 GCF_023375885.2 Dermacentor andersoni | reverse complement strand
AACGCATCGGAGTGCTTCCCAGTATAGACACAGCACCGATAAAATCCGAAGAGCGAGCGACACGCGGGAGGCAGCGACATGACGTGTGCAATAACGCACGAACTAGGCGCGCCTCATTTTATGCACTCATGATTTGGCGTCGAGAGTGCATCGCAGTAGACAGGGCACCAATAAAATACGAAGAGCAAGTGACACGTGGGAGGCGGCGACATGACGTTTGCAATGACACACGCACTAGGAACAACTTTAGTCAGCCATAACCATGGAGCTACCGTGGCATCGGGGAAACGTAGTTGTCTCGCTCCCCAAAGGCCCAGGTGCAATACCTGTGCCATATGTTCTTTTCGATTCCATTAGTTGACTTTGTTTACTGAAACCTGCCTGACAAATTTAACGTCAAGCCGCGCACTTACGTGTTTTTACTCTTCGCGCCGTCGGCAAATTTTGGTACCACCTTTCGGTCACGCTGCTGACGACAACGCCGGATTTTCGTGTAATGGGGGCATATATTGCTTTCGGATTTTTTTATATGATATAAGGATATGTTTACGTTCAATTCGATGCGCCGGGTACTCCTCAGCCCTTGAATTGGTCTAGCCTACAACATATAGGGTTCAAGATTACATATCAAATAACCTTTTGCATTAATAACTCGCGAAGCGTCTTCATCAGTGCAAGTCGTGACAGTGCTTTTGCCTGAAAGTACACTTGTCGTGGCCGGCATGATAACACCAAAATAAAGCTCTGGCAGGTATTGAACATTGTGTATAGTGCTCAGCGATTGAAACGCGATACTCACAAAGCATGGCGGCCGGCGCTTGTTGCGCCACCGGTGATAGCTGAGGAGGCCGAATGCAGTAATGATGCATCAAAAAGATTCTCGCTTTCATGGGACACAAAATATGGATCATGTCAGTGTCACCAGGGCCCACCAGTGGCGCAAGAAAGTACCAGCCGCCATGTTGTCCGAGTATCGCGTTTCAATCGCTGAGAACTGTGCATCACGTATACATTATAGGCGAGAAAAAGAGCTCCGATTTTTGTGATAGAACTCGACACTAGAAGGAATTTGTGCACGAAGCTACCCTCAAAATGCTTTGAACTGGAAGCAGGCAGCCAACCCGAAGCAGCAAAACAAGTGCGCAGTTACTCTGCCGAAAAAGCACTAAAATCATCTGCTTCTGGCAGCTTCATAGCGTTCCATCACCGCTCCTAGCACAGAACACACTAAACAATCCTTAAATATGGTAAAAATCTATGCGCAAACACCCAACAATTTTTAATGTCTCACCTCGCGTAACTCTATGGACGAAGCAGCGCGCCCCCGCAGCCAACGATCAAACCACAGAACACCTATACAAACTTAGAGAAGGGAAACTGTACCTTCCACAGTGCAACGAAAATAAGAGTAGCGGTGGTGTTGTGAACTAAAGTATGTGACCGAGAGATGGCGCTGGCAAGATCAAAACTAATATCGACATCATTACGTAATGAGCAATATAGCTGCTGCGGTAGCGGCTGGTGGGGCTTGTTGCGTTGCTCGCTCGCTGGCGCTTTGTTACCGTTTTCAGGGCGGTGTTCGTGTGTACGGTACTCTAAGATGACTACAGATATCTTTATTATGTCGCCAGGTGACCGAGAGGCCTGAACTGGCAAAAAAAAAACACCTAAGACAAGGAAGCTTACAAGTAAGTAAGTAAGCTGAAATCGAGCGAAGTTTTATCATCGTGTTTGGCGTGCCGCTAAAGCAAGGAGAACGAAGCTTCAGACAATGATATTCGTGCTGGGCTGCACTAGTATTCCGTACAGTGCTGTTTGACGTGTTTCATACTATATGTATAGTGCCTGCCTTCGACGATTTCAGCTAGATAAAAAAAAAGGAACACAAGTGCTCGGCAAAGACGTACTGTAAAGATAAGCTTGAGCTGCAATGTTGCATTGTTTTCATTACACAATGGCGATAGGCACGAAATGTAGAGGGGAAAAAGGGTTATGCTAAATTTTACATCACATATTGTCTCTTAATATTTCTGTTGTACATTTAGTGCTCAGGTGCAGCAGTAAAGGCTTTGACACAAGTGGAAAACTCGTAGGAAGGCGAGAAACGTTATGGAGACAACAGTGCTTACAAGGACCTCTGCCAATATTGTGTATAAACAGCAACGCTAAATAAACATTTAAGTATGCCCAAATAATGCTCACGGATTCTTGGAAAATGCAGTTTGCAGTTTCATGTTGAAAAGACATCTCGGTTTGTGTGTTCAAACTAAGCAAAAAGGTTACAAAGAGATGAACACTTCAGTTGAGTAACAGAGGTGAGCAAGGGAAGCCTCAGCCTGTAGCCACCGTTTCAACAACCAAACACATTTGTGAGGGCAGTAACGAAGAGAAGTTCCCACGCTGAGGCTTCCCTTGCTCGTCCGTTGTTGATTGGCTGAATGTTAAGCCAAACTTCGAGTATATTTCAAAAACTTTTTGGGAACGCACGGTCCTCAGGTACGTCGTCTGCTGTTTGAAGTGAAAGAAAAATTGTTTTTATTGGTTTGTCATGTTTGAGAAGTGTGGAGTACGCCGGTTGTGTGAAGCTGCCTTTTCTAGCCATTTCTTACGGTGCAGGGCTAGCCTAGTTACTGATTTCACGCAAGCTGTACATGAGCCTTTTGTAGTTAAAAAATGAAAAATAATGCATATATAAAGATCTAATTCTAATCCTAGCACTTACCATCTTAACATTGTTCCCGTAGATTTCATCAGTTCCTATATATATATATATATATATATATGTATATATATATATATATATATATATTAGTGTACACATTACAAATAACTTAACTTGGACCAATATAGAGTTCATCGTTAATAACGCTATTCACGTGCTCGGGTACTTACGGCGTAACTTTTCTAAAGCACTGTCTACTTTAAAGCTACACCTTTACAAGACTATAATACGCTCGAAGCTTGAATATGCATCTGAAATATGGGATCCCAGTCGCGTTAATCTTATTACTTCACTTTAACTAGTACAAAATAACTCTGCTCGTTTCATTCTTTCAAATTATAACCGTACCGCGATAGCTTCAATGAAACTAACCACTGCAGCACTTCTTCCTCTAGCTAACCGCAGCAGTCGCCCGTGTTTCGCTATTTCATAAAATTTTCCATCATACCACACTTCCCGACGAGTTCATACCGCGGCCTCAAGTACACTTCAAACCGCATCGATCATCGCAGTAAGGTAGGAATTGATTCATGTTGCACGAACTTTTACTTTCAATCTTTCATCCCCCGTACATCTCAGGAATGGAACCACCTTCCCTCAAGTATCGTAGCCATCGTCAATAACAAACTTTTTTTGCAAAACATTAGCTAACATCGCATAATTAGGAGAATCATTGCGTTACCAGAATGTACCGCTCTTTTTCGTTTCTTTTACCCTACGGCTTCGTAACCACTCCCCTCTTTAATAGCATACAGCCCTGAGAGTACTCTTAATAAAAAATAAAATAATAAAGGGAAGAGTGACTGCCAGAGTTTCAGTCAACATGGAGCATAATTTCCTCAAAATTGCACCGAGCGGTATTGAAGGTTTTAAAATTCTTTGCAGTTTCGTGTAAGGAATGAACGCTATGAGGGAGCATGTGGTACTTGGTGGTAATGCTGATTCGATTGTAGCAGTTCTTATAAGAAAGCCTGCCGAAGCCACTTCACTGTAATAAACCCAGTAGTGCGAGATATAGCTCGGACAAATATAAAGAGAGGGTCGCGTGCCGTTATTCCAGCGACCTGTCGCGCACGGATAATTCTGAGTCTCGCAGACGAGACACCGCAGCGATCCTTTGCCGACGCGGTATCGTGGCCATGCGAAAGAAAAAAAAAAATGTGTAGGGCCTGCGGCTTTAAGGTCGCAGCCGTCAGCTGCAGCGCGAGCTGGGTGGGCGCGGAGAACAATCGGGCCCGCGGCAGCCCATTCCGGCGGCGCATCAGACGTTGCGGCTACAGCGGCGTCATGTCGCGCTGCTCCCTACGATTAAATAGCGCTAAGTCGATGCTAAAGGTTTGGAGAGGCTGCGAGCTAAAAAGGGCGCGCAGGCGCGAGCAGACGCCTCAACACCAGGCACCTTTTTCACTAGTTGGCACTGGTCGGCGTTTTTTAACCGAAGCCATGCTTCATTTTATTGTGTCCGCGACTGCAAATCGCAGACAAAAAAAAAAAAAGAAGAAAGAAAACATCGTGTTCTGGTTCCTTCACACTGCGGCGGTTTGAAGGCCTGCGGCCGTCCGCTACTGCGCGACGGCGCAAAGTGCTGAAGTACTCGCCCTTCACGCACCATTCGCTGGAAAAAATTTCAGAGTACCGCATTCGTTTTCCCCGCGCCGCCGACGCGTTCATTGGCCCAACCGTACCACGTGACTTTGGGGTGCCGTATACCTTCCAAGCGCCGGGCGGGCCGGCTGAGTTAGAGCGCAGGCAGCGCAGGTTCCCAACGTTTTTTTTTTTTTTTTTTTGTGTTCCGATTGTCGCGCTCGCGTTTGACTGCAAGGAAAGCATGCCTGGCTGCTGCGCCTTCGGATGCAGCAACCGAACCGAGTCGGGAAATACTTTTTACTCGATTCCGACCGAGATAAATGACCGAGAGCGTCGTTCTGCGTGGTTACACAGAATCGGCAGGGAGAACTTCAAGCCTACAAAAAACACCCGCGTGTTCGAGGTATAAGTACACCTTGCTTATGCTTTTCGGCCCTGTTTTAGAAGATATTTAAGCGAAGTGCACGCGGTGTCAGCGATGCTACGAAAATAGGAGTTCATTGCAGGGATCGTTCGCGTCTTGCACGCTTGACGCGGGTACTCGTGTACGCGTTTGTTGCTCAACACACGTGGTTATTCCGTGCTCGTGGCACGCGAAGGCACACTTGTCGCGCGAGAATCCCGCGTCCTCACGTGCACCAGGTACTCGCGTGATTTCTCCGCGCACGTGAGCGCGCTCTCGCCTCGAGTCACTCGACCCATATGGCGCTTGTTTTTCGCAGATCGTAACGATCGCAGTCAATAAAAACGTGGTCAATGCGAGGCCCATGATACTTCCTTTTTTCCACTTATCCTTTGCTCATTTATACATCGCATTTCGAGCTTCAAACCAATGGACAGGTGATATTCACAACACATGCTTTAAATTTTGAGCTTGTAAGCCGAGCACATGCAATGAACTGAAGTCAGCATACATATTATGTTTTATGTTGAAATGCTACGGTGCATACCCAAATAATGTTGTGCTTAATGCATAACAAGAAATACAAAACAACAGAACACCCAGTAGCTTTAGTTTGACTCTGTCACTATGCATGTTACATAAACCGCTCTAAAAGCACAAGAATTTTATACATCGCCTATGTAACTTAGAAAAAAAGAAGTACTGCGTCACCAGCTGGCGTTCCTGCTTTTTTTTTTTACACAGGCAGCGAATCTTGGC
Organism: Dermacentor andersoni; assembly: GCF_023375885.2. Taxonomy (NCBI): domain Eukaryota; kingdom Metazoa; phylum Arthropoda; class Arachnida; order Ixodida; family Ixodidae; genus Dermacentor; species Dermacentor andersoni. The sequence goes on along the minus strand of NC_092814.1, from coordinate 21,422,029 downwards.
GGTCTAAGAAAACAGTCATAAATAAGTTGAGAAGAGTAGCCGCTCATGCACGCACTAGACAGCCGCGTTCATAAATCGCAATGTAGCAAACTCTCGCTCATTATTAGTGTACAGAAGTACACATACGTAGCTGTAATCAGCAAATGTCTCATATTGGCCTTCCACAAGATTTAGTGCGCAAAATGGTCATCGAAGTTGATTTTTACGCCTGCTGTGCACAGATAATCTTACGCGATCACGGCCAAACACCGGTGCGCACAGGGAAGTCGCAGTGTCTCGTGCGTATACGGCGGACGAAGTCGCCCGGCAGAGTCGAGAACGCGCGGTATCCGTTTACAAACTAAATTAAATGTATCCGATTTAGCTTGTGAAATTACACAATGAACGTACGTGCCTGTGACAGTGTAAGGTGTTAAATTCGTCCTGCTTGGAAACATTCAATAGAAGCCGACGGCAGTCCACGATGTTCATGCCAAAAAGCACAAGCTTGCCTCATTCCGGCTCGAAGTGACGAAGTGTTTCCTTCGTAGCCCGCTCCGCGGAAGGGGGAAACAAACCCGTGCTTAAGCTCCCGATAGCAGCGCTAAGCTGCTGCCCACAATCGTAGCACAGTTCCAGCAGTAAACACGATAGGCGTGCAAAACAAGCACCTGCTGCATTACTTCGGACAAAATAACATTTTATTTTCGTTCTTAGCAACTATTATCTCCGGGCACAAAGTAGTTGTACTTCAGTAAACACTCAATCCGATGTGTCACCGAATATAAAGCTCTTCCAACACGGCGGCCTTCCCGCGACGCAGTACGCGACGCAGTCGGCTTGGAAGGTATAGACCGTTTCATCGGGCGAAGAGGATACGGCGCGCGGAGAGCCTTTCCTCCTCTCTGGCTTGGGCGATCCGGCGCGGCGCTGCTTGAAAGTATTGCTGTCGCGTGCTGCGGAACGATTTCGAGATGTTTTAGATCTTACTTTGTGAAATTTACGCCATGTTCGTTCATATAAGGTCGTCAGGGAAGCCTTTCGGTGCATCGGTAACTACTGTAAGCAGAAATATGTCTTGTGGACGCAAAAATGTGACGCGCATAATCAGCCGCGGTGTACGCGCATATCAGTCGCGGTGCGTGTATGCGTTGTTTACTATATTGCTTATATCGATTTTAATTCAACAAAGAAAACCGGCGTATCTGTATTAGCAGCATTAAATGGTAAATCAGCTCACTGTCTGATAGATTGGCGTAGGGAGTAAAACATAAAACATAAGAGCGCATGCTCCTGCACGGCCAACCTAAGGCAACCACGAAACATCTAAGCGGCAGGCGCTATCAAATATTTTTGATACACTGGCATCGTTCTCACGCATTTCAAGTGTAGTATGCTTGAAATTACCATATGTCTACGCTAGCCTTGCTGCACGAGGCCCGTGGCGCTGCTCAACACAGCGATCACTGCGGTTGGTGAGCCAGCACGATACATATATAAGCTGTGTGCTTCGGCATTGCCTTTTTGGCCTGTATACAGCCATAATATAGAGAGGGTTCGCATAAAAAGAATGCGATGGCTATTTTTGAGCGCAAAATTTCCGTAATACGTGTGAGTACGTCGTAGAGAACTGAACGAACACAACCGAAAAAAAAAATCGGTTAGCATCCTCTTTCTCTAAAAAGCAAGAGAAAACGGGCTAACGTCTCACAACGTTTATAAATATATAACCGCTGATACCGTATGCTTGGACCATGCGCTATATAGAACAAAGATATCTGTAATCCAGCACCTACTACTGCTTAGGACGCTCGCGCAGTTCGTAAACGGTCGCTTTGCTGGACATGCTTAATTCAGACTGTATAAGCTATGCTGCTATTACTAGCCAAAACTATTTTATTAATGGGTGGAAACCTCATCCATCCAACCAAGTAGCCACGCAATGTAACCTGCAACGAATAGTTTGAACGCTTGTCAAAGTATAATAGCACAGCTCCTATCGTAGCATAACGGTACCCACGCTGTTACGATCGTCGCGTATGTTTCATGGCTCCTAAACCGCAGCTTAGAAATAGAGGATAATACTGTAATAAGGTCACATTACTGATTGGAACATTCGGAAATACACAATTGATCTCCGAGGCTGATTGTAGGCTCAAGTATGCGCGCACACATCGCGCTGCGTGTTCCGTCCACCTCAACGCCAGCAGAAATTCCGGCCATGACGCCTTAAACCACTTCAGCAAGTCTCACAGAACCGTTTACCGTGTAGAAGACGCGTGTCATACTAAACAGACCGCACGACCGCGAAAACAAACGCCAGAACCTGCCGCCGAGCGTATACCTGCCATGCAAAAGACCGCTTTCACCCAAGCCAGTATGGCGCTGCTCATAGGCGGCGCCACTGCGTTCACAATATGGCGGCGCCTACGAAAAAACGGTCTATACGCCTCGTGCACCGCCTATAGAGGCGCCACTGAAAGCCACCTAGCGGGCGCTTCCAACAGTACACGCGGGAGCAGTAGCAGACGACAACCCTTTGCAGCAAGGATGGCTGAAGTTCGCGGCTGCGATTTCTCCTTTGTTCGGGTGCCAGGCTGCTTCTTCTGCGGTGACAGCTATAGGGAAGATCCTGACCTCTGTGCGAGCGGGTATGACCACGATGTTACCGGTGTTTGGGACAACATGGTCCACATACGTGCAAGGTGCATGTGTCCCGCAGACAAACGCCATGAACCCTATGTACATGACGTGGAGCTCATGTTGACTAGCCGATAAATTTTGTTGAGTGATGCGATCTCTCGATGGTTTTTTTTTTATTCTACCCTTGCCGCAATGCTGCTTCTGTACCTGAATAATAAGCACCCGTCGTTAGTGCAGACTTATATAAACAAATCCGCACGGTACAATCTCTGAATATGCCGTTGTGATTTTTCTGCCGATGAATACATGTGACATCGCCGAATAACTGCAGTCGAAGTCGCCTCAAGAAGAGTAATTGCCAATTTATTGATGGGAACGCGTACACTAGCCAACGAAGTCACCAAACACACGTGTTAATAAAAGCGCGTGTTAGTGCTGTACCGCCGATGCAATTCTGCTGCATACCCCGATGAACTACCGTCCCCGTGCAGTTTGTGCAATTTTAAATTCCCCAAGGGAGCTGCTTGGAAACGTATAAAGCTAAAGACTAACTAACTCTTCAGTACTTTTTTTATATTACTAGAGAGAGGTGCCACATGATATATTTAAAGGCAGAGCAGCGCCAGTTAAAGTACGCATGAGCGCTGGCGGCAGAGCCCCTTTTAGTCGTCTGCAGCGTAAGTATAAGAAAGAATTCAGTTGAGTACAAAACTCACATGCAAGAAGGGACTACGTTGTGAAACAAACAAATCACTCGGCGTGTTAAGTTTGCTCAGGCAGCATCGAGGTGTGATGACTTCCCAAACGGGACGCGAACTTTTCAGCGAGAAATGGAACAAAAATACCATATGCAGCAGCTGTTAGCAATTCTCGCCCTGAACTACCCATTTTCTAAACACATTTCCAAAAACGCAAACAATATCTAAGATGCCCTCGGGCGAAAAAAATAAAGCTGTTAAAGAAGCACTTCCTTGGTATCATTCCGATAAGACACAGCGTGATTTATACCTTTTACAAACAAGGCCGGGTGAAAACTTCGCAGCTCAAAAGAATCGACAAGAGTTACGCATGGAGCAACTAGCAGCAGTTAAACATGTGCGAAGCCACGCATAAAATAGATGTAAAAACATGAAGTGCGCAACAGCTGGTGCGAGGATTTACCGCGCCACATGAAACCAACAATCTCAGTTCTTGCAAACTTCAGTAGCTTTAAGATACAACGCAATGCGCTCGTGCTGTCGTGCTGCCTAGCTAGCGCAACGCGGTAAAGAAGCGGAAAACAATATAAGCGGCAACCAGCATTCCGAACTTTAGCGAAATGCCTTTAAACCTCATGCTGCACTGCAGACGAACTTCGTTGCTCACGCGTCTAACTATGATCGAGTGAAAAAAAAAATACCGACGACACAAAGGAAAGGATGAGAACAAGAAATTTCCCTTCGAAGCGACGATCCATTTTTGCTACCGTTGCTCCCGCTGATGAGGCTTTGCCGGGAATGATTAGAACCGTTTCGCCGGCACGTTTTCACCGGTATTTGAGTCCCCCACCCTGCAACAATTCTTCTTCGACATTCCCTGAAGCTTTGGCCACCCCACACGTGCGAATGGTGTTGCCTATCTTGCTCTGAAAACGTGAATAAGACAGAGACGCACGATCAACGACACAAGAAAGTACGGCGCGCGCCAGGCTCCTCTCCCACGTGTTCTGCGCAAGGCCGCCACCAGTGGCGCGTCCGTCGGCGTGCACGGCGCGCATATGGCGGTGGCCGCTCAGTGTTCCCAGTCAAATCCCGACCTTTGCGGTACTCTGAAATTTTTTCCAGTGACTCTAGCCGACTTTGGTTGTCAGCGCACCTAGCGGAATCGGCGAAACGCACCAGCCTCGAAGATGGTCGCGCACGTTGCCGAATCTCGGAGGCTTCAATTTCAGTTTCGTTTCTTGTATTTTTTTTTTGTGACCCATACCTTTGCTTAAATCGCGTGATTTCATGCAGGCGCTTGTGCCGCTGTTTATATGTTGTGACGACGAGCGCGCAAAGGTGTTTCACTCATGTTAGTTTCATTTAAATTCATATTTGCTGTTTCAAGCTGTAACTTAGCGCAACAATCATGCCAACTGTTGAAGTAGAACTTTATCGCTTATGATATTGTACGTCAAGTAACTCACGCCAAAATGTGTATCCAAAATAATTGTGCCGTGTTCCTTAAATATAAATGAACTTGCTGCACAGTCAAGAACACGAAAACAGCAGACAATTTATTGCAGCAAGATTGTAAGAGGCAGATACATGAAAACGGGAAGAAACAGCGAAATGCAAATAGGGGTGTCACACGGCGCACTTTTAAACGCGATCAAGCCCAATCCGATTTGGATGTCTCAGTCACGATTGGTTCTTTTTGCGCAAGCTGCGCGATGGCGCCAATATCAGTCGCGAATTTCAATCCGGATCGGACTTGTTCGCGATCGCAAGTGGTCGTGTGACACCGGTATGAGTTGAAAATGAATGGCGTGATGGCAATAACTTTGCACAAGCAAAACACATAGAAGACGTGATGCAACTATCCAGATAATGGAAAAGAAAACTGCAAATACACGACAGCAATTAATTTGCTTAAAATGGGATTGTTTTAGAAGGGAAAAAAAATATGACGTTTTTCTTGTACTTCTGCGAAGGAAAGTGAATTAGGGCAGCAAAATTATGTGAATGGTAGCGTGCCGAAATAAAATGGCTGCAAAAATAATTGAGCACGCACCAACATCTTTATCTCGAATGTGTAAGCCAGTGTGTCCGTCATTAAAGAGCTGCAATTAAGCACTTTGTGTTGGGGGTCTTCACCTGCTGTCTTCGAAGCCTTGCAATCGTCTTCTGATACTTGGAATTTTGCCCTTGAGTATGCGTGATGTCCTTTGGCTGTGCAGTGTATTTTGAGGAAACGGTGGAGATTCCTGCAATACGTAGAATGACAGACAGAAGGTAAGCAATACTGGAGGCTTCAAAGCTATTGAATGTAGACGCTACGTTCCTTCGTATAAGCAATATTGGAGCCTGCAAAGCTTTTTAATGGAGATGCTGCGTTCGTTGATGCAATGCGTATTTTATTATATTTTTGGTTAAGGAAGCACTGTTATAAAGGCTAAGAAACAAGGAACTTTCTACGGTAACGACTCCATACACAATTTTTCATACACACTTATTTTCAGCCCAATGCAGAACAGCTAACAACGCTCGAGCGCACATAGCCTGCTACAGAGGTAGGGAGAGAGCGCATTATTGCCATACTGCAAATATTGCACGTGTACCGCTTTAGAAATAACTACATGTCTTTTGCAGAAGTAGAGCACCATACTTTTTCAGCAGTCGCCGCTCGTATCATAAAGCTCTCCGCCCAGAACGGCATGTGTTCATAGGCCACATTTCTTAACGAACCATTTTATTTTATTTTCTAACTTGGTCATTTTATCGAACGTACATCGCAGCTCGGACGCTGCCGCATCGCTGTTATCGCTAGCATCACCGCTCATTGCTGCGCATAAAAAAAAGAATACGAAATGAAAGTCAGCGTAGCAAATGGACAGCAGCTGTTCATAGCTGCAAGGCCCGTTGACAAGGCCGCCGTCACTCGTTCATGCGGCTAACAGTGACATAATGAAATGCGTAGAGAATAAGTCGTTAACAACGGGCAAAAGAACTTGCTGTGGCCTTACCATGAAACGGCGACGAAGCAGACGCTGTCAGAAGAACCCAACAACGATGCTCAAGTGCATTTTACAGAAAGAGCCCGGCAAGGGGGGAGGGGAGCGGTATGACAAGGCTTCGCACATGTTGGGTCGTGCCCAGTGGTCGTGTGCCGCCTGTCAAGCTGCTAGCCGCAGCCGCAGCCACAGCCGCATATTTCTTGATAGGCCCTGCCACCTAGCGGAATCGGTGAAGCTCCATAGCTCGGCCGCGAAACGGCTCGAGTGTCCGCTCTTGTCGTTTACTATGTTATTCTATGCCAACCGTCAGCAGCAGCAGAGCCGCCGAACGCCGCACCAGAAATTTACCAAGCGTGACAAGCAAGGTAAATATACTTGGGGCGCTATTCTGGACATTCCGCCATTTTCTTCGATGCGTGACGTAGACGCGGCGCGAATGAAATGGCACTGATGGCCCCATTTTGCTTTCGTAACGTGACACCAACCTGACGTTTTGCCTAAGAAACTGTAATGAAGGCACTGAACGTAAGGTTCTCGGTAAAGCAAAGCAGTTTTCCTCCGCAGTAAAAATAAAGCAGCTAGCCCAATGCAAATGATTATTCCGTCGAAAAATCCTCTCGCTTCCGTCGTCTGCTGTGTACAAGTCGTCGTCTGTTTCATTAGCTAGGATGCGTATACCCGTTAAACGGAATGAGTCATCGTATGTTGGCGCCAACGCGCTTGTTTTCTCCCTTGAGACAGCATACCCGAACTACCAGAGGTGATGCGCGCACGTTTTAGGCCACGTTATCACTATCTCGCGAAACGCAAGTGACGCAGCCCGACTCCGCTGGCTGAGAAAAACCGAATATCACGGATAGCGTTGCGCGACGCAAGCGTCGGCGCTGCCATCTCTTGCTCATTTCACTGGTTATTCGCACCGCGTTAGGAAACTTCATATAGGCTCAGTTCAGCTGAACAAGTAACAACGCTACAAAATGCACTGGACATAATTGATCAGGAGCTGAAACCGACAGGCATGAGGCCCTCGCCGGAGAAGACGCACTACATCACGATACATGACAAACATGGAAGGTCCGACGTGACCCTTTACTTCGATGGCCACCAAATTCGCCAACCGGAAGAGGTATACCTCAGAATATTGGGCATCCCAATCAACAAGGACGGCACGGCAAGCACATGGCTGCAACATTTGAAGCAGCAATGGAAACCGATGGTGCACCTTATCAGTAGGCTAACCCACCACAGCGGAGGGGCAGGAACAGAGGTTGCACGGCGGCTTACGGTAGCGGTTCTCATCGCCAAGATAAGGTACGGAGCCCCACATTACGACCTGACGGCCGCAAACTACAAGCAACTTGACAAGCTACACAACATGGCTATGAGGGCAATCACCGGCCTACCAATACACGCAAAAATAGAAGACCTGCACAGATACTCCGGCCTCCCGACGGTGGAAGCATTGGTTAAAACCCACAAGGATAACCATGAAACGAGGCTGAAGAACACGTGGAATGGTCAGCGACTGCTATCTGCACTGCATGGCACCAACCTGCACCTGCCAGAGTTGGATCACCTCCTTCCACCCTGGGATGAAATAAGGGTTACGGAACCCAGACCACTACCTACGAACACCAAAGGTGAAGGCAGGGCACACTGACAACAAAGTGTACTAGACGCGCAACAAAAGCATGAAGGAACAAAAACATATACTGATGCTGCGTTACAATACGATGAACATTCAGGAAAAATGTATGCTGCTACCGCTTTTTACAGAGAAAACGGGCAAGCACACGCCGTGAGTCACAGCGGCAATGCTTCCTGGACAGCCACCGATCTTGAACTACTGGCCATCGAAGAAGCCATTCAACTCTGTGAGGTGCGCACCGAAGACACGGTTCACATCTACACCGACAGTCAAGAGGCCGTCAAGCAACTGAACTCCCGATCCTACACGACTACCATAGCGCACCGCATAAAACAAGCCTGCCGCCACCTGCGGGACAATAGACATGCACACATTCTCGTACATTGGACACCTGGTCACAACATGAGGGGAGCGGGGAACAGGGCGGCCCATGAAGCTGCAGGCGAGAAAATTAGAGAAGGCCGCCATCGCAGCCGTGAAGTGAGCCCGTCCCTGTTCGACCATACCTATAGCTCCCCGTCATCCGTCGTTGTACCAGATCAACAGATTGCCCGGTTGAAACACGAGAGGAAGGCTCTACTACGGGAGTCCATTCCTAGCATCCTCCCTCCCATTCCCACTCGCCTTCCTAGAACAGCCCAGGTTCTCATCCACAAAGCAAGAGCTAAGGCATCTATTACACCGGATGTCCTGAGCAAGTGGCGAAGAACACAAGTGGAATGCCCCAACTGCCCTGCGATCAACGTCGATCTTAAACATATGATCTGGTCCTGTCCTGCCACAGCCACCCTCAGGGACAAGCACACCCGACCTCTAAAGGTGGCATCGTACGAAGACTGGGTCGCACCTCAAGCAGATACCACCAGAAGAATCAACGCTTTGCTATCCTTTGCGAAGGAGGAAGGCATCCTTCCTTTCACCTGACCCCCACTCCTATCTTTCACCTGACCCCCACGGGCCATCCCTTCTAATAAAAGTTTCAATCAATCAATCGAAACTTCAAGGCGCCGCCTTGCGTACAGGCGCCGACATAAGTGGTATACTCCACGCAGCGGGAGCCGGGGCAGTGGCGTCGCTCGGCATTTAAGCGAGCTGAAGCACGAAACATTGACACGAGTCAAGCGACATGCCTGCAGATAATAAAGGGCACCCATTGGCTGTCTCGATCCCAGATACTGCGTGTAGATGGCGTTGCGATGAAGTTTGCCGTTGCTCCGGCTCCCGCTGCGTGGAGTATAACACTTTTGTCGGCGCCTGTACATTCCTTTTTATAAATTAAAAAGACGCCGTTGTCATAACTTTTGATTGTGCGAAAAGGCATTAATCTTGATTACAATACAAACACGGCAGTGAAAAGTGGACAACGTTGCAGAAAATTTGCTATGTTCAACCAATATTATTTCGTATAAACGAGTTCTTTTGAAAAATGATGGTCCGAAACACAAATGCCAACACCACCCGAGAGCGATGCAAACACTACGAGCACGCGTTATCAACAAAAGATTTTCCTGGCGCCAAACTACGGGCAAAATGTGGCGCTACGCATTCCTCTCGGCTGCCATTGCATATGGCTGCTCATTAGCATAATTCGCGCGGCTCGTCGCACCACAAATTATGGCGGAAAGTCTCTGCAATGGCGGCCCAGCGCAACGTCATGCGACGTCGAATTAACGTTTACGAAACAGACCTTCCTGTGACGCTACTCACAGCATATTCCTTCAGCCAATCAGCAGGCTGGCATGGCGGCTATCTTGGATCGCCACCACATATTCGCGAAATTGCAGGTGCATTGCACTGGCCTCTGTACGCCACCACTCACTTTGCTTTTGAAGCGCTAACGTCGCAAATAGCTGCCAAGAACTAAAAAAATGTATCATTCGATAAAACTTGCAGCTCGACGTCACGTTTCGTCATCTTGATGAAAACGCACAATTGCATTTTGCAAAACGTCCGTTTCCCGGCACAAATTTCAAGGCACGTGAGCTCTTCGCAGCCAATCAGAGAGTCAACATGGCGGATAATGGCGGCCGTGCAGCCGCCATGCGTGTCGAGAATAGCGCCCTTGGTAGCGAAGCTTCCATAGTAGCGCATACGTTCAAAACATGGCTATTCATCGGTGGTTCATAGAGTTACTGTATATGCTGCCAAAGGTAGCACCCTGCGGTAGCATATACAGTAACTCTAGCGGTTCATGGGGCTTAGCCAACACCACCTAGATAGCACAAGGCCTTTTCACTCCGATCCATGACGTCATGTTACCTAGCCCGGCTGCCATAGAATACAATGGGGATGATCCCGAGTAGGCAACAGTGATTTTGACGTCACCGCTTTCGTTACCCCAGCCTTGTCAATGGGAATTTAGGGCCACGTTTGTGACGTCATGGATCGGAGTAAACAGGCCTTGCGCTATCTAGGTGGCATTGGCTTGGCGCCCCCAAGAAATAATAATGTGACGCTATATCCGTTAAAAACAGAAGTGACGTCATTTTGTTTCCGAGAGGCGAAATTTGTCTGGTTGGCCTGCCTTAGAGCTATATATTCAAATGCACCGCCATTCGACTTGATGGACGTTTCGAGCTTTCAGCGCGAAAAGCGATGCAGGAAAAGGCCAGCCGTACGGTTCTCGAAATCGCACCCCTGCACTGAACATACTTTCTTTGGAAGCCGACGAAAGCTTCAGGTGTAGAGTTCTGATCCTATCGTCGGATGCCAAGCCCGTCGGCCAGCGCAGTCGCACAAAAACAACTACAAAATTGTCTGGCGGTCATAACTCACTACTTTTGACTGAACAGGTTAAGAAGCAATGAAGCTACCCACGTCACCAAATTCAGGCAAACTTCGACAATCAAAAAAGCACAACGCGTGAGGGTGGCGTATTTCAACAGGTGAACTTTACGAGCTCGCCTTTTTGTACATTTCAAGAGGTGCATTGCATTGCGAGTGATAGCGGCGTCAACGCCCCCTGTAACGATGGGCGCTGAAAACAAATGCATTTATTAATAATAATAAAATTAAATAAACTTGTATTTTCTTAACTCGTCACGAATATATAAAATATACCAGGAATTTTATTTTCGTTGAACGAATCTAACTGTGTCTCGCTTGAAATAAAAAAGACACTTTTTTCTTTCCCAATGTTTGTTCCCTCCAAACGTAGTCGCACTTCAATCACTGCTCCTTTAACCACCCTTGCTGATGTCGGCGACAATTTGTACTGAACCGCTTTTCGCCCGAAGCTTTGCGACCTATTTGGATCGACCTTGTCACAAGCACCAGCGCGAGAGCGAAGGTGCGGAGATGTTTGACGTCACTCGTGATATTCTTGCATGAGCGTGCGAAGTGCGAAAGCAGCGCCGTGGTGCGGCCCCGCAGCGGCTCCGTCCACCTAAAGGCTGTTTCACATGCTGCGACTGGAAAGACGAAAATCGGTGGAGTCGCACGCGTCGCAATGCGATTCTTTAAGGGCCAATTTCACATGATTGCGATTTCAACAATGCGACTGGTGCGACTCCCAGGGTTGCCTACTGCCAGGTTTCGTGGCACACCCTGCATAATTATTTTATTGTAATGAATAAGACGTTTCCATTATAATATTGTGGCGTATTTTTATTAGAAGCAACTAATATGCGTGTTTTATGATTCTAAAACGTGTTGAAGTTAAGATTTGTTTTGGAGTGCGCAACGGCGGTTTCTGAAGTTCAGTGCGACATGGCGCACGTAAACAGCTTTTCGCGGGTGCTTCAGCGCTGTGTGTTGTCTCATCTGCCTTCTATGACCGTTTCGTCCTGCCTGCGCTACAACAATCTACAAGATGTCCTATCGACAAGTTCATATAGCTACCCTCAACGCATATGCAGTATTCAGAATTCGGCTGCCACGAAGTCGTCGTGACAGGCCAACAAGATCCTCGCGCTACCCTTGCTCGGCGTCCGCTTCTGGAGAAATGATGTGTGTATATTGCTCGTGATTGCGCATATATGCGGTGCCTGCTCCTAGCCATATTCTTGCGCCAAACGCAACAACAAGCACCAACCCGAAAGCCCGCGTGTGCACCTGAACGAAGCCGCAAATGATCTGTGTGATTACTGGACGTGGTATGAAAATTGTTTTGTGAAATTCAACCTTAGCGCTAGCTTCGTTCATCCATCGGCGTGCGTGTGCTGTGAATATATATATGGGTGTCCTTTGTAAATTTTTTATTTATTTATTTATTTATTCATTTCCTCAAAGGTCTCAGTTGAGACATTACATGAGGGAGTGGGGAGTTAGTGACAAAGATAGATACTACAAATTACAAAGGGATATTTTCGATGAGTCGCTTGAATGCAAGTGGGTCGATGATAGTGGCAACTTCGGCAGGCAGGCCATTCCAGTCTCGTGTTGTGCGCAGAAAAAATGATTGCTGAAAAGTAACGGTATGGGCTTGTGGGGGATATACTGTATTAGAGTGACTGGTGCGGGCAATGCGATGTGCTCTTTTTATGTACAGGTTGTCAAAAGGCAAGGAATGAAAGAATTTATGAAAAAGCTTAAGACGGGCTATTCTACGGCGTGAGGCTAGAGAGGGTAGGTTTATTTGGGCTTTTAGTGCCGAGATACTTGAATTGTATGAATAAGTTGACAGGATAAATCGTGTCGCGCGGTTCTGAACCGACTCGAGGGCTTTAATAAGGTTATTGTGGTGGGGGTCAAAAATAGCTTCGGCATACTCAAGCTTGGGCCGCACAAAGGTTAGAAAAGCAAGTTGTTTAATAGAGGGAGGAGCGAGGAAAAGGTTACGGCGTAGATAACCTAGAGTACGATTAGCAGAGTTTATTATGAGGTTAACATGACAGGTCCAAGTTAAGTCACGCGAGATGTACACACCAAGATATTTGAATGAGTCCGTTGTTGCAATCTGCGTGTTATTGATGCTATAATTAGGGATATCGTAATTACGACGACGATGAATAGACATTAACACGGTTTTAGCTATATTTAATGACATGAGCCAAGTGGTACACCAGTTTTGTATGCGCGATAGGTCATTTTGTAACGCCAAATGGTCGCTGGGGTTAGTAACTGCTCGGTAAACCACACAATCATCAGCGAAGAGTCGGATGTGAGAAGAAATATTACAAGGTAGGTCATTGATGTATATTAAGAAAAGGAGGGGACCAAGTACGGTACCTTGAGGTACGCCTGAAAGCACAGGTGTTAAGGATATTCCTAAAGGCGCAAAAGCCGACGCATCAAATGTTTTGGGCAGTTGCCGTCACTTTTGTAGAAGCGTGTACGTTGTAACATAGCATTCTAAAAGACACGCTTCTCATGCACTTTGTTTTCCTGTGTCTCGCGCTGGTAGTATACTCTGAACTTTTAACAAGAATACCATATCAATACGCGCTATCCATAATGCAGGATCGTAGGCCCACGGCAGGCGCACTTGCCGTAGGGTTTTTCAGCTTTCTGCTCAGCCTCGCACGCCGCTCACGGTTAGCCTGTTTTGTGGAAATAAATATTATTATATTATTAACGTTATTAGATATTATAGTTTCTTCACTGTAATTTATAGCAATCGTCCATATTTGTTAGGCTAGTCATGCATTTAACCTGTATTAGATCAACGTTGTTAGGACATGCTTATGGGAGTCATTTCAAACTAGATTCCTCAGCCAGAGAAAGTACAAATGCAAGTCTCAATGTTTATTCCAATTTGGTATTCCTAAACAGATTATATTGGCAGAATTTCATGCCTGCTTGCATTTCCTGCAATTCAATGTTCAGAGCTGGAAAAACTGATCCCTTTTCTTGCCGTCGAAAGGCTGCTTCAATGTCGATAGCAAGGTATATTTATTCATTTAGAAAATGTTAAGCAATGATTATATCTCTAAGCTTATCAATGCGTTTTTGTTCCACAAATACAATTAGGTTTTCTTTCTCCCTCTCATTGACAGCCATGGAATGAAACTGTTCACTTTCATAAGTATCAGGACGTAAACATTCTGGAGTTTGTCGTGAGCATTTGTCTGCATCCATGTTTGTATCAAGTTCTGGTGTTGCAAACGCAGTGATCTACGCATATTTTTATATTGCGACAAACGAATTATATGAACTTTGTTTTCAAATCTACAATATGGCCATGCAGTAACGACCACGTTAAGAAGCAAAAAAACTGCAGATTCAGTGTACGTGTTGGAATCTATGCGAAGCGAAGTTTTTGTCAAGTGGTCAATTAAATACTGTTAAAGTAACTGCGATATATACAATTTGTCTTATTTTCAACAATCCAACATGTCATCTTTTGCAAGGTTTGCTTATGCACCGCATAGGTCACAACCTTAATGTCATGTAATATTTATGCACTACACTGTTCACAAACTATACCGAAATGCAAACGGCAGTTAATATATATGCGCACTGCGAGACGTCAACACAGTGACGTTTGTTGAGCAATGAATGGTGCGAGGTGTATGCAGATGAATGAATTACACGTGCTTATGTAAAACGTGAACAAGGTTTGGCTCATCGTCTTGAATTTCCATCTCCCGCATTCCCCGTGTTTTCATGTCCTTATGTACTTATTTATTTATATACCTCGCAGGCTGCAAGGTTGGAGTATTATGCGAGTGGGAGCAAAAAAGTAGTTACAAAAGGAAGAAGGGCACAACATTAAGAAAAAAACCAGCAAAAAGCAGTACCAATACAATGCACCAACTAGCCCAACGTGTTTTACTGGCACAACATTATAGAATACTTAACAAACAATAACAGAAAAAATTACTGCCCATGCACCCTGTACAGGTGGTAAACCAGCGAAGCTCAAATGTGCGGCCCCGGTGTTTATCACTGGGTTAATTCCGACGGTTTATTCAAGTCTTTCTATATTATTAGTTATGTCTGTGTTTCTTAATGCGGTTACGCACACGTTTGGCTTGGGTTTATCACATTGTTTATTTGCAATGCCACACATCGCGCTTTGCAAGATCACCATCACGGAAAGTGCAATGAGTGGGTCATTGCCTTAATCCAGCGGGTCCACCAAAGTCTTTCTGAATTATGTTATGAATTTATGTTTTGTAATGCGTTATTCATAGTATTTATGACTCGGTTATGCAGTGTAGTTATCAAGTGACACACCGGGGCTGCACATTTTATTTAATTAAATACAGGGACACATTTTTTTAACCTATTGGGAAGTCGGAGAGAGACTGCTGCACGTGCGCTCTGCTGTGAGAGAGAAACGACGCCACCATCCGTGTAGCCAATGGCCCACCACACCTTTGCTGCGAGATAATTATGACATCATGATGTTGTCTTAACCCAGTCCCCCTCTGTGTCCCTTCCCTGCAATAATACGTAGATAAATGTATGTTTTAAATGCATAAGAATTTCTGTCTACCCAACAAGAAATTTCTCCGTCCATCATGCAAGACAAATGCAATCGCTCACATCCCCCTAAACAATGGCTCATACCCCTACACTAGGGTTTTTAGGATCGGACCATGAGTGTTTTGCCTAGGCATATACAGCTTCACTGTAGAAAGAATCAACGCCTTTCTGCTAGAGAGCAAGACGATCATGAGGCGTACTAACAAATGAAAGTTTATTGTAGAAGGATCGACATTTGGGCGAGTTGGTACTGGTTGAACATCTTGAAGGGGCAGCGCAATAAGACGAAGACAGAAGGCCCACCACACTATATCCTGTGTGTTCCTACCTGCTGTCTTCGTTTTATTGCCCTGCCCCTTCAAGATGAAAGTTTATTGAACATGTCGAGTAAATGCTGGTTGACAAGCAATAAATCGAAGTTACGCAAAAAGCAGAAGCAAAAACTGATGTGTGTCCATACAGATGCCGACAGAAAACGCATCCATTTCTAAAAGTGTAACAGAGGTCATGCTGACAAGATTCTCCCAGTGTCTTTGCATCTACAGCTTCCATAATTTCTCTAGGCAGCCGATTTGCACAAAATGCTAGCTCCTTCCTCTACAATGGACTCTCGACATCTGAGCGTGCATTGTAGACGAAGAAGCTAGCATTCTGTGCAAGTCGGCTGCCTAGAGAAATTACAGAAGCTGTAGATTTATAAATGGTGGGAGAATCATGTTAGCATGGCCTCCGTTAGAAATGGGTGCATTTCCTGTCAGGAAACACACAATAACTTTTGCTTCTCCTTTTCGTGTATGTTTGCTTTATTCAGCATTTACTCGGTGTGTGCATTATACTTTAGGTCATTAGATCATCTCGGTTTTCTTGTTCGTCCTACGTGTCCTCTGTTGCCATTTACAGCCAGGCGATTCATTATTTTTTAGACTGCAACAATTAAGTCACTTTAATGGCCCTTAAGATGCTTCTGTGCCCCTTATAAAATCTTTTATTTGGCCAATGTAGCAAGAATATATACTGTGAAGCAGTAAGAACAGGGTACGCTAACTTCCAATTAAAAGGTTTATTGTGAAAATGCAGTGATATATAAAGGTTACCAGAAAGTAGCACAGCAATAAAACCTGATAAAAACTAGTGCTTGATGAAACCAAACATAAAAGCGGGAAAGGGAGAAAATACATTGGAAACCAGGGAAAAAGAACATTGTGATCACCAAGTGCTCATGTGGCTACCTTCCAAGAAACTCACTTTTTTTCCAATGGCATGGAACTGGAAGAATGCGCTTGCATAAGCAAGCTGTCAGTCTGTCTATTGGAATAACAACAGTGTTTCTTGAAAGGTGCTGGCATGCAGGATTGGCAATTGTAATAATATTTTTTCTGCACTTGGAATTTTTCTTTATTTTCTTTCTGTAGCATTTTTATTTATGTTTGACTGCATCAAGGAGCAATTTTTTTCTAGTCTTCAAAGATGTCTTTCTTTTTCTGGGGAAAACACGGGGAAGGCGCGAGATGGAAATTCAAGACGATGAGCAAAGCGAGAACAAGGTGAGAGCAGGAGCCAACGTTTCGACAAGTAGACCTTGAAGAAGACAAGTTCACTTGTTGATACGTTGGCTCCTGCTTTCACCTTGTTCTCGTTTTGCTCAGTATTTTTTTCGGTAATCTGTATAACTCTCCACATTTTTACAATGAACCTCAGTTGAAAGTTAGCCCTCATCCATCTCTAGTGTCATCCTGTTGATACTGCTTCATGCTATGCACCCTTGCAACATTTGTGTGTGTATGTGTGTGTGTGCGCGCACGCGTGGATTTGGATGTGAAATCGGGCCCTTGGGCGGAGGTATCATTCTTCTCCTGTGCAGCCGCACGAATTCATTAACAATAGTGCACCAGAAATACGATGGACAAGAACGAAGTGAACACACAGAGCGCGTCGTTCTTGTCCGTTGTCTACCTGTTGCGTTTTAGTTAGTAATGAATACACGCCAACTCATCCAGTTTTAAGTCGTTATGTGGGGCTTATAAGCTCACTTGTTCCCTGGAATATCTGCATGGTTATGCATCCTGTAATTTAATTTCTGGTCATGTGCTTGCATGTCGCGTGTCAATATCCTGTTTTTTCCTGACAATCGCATGTGATGTGCAGGCCCAGACAGTTTATGGTGAATCCATGCAGGTGTGCAGGGTGTATTCTGCACTAGAAGTGCTGCTTTTATTGGTTTCATTTCAGCTTTTCTAGGTGTAGAATGACCTGGAATGGTACTCACTTACATGGGGTTTAGTTTTATGTAGTGTCATACTAGTGTTGTATTCATATAGGAGGTTGCGGCCAAGTCCTGCACCAGGATGGCCAATCCTGCTCTGGTGAGGGAGTGCATTACCGCTTCTGGTCACCGGGATCAGTCCGCACTCCAGGCCTGCTTATGCAATTTTTTTTCAACACAAGGATTTTTTTTTAATCCGGTGCAAAATTGCGCGGCACCAGGATTCGAACCACGGTACTATTGCATGCGAGGCGGATACTCTACATCTACGCCATCGCTGCACCTGAATACAACAATCAAACCCCGGCCCTCAGTCCCCAGCAGCTGCGAAGCAACTGACCACTGCGGCGGTCAGACCTGCGACGCAGCAAATGGTGCTAAGAATCCCTGGTTCCTGACAGGCCACCATTGGAATCTAAACCTGGCAACGTTTAACGCGAGTCTAGCAGTGCTATTGGAGGAATTAGAGGGCAGTAAATGGGATATAATAGGGCTCAGTGAAGTTAGAAGGACGAAAGAAGCATATACTGTGCTGAAAAGTGGGCACGTCCTATGCCACCGGGGCTTAGCGGCGGAGAGACGAGAACTAGGAGTCGGATTCCTGATTATTAAGGATATAGCTGGTAACATAGAGCAATTCTATAGCATTAACGAGAAGGTGGCAGGTCTTGTTGTGAAACTTAATAAGAGGTACAAATTGAAGGTCGTACAGGTCTACTCCCCTACATTCAGTTCATGATGACCAGGAAGTCGAAGGATTCTATGAAGACGTGGAATCGGCAATGGGCAAAGTCAAAACAAAATACACTGTACTGATGGGCGGCTTCAATGCCAGGGTAGGCAAGAAGCAGGCTGGAGGCAAGTCAGTCGGGGACTATGGCATAGGCTTAAGGAATAGCAGGGGAGAGTTATTAGTAGAGTTTGCAGAACGGAATAATATGCGGATAATGAATACCATACCTTCTTCCGCAAGCGGGATAGCCGAAAATGTACGTGGAGGAGCCCGAATGGCGACACTAGAATGAAATGAAATAGACTTTATACTCAGCGCTAATCCTGGCATCATACCAGATGTGGACGTGCTCGGTAAGGTGCGCTGCAGTGACCATAGGATGGTCAGAACTCGAATTAGCCTAGACTTGAGGAGGGAACGGAAGAAACTGGTACATAAGAAGCCGATCAATGAGTTAGCAGTAAGAGGGAAAATAGAGGAATTCCGGATCAAGCTACTGAACAGGTATTCGGTCTTAACTCAGGAAGAGGACCTTAGTGTTGAAGTTATGAACGACAATCTTATGGGCATCATTAAGGAATGTGCAATAAAAGTCGGTGGGAACTCCGCTAGACAGAATGTCAGTAAGCTATCGCAGGAGACGAAAGATCTGATCAAGAAACGCCAATGTATGAAAGCCTCGAACTCTAGCTAGAATAGCACTGGCAGAACTTTCTAAGTTAATCAACAAGCGTAAGACAGATGACATAAGGAAATATAATATGGTTATAATTGAACATGCTCTCAGGAACGGAGGAAGCCTAAAAGCAGTGAAGAAGAAACTAGGAATAGGCAAGAATCAAATGTATGCGTTAAGAGACAAGGCCGGCAATATCATTACTAATATGGATGAGATCGTTGAAGTGGCTGAGGAGTTCTATAGAGATTTATACAGTACCAGTGGCACCCACGACGATAATAGAACAGAGAATAGTCTAGAGAAATTTGAAATCTTACAAGTAACGCCAGAAGTAGTAAAGAAAGCCTTGGGAGCTATGCAAAGGGGGAAGGCAGCTGGGGAGGATCAGGTAACAGCAGATTTGTTGAAGGATGGTGGGCAGATTGTTCTAGAAAAACTGGCCACCCTGTATACGCAATGCCTCATGACTTCGAGCGTACCGGAATCTTGGAACAACGCTAACATAATCATAATCCATACGAAAGGGGACGCCAAAGACTTGAAAAATTATAGCCCGATCAGCTTACTGTCCGTTGCCTACAAAGTATTTACTAAGGTAATTGCAAATAGAATCAGGAACACCTTAGACTTCCGTCAACCAAAGGACCAGGCAGGATTCCGTAAACGCTACTCAACAATAGACCATATTCATACTATCAATCAGGTGATAGAGAAATGCGCGGAATATAAGCAACCCTTATATATAGCTTTCATTGATCACGAAAAAGCGTTTGATTCAGTCGAAACCTCAGCACTCATGGAGGCATTACGGAATCAGGGTGTAGACGAGCCGTATGCAAAAATACTGAAAGACATCTATAACGGCTCCCCAGCCACCGTAGTCCTTCATAAAGAAAGCAACAAAATCCCAATAAAGAAAGGCGTTAGTCAGGGAGATACGATATCTCGAATGCTATTCACAGCGTGTTTACAGGTGGTATTCAGACACCTGGATTGGGAAGAATTGCGGATAAGAGTTAATGGAGAATACCTTAGTAACTTGCGATGCGCTGATGATATTGCTTTGCTTAGTAACTCAGGGGACCAACTGCAATGCATGCTCACTGACCTGGAGAGGCAAAGCAGAAGGTTGGGTCTAAAAATTAATCTGCAGCAAACTAAAGTAATGTTTAACACTCTCGGAAGAGAACAGCAGTTTAACATAGGTAGCGAGGCAATAGAAGTGGTAAGGGAATACATCTACCTAGGACAGGTAGTGACCGCGGATCCGGATCATGAGACTGAAATAATCAGAAGAATAAGAATGGGCTGGGGTGCGTTTGGCAGGAATTCTCAGATCATGAGCAGCAGGTTGCCATTATCCCTCAAGAGAAAACTGTATAACAGCTGTGTTTTACCAGTACTCACGTACGGGGCAGAAACCTGGGTTCTGCTTAAGGGTTCTACTTTAATTGAGGACGACGCAACGAGCTATGGAAAGAAGAACTATAGGTGTAACGTTAAGGGATAAGAAAAGAGCAGATTGGGTGAGGGAACTAACGCGAGTTAATGACATCTTAGTTGAAATGAATAAAAAGAAATGGGCATGGGCAGGACATGTAATGAGGACGGAAGGTAACCGTTGGTCATTAAGGGTTACGGACTGGATTCTAAGGAAAGGAAAGCGTAGCAGCGGGCGGCAGAAATATAGGTGGGCGGATGAGATTAAGAACAAATATAACGTACAGCGCGAAGGACAAGGACTGCGAGAGACGACATACACAGCGCTGTCTGTCGCAGTCCTTGTCCTTCGCGCTGTACGTTATTTTTTATCATGAATTACCAACTAGCCCAAGCAACCATCCTAGAGATTAAGAAATTTGCAGGGACAAAATGGGACACATGACCGGCGTAGTTGGAGAAGTATGGGACAGGCCTTTGCCCTGCTGTAGGAGTAACCAGGCTGCTGCTGCTGATGATGATACTACTGTTACACTGCTACTGCCACATCAGTGTACTATGTGTGCCTGATGTTTGCTTGCATCTTCATGATTAGCACCTCCTCTGTGTGTTTTTCAGTTGCATATAGTCTCCTGGCCTAATTGTTTGCCCCCATATTGCACTGTATGGGCCTGTTGTATTTCAGCATCAGGTGTTCCCGAGGTCGTTTCTGAATGGAGGGGTAGTGGCCTTTGCATCTGGTAAGCCAGCTGGCGTAGTATCTTGGGACCAAGTTCTGAGCTCTTGAGGCTGCAACTCTACTCTGTCTAGGTGCTTGTTCGTGTGCTCTTTCTCATAGAGGTCTTGAAACATGCTAAAGTCAGAAAGACCTGTTATTACCCGATGCCTGTATTCGCTGAGTTGTCTCTTTTGTGTGCTGCACTCTTTTTAGAAGAGTGAGAGCGCACAAAGCTCCAGAAATATTTTGAATTATGTGTCACGCTGGCTCACACCATCAATGTGGTCGTAGTGATAATTCTAATTCTAATAATAATAATAATAATAATAATAATAATAATAATAATAATAATAATAATAATAATAATAATAATAATCTTTGTGGGAACTTGGCACTTTAGACTAAGAAAAAGGCTGATGCCTGTATGTCCGAGCGTCTGATAACCAGCCATCTAGAGCAGGAATTTGCAGGATGCAGAAGACACCTCCTTCCCCTCCACGTGCACACACACGCAAGCACACACACACACACTTGCTCAATAACACAGCACGGCACACACGCACACATTCGGCGGGTGCACAACACACAGGAGTGCCAATTCAGTCTGGTTCCAAGGAAGGAGAATCCAAATGGCCAAGGGGGGTAGAGAGAAAGCTCTGTATGCCAGATATAATCATGGAGTTGTGGTGTCGGGCCATAGAGGCGCGATGAGGGCTCAGGCTGTGCTGACCACTTGTTCAGATGAATTGAAGAAAGAGTAGTGCTGTTCAGAGAGCCGTCAAGCACACTGCAGTATAGACTAGTGCAATGTTGCGCCGGTATTTCAGGGTGTGCTACTTGAGGGGTTTGAGGCAATCCTTGTAGGCTGGCATGAGCTTGCGACAACCGAAAAGACGGGAGTAGAGAGAGAGAGATGGAGAGCGAGAGTAATACATCTTTATTAATAATATTTGAATGGCGAGAGCAGTGTGGGAGGAACCCTCAGTCCAGGTTCCATAAGATGATTCCGGCGATGTTTCGAGCCCGTTGTATCACAGCTCGGAGGACCTCGGGAGGTCCGCCGCGGAGGGCATCGTCCCACAGCTCTTTGTTGCGTAGGGGGTAAAGGAGAGTTGGCAAGGGAGGAAAGAGATTTGCAGTGCACTCAATCGTGACGTGGAAGATTGTGGGCGAGCTGCCACAGCCAGGGCAACGATCTACATAACAGTGTGGGTAGAATTTATTGAGAGTGACAAGATTTGGAAAAGTTGCGGTTTGTAACTGGCGTAATGCCACTGCTTCCTCCCGCGAGAAGGACGGCGGTGGTGCGGCGTGGGTGCGACGAATGCGTGTATAATGACGGAGTATGTCTTGGTAACGGAGCAAGGGATCCCCCCACTCTGAACTAGTCGCCTCACCACGCCGAGTCGCCCAGAGGGAAATTTCTCGGGCAACCGCATGTGCGCGTTCGTTACCCGGCAGCGAGGTATGACCAGGGATCCAGAGTAAGTGGATGCGGGAGGTGTGGTTGGTGTATTTTGCGGGATCTGTTTGAGAATGTGGTGCGCCGCTCTCGGGATGCCATGTCCTGATAGGAACGCCCGGCATGCCCGTTGCGAGTCCGTCAATATATACACTTCCTCAGGAACACGGATGGCGTATCGAATTGCAAGAGCAACACCGAGAATTTCTCCGTAAGCGGCATTTCTTCCGCGCATTGCAGCAGATTCTCTCAGGGATTCGGTGCCATCGAAAACTACCGAGATATAGCCCTCTTGAGTGCGTGATGTGTCCGTGTATAAAGTATGTGTTTCCGGGATGTTTGCAAGCATGCGGCCAATGTATCGTACACGGGCTTTGCGCCGCCCTTTGTCATGCTCGGAGTGCATATTACGTGGCAATGGATGAATACTTAGCGCTTGGCGTATCGCTGACGACAAGGTCGTTGGACGGGTTTCAGACTCAAGGGGTGGGACAGAGTATCCTAGCCGTGTGAGAAGATGGCGGCCAGTAGGAGTGAGTAGGAGGCGCTGGCGATGGCTGACCCAATGTGCCTCTAGCAGCTCGCCTAGTGTGTTATGTGTCCTTGAGTTAAGGAGACGGCGTGTGGAAGTATAGTTCGGGAGGCCATGGGCCAGCTTCGTCGCTTTGCGAATCATTGCGTCTATGCGAAGTTTATGCGTTTGGGTCAACCGCTGAAATGGGAGATGGTATGTAAGGCGGCTGATCACGCATGCCTCCACAAAGCGCATCAGGTCCTCTTCTCGAAGGCCCGAGCGCCTGTTCGAGACCCTCCGGATCATGGCCAAAATTTGCTCAATCTGTCTGGATAGAAGGGAAACAGTGTAGTTTGACCTGCCATCCGCTTGGACGTGTAGGCCGAGGATACGAGCACGATTAACCTGTGGTATCGGTTTGCCATCCACGTGCACAGTGATAGGGGGAGTAGAGGAACGGCTCCGGGGGCGAATGATTATGAGCTCCGACTTTTCCGGAGCACATCTTAAGCCGCATTTTCTCGCGTACTCGGAAACTGTGTCGACTGCTTGCTGCAGTCGGTCCTGGATGGCTCCGTCGGAACCCCGTGTCGACCAGATAGTAATGTCGTCCGCATAAATAGCGTGGGCGACATCAAGGATCTGGTCGAGTAGCCAGGGGAGCCCTGCGAGCGCGATATTGAATAGAGTAGGGGAAAGAACTGAGCCCTCGGGTGTCCCACGTTCGATCCGGCCCCATTCCTACGGTGGCTGTGCGATCTCGAAGAAATGCGCGGATATAGTTGTACATACGAATTCCACAGTGTGGATGTGCAACATTGCGAAGAATGAGGTCATGTTCAACATAATGGAATGCCCGTGTTAGGTCTAAGAAGATGAGTGCTCTCGACGGAGCGATGAGTGCTCTCGACGGGCGGACGACGGAGGTCCTATGACCTCCTCCCGCAATTGTAAAAGCACATCTTTGGCAGACAGATGAGCCCGATATCCGAATTGAGAGTTAGAAAAGAATGATTTTTCTTCGAGGAAGGGCTGCAGACGCCGCAAGAGTACATGCTCCATGAGTTTGCCAATGCAGGATGTTAGGGAGATGGGTCGTAAGTTTGCAACCTTAACAGGCTTGCCCGGTTTGGGGATCAGTGTGATGTCGGCGTGTCGCCATGCTTGGGGAAGCATGCCCTTGCGCCAGCAATCATTGACGATATGGATGAGGTGGTTAATATCCGTGTCACTGAGGTTGCGAAGGGTGGCGAACCGGATGTGGTCGGCTCCCGGTGCCGTGTTGCGGCGTAGGTCTTGTAGGACCACCCGCACCTCGTCAGATGTGATCTCTGCATCGAGAAATTCGTTCGCCTCGACTACATAAGGATAGTCAGGGTACTGCGGCGGCGGCCCTGTGGTATGAAACGCTTCTCTAGCTCTCTGAGGAGTGTCGAGACATCGTCCCTGTACTCGTGGATTAGGATGTGCAGCTGTTGAAATGTTTTTCCCTTTGTTGTGGTGGGATCTGTGAGTGAGCGAAGAATCGACCACGTTTTTGCTGTGCTCAATGTGCCTGAGAGGCGATCGCAAAATCCTCGCCAGTTATTCCTCGTAAGGATCTCTGCATATTCCTGAGATTCCCGTGTAATTTAATCTATACGTTTCCTAAGTTTGCGGTTGAGGCGTTGTCGTTTCCATCGTCGTGTCAACCCTCTGCGGGTGTTCCAAAGATGAAGTAAATGCGGGTCTATGTCTGGTGTCTCGGTTGTGGTGCGCAGTGTGCTCGTGGTGGCCTCTAGATCTTGTGCGAGAGAGTCAAGCCAGCGTTTGTACCCTTGGCGCTCAGGTGGGTCCTGGCGACGTTCCCTGAATTTCGCCCAATCCGTTATACGCACATTTCGCTCGGGCCTGCGCGCACCCCGTAATGACAAGGTGGTCGCCACAATGTAGTGGTCAATTGCAAGGTGCTCCTCTAAAGGCCCGTGCGCAACGACTGGGCCAGTATTGCGCACGAAGGTAAGGTCAGGGCAGGCGTCACGAGATACGCTGTTGCCTATCCGAGTGGGGTGCTCTGGGTCGGTAAGCAGTGTGTATCTCATGTTACAGATGGCATTCTGGCATTCCATAAGCGGGTCCCTTTAGCCTGCGATTTAACGTAACCCCATGCAGTATGCGGAGCGTTAAAATCGCCGGCCACCACACAAACCCGTCCAAACCTACGAAATTCTGTTAGTAGGTGCTGAAAGCAGTGCGTTCGCGAACGGGGGGAACTGTATGCATTGAGTATAAACAGACTCTCGCTGCGTTTACCTTGGGTAATTATTTCCAATATTTGGTGAGGAATGTCAATGTTAGTGGTATGCATGCGACATGTAACATGTTTCGAAATTAAGGCTCCCTAAAGAGAAGAGACACCCGAGAGCGCGCTGTAGCCGGATAAAGAAGGGGTGCAATTGACTTCCTGTAAGAGGATGACATCGGGAGGGTTGGTGGATGTGGCGATATACTGCTGTAGGGAACCTCGTTTTCGGCGGAATCCCCTACAATTCCACTGCCACACCACTAGTTGCTCCGCGTTACGCGACGCCGTCATCACCGCGAGAGGAAGCAGGCGGTCGTGCATAGGTATGCGGGCGCCGGGTGCCCACATTTGAAGGTTGCGGCCGAGAGCCTTGGTCGCAAAGCGCGCTTTCGTTGTTACCGCTAAGCTCAGGAACTTGCATGTGTGTGGAAGTGTACTCTATACATGATTTCAGTTGCTCCGTAATCCCTATTTGAAGGGCCTCCATTTGGCGTTCTATCCTGTCCAGAGCCGCCTGCATACTAGTGCTCATGTCTGCCACCAGCGCGTCCATTTGTTTTTGCAGGCGCTCACAGCGCGCCTCCATGTCACGACGTAGGCGAGCTATTTCTATTAGAGGATCGGGATTTGATAACGAATTGATAATAGGGGAAGGGGTAGGGAGAGATTTACGTGGCGGGGCGAGCTGTTGGGGACCCTCCGCCCGACCTACCTCCCGAGGCTCCTCCATTGCTGTTTTCTTCTCCGGGGTCCGCTGCACCCGTGAAGGGACCAGGGTCACCTTGGCTGGGGCGTTGGGCTGCAGGGCCTTCTTGTAGGGTTGTTAGGAAGATGGGGAAGGCGGGCGCCTCTCTGGGAGACGCACCGATGCCTCGCGGGATCGGGACCGAGACTTGGAGCGGGTCCGGAACTTGCGACGGGATCTCGAACGGGTCTCCGACTGGTCTTGTCTAGTCTCCTTCGTTGGGGCGCGCGACGTTCGGGTCTCCGCCGTATCTGTGGTAGTGGTCGGGTCGCTGGAGGGTTGGAGTTCACGCTGCTCTTTCTCGAGAGCTTTCCGCACCCAAGCTTTGTTCAGTGTCTGCCTAGCACGCCGCGGGCAGTTTGGATCCGCTGTAGGGTGGTTCCCGTCACAGGATCTGCAGTGTGGGGTGCATGGATGTGACGGAGTGGGGTTGTCAGTCCCGCACGTCGCGCAAATGACCACGTGCGACGTAGGACAGTAATCAGCCCAATGGCCGAGCTTGTGACATATCTTGCAGAGCAGTTGGCGGGGTCGATGGGGGTAGCAGCGGAGTTCTGCACCATAGAAACGCACGTAGCGAGGCACATTAAGCCCTTCAAAAGTTACCAACGCAACGTTGGTTTGACCCATCATTCGTGCTTGAAGTATTTGAGTTCCAGGAGGCAAAAGCTCATCCACTAGCTTGGAAGACGGTGTACCGGGCAAAAGACCAGGAACAATTCCCTTGCATGAGTTGTCTGGGGCCGCAAAATATGTTGTGATGGGATAGACCCGCTCACCAAGGTTCAGCTCCCTCACCTTGTACAATGCGTCGGCTACGTGTGACTGGGGTGTGCTGATGATTGCCAAGTTCTGCTGAGGTCGCAGTCGGAATATGATGTCCTGACGATCGTCGGTGGTCAAGCCGGCTGCACTCCATAGAGCACTGGCGAGTTCTGGGCGCGTCCACTTATCGAGGCAAAGTCCTCCGTGAGGCCGAAGAATTATCTTTTCATCGTGCAAAGGAAGTTGAGGCAGGTTCTGATTCCGACTGCGCCTACGTACGGTAGGCTGGGAGGCGTCCGGAATCCCCAAGATGTTCTCGGAAGATTGCGTCTTAGCGTGCGCTTGACGGATGCGTCGCTTATGTATGACTGTCTTCCAACAGCCACCTGTGTCGTCGTCAGTTTTGTCGTCGTAAATGTTCGTTGTAGCATCTTCCTCCATCCTTTCCCCGGTCGGAGTGTCTACCTCTCGTTGTTGGGAGGGAAAATTGGCGACGATGGGATCGGCGGCCACTCCCGCGGTATCCACCTCGGGCGTCTTCGTTGTTGTCGAGGAACGCGCGGCGGCGTTCTCCGTCACCGATTGCGTCTTCTGCTCGTTGGAAAATGACGTTGCGGTAGATAAATGCTCCATCGAAACAGAGCGGTGAGTTGGCCGAAGGCCCTTTGCACGCCCGCTTAGAACATGGGCCTCGGAAGAGCTGGTCGCTTGGCGCTCTTGGTTCATGGTGTAGAAAACACTCCAAGGCAGCTACGGCCCCGGCAGGGGCAGCCGCGTTGGAACTGCTTCAGAGCTGTAGAGGCGCGGGGAGCGGCAAAAAAGTCCCGCGAAGAAAAGGCGGTCGGCGGGAAACGGCGAGAAAGCCGCTTCCCATATGACTCCCGGCAAAAGCGGCCCGGGCAAGGGCGGTCAAGGGCGGTCGGTTAAGGTCGCGTAGTCTCGGTGGTTGCGGAGCGCGCCGACGACACGTCCGTTCACTTCGGCCGACTGATTGGAACTCCGGGAGTAGAGGGTGCGTGTTGTCCGGCGCTGAACGAGCTTAAGTTAGCGTTGCGAGTTTGGTACGGCAACTATACTGATGAGCAGTACTCAAGTCGTGACAGAATGATAGAAGCGTATAGAGTGCTCGGAAAACCTTACGTCATCAGGGACGGGAGACACGGGACACGAACCCAAGAATGGGCCGATGCTTATATACAGTGCTGGTGACATATGCGGGAAAGTTGAGATAAGAGCTAATGTTACGTCCAGAATGGGAAGGGCCCGAACCCTCTTTATAGAGTTTGACGTAGTAGTTCTGCGGAAACCCGCAAGGTGGACAGAAGTAATTGATAAAGGGAAAATCAGACATCCACCCGTTCTACTACGTCAAACACTTACCTTTGCTTCGTGTGTTGTCGACAAATTCGACTTCGCCCTGCCATCTGCTAGCCGCCTGGTTAGCTCAGATGGTAGAGCGGCTGCCCCGGAAAGGCGGTGGTCCCGGGTTCGTGTCCCGGACCAGGACGAATTTTTCTTCAACTCTGAGGGTTTTCTTTCGAGGAACGCGTGTGGGTTTCATTTGTAGCAATTGCTACGAACGGGTGGATGTCTGATTTTCCCTTTACCACCTCTTTATAGAGGTGCCTCCACGGAAGTAGGTTGGACGTGCAGCAGTTTTATTGTGGCTGATACGCATGGCAGCACTTTTTGCAGTGCTATTACAAAGTTTGTTATTGTAGGCCCAGTCATTCACCTTTACGGAATGTATTTATTGCAAGCACATATGCTGTGCATCGGCATATTGTTGTTGTGGAAGTGTTAACTTGTTAATCAAACACATTTTGCGCAGATGCATTAGTAACTTGGTTTTGAGTAGATCTTTGTCCTGACTACAATTAATAGTATCGCAGCAAGAAACATTTTAGTAGAAGCTGAAGGGATTCCAGCAGTTTAAACATACCGACTGCCCAAAACACTGATGGCACCTTTTCACTTTCCCCACAATGCACTCACACCATCACTTTCCATAAACAAAAACTGAGATAAAAAATCAATTACAGTTTCATTGACTCAGTACTTGCTGCTTCTGAAGCAGGCATCGAAGCAATCGTGGTATACGCTGCTACATGCATAGGTCTTGCATGATGCAGGTCCTGCTATGCACTGCACACGGGGCACACGTTGCAAACGTTCTTTTTGCAGTGCTCAAGTATAAGGACGCACTGACTCAAACATGACTGCGTTGTCACGTATGCTTCAGTGCGTCAGTGTGCTTGATTGCTACACGAGCGATTTATTCCCAACTAGCCCAAAATACGGATGGACTTGAAAGAAGTGAGTGAAGGAGTACAGTGAACTTGTACTGAACTAGATTCACATGCCGAATAGAAGAGCGAACTGTCAGCTGAAACGGGCGGCACGGCTGATTATGTAATTACTTCGCATAGTTCGGCTACTAGTCTCTTTCGCTTTCGGAAGTTATCTTTTCCACTTGAAACAGCGCAGAGCTTGCCCATTAAACTTGAGTCACCCGACACCACACGAAACACGTCGCGGTTGACCACCCCAAGTTCCACACGGTTCATTCACCACATCACACATCACACGAAGTCAGGAGTGCCGTATTTTCAATCACTGCAACAGCAAACGGACCTGACAATTCATTTCCTTCGACAGAATTTCTCAGCTGGGTTCGTTCACTCGCCAGTTACGAACTCGATGGACGCGCTAGGCCTACGCGTAACGTAAACAACATCGGCGATAGGCGAGTGCTGATTATCCAGACTTCGGAGCTCGTAAACATGTTTCCATTCGTTTTGAGCACAACAAAATACACATACAACAAGCACAGACGTTGCGGCAATCGTGATTCGGGTGGCTGTTTTAGCAGACGATCGCACTGAGCCCAGCGGCACCCAGAGGGCAGGTTAGATTAGTCGGCGTCGTTCGAAGTCGCTTCGGATCCACGTCGCACTGCCACAACCCACGGTCGTCGGTCGGTCGGTCGTGTCGTTGTCGGCCTACTATTACAACACTGTCCTTCAGGAACACTGTCGCGCGCGTCGTGCGTCCAAAGAACTCGGACGATCGTTGGTGCAGGCGCCTTCGCATGGGCGGCCATTATAGGCATAGCAGCCGGAGGCTTCGCAGCCTCCGAGTGGTTGACGCCTGCGACGCGTCGCAGCCTCTCATTGGTCCGCGCCGGCGCAGCTTCGCCTCGCGTCGGCAAACTCCTAGCATCGGCAGTAGACATAATCGCTGGGCGTCGTCACGCTTCGCCATGTTCCCGACCGACGCTTTTGACGCTTTTGACGTTTCGGCGCGGGCCGAAGCTTTCCGACGCGTGCCAATGGTTGGGTCATAATAGACATTAAGAGAAAAAAACGGCGCTGGGCAGGTCATGTAATGCGCAGATTAGATAACCGTTGGGCCATTAGGGTGACAGAATGGGTACCAAGAGAAGGGAAGCGTAGTAGAGACAACAGAAGAGTAGGTGGTGCGACGAAATCAGGAAATTTGCGGGTGCTAGTTGGAATCGGCTGGCGCAGGAAAGGGGTAATTGGAGATCGCGGAGAGAAGCCTTCGTCCCGCAGTGGACATAAAATAGGCTGATGATGATGATGATAATGATGATGATGATGATGATGATGATGATGAATGACGTTTTCGCACACAGCTTCGCGTGCCCGCAAATTCAAGCCTGTTGACGTATAAAACAATTAAGCGCCCCAAATAGGACCACATAGTTCTTATATAAACAAAGCACACGTCGCGTAGGAATCTTGTTAAAGCGTGCAGACAAATGACAACATACTCAGTGAACTGTGCTATATCGATTACGTTATGGCCCGCAACAAATTAAACAATCCCGACACATACTATACTATGAGAGACTCGCAACTTATCTGGCACAGTCGTGTGGAGGATGTTGGTCTGAAACTCTTCCTCCCAATTCGATGAATCCATGCCTTTCTTTTGAACCCATCGCGCTTACCGGGTGGTATCAAGAAGAGCTTCTTGCCTTTGCTAAAACTGTTTGGGCATCCGAAGGCGCAGCAGGTTATAGTGATGGAAAATGCCAGGAAGCGACGGCGCACTTAGCACAAAACATAGTTCAAGGCTTTCACAAACTAAAAATTTGGAGGACGCTTAAGCTTCGCCTATAAGAGTGGAAAGCGACAGCATTCAAAGATTCCTGACTGCTCCTGAAGCTTTCCAGCAAAGGAGCGTATGGATGGATGGATGGATGGAGCAACTTTATTGAAAGGTCCTGCGAGCTACAGGGCGCAAGGCTTAACTCCCTGGCCGGATCGTGGGCTCGCTGGACGGCCCAGAGCTGCTCCGCCACGAGGTCCGTGCTGCGGAATGCTGCTTCTAGCCTGGAGGAGTCTTGATTCTTCTTTGCGTGGGTCCGGCCACATGGCCAGGGCAAGTGATGTACGTCTAGTGTGCTAAGGCAATTTTCGCAATATGATGTGTATAGCTCAGGCATGTAGGGATGTAGTCTGTTCTGCGTGAGGTACGTGTTGGTCTGAAGCATTCTGAACGTGAGGGCTTGAGGCCTGGTGAGCTTATTGTGAGGTGTGCTGTATATTCTGCGGTCTAGATAAAATTGCTTTGTGATCTCGTTGTATGTGGAGGGAGGGTCCCGATTCTCGCTGAGATGGTCACGACCAGAATAGGTGGCGTTGCGGAGGGTTAGGTCTCGCGCGCTCCTGTGAGCCATCTCATTGAGATTGGGAGGGGCGTCCTCGATCTCTCCGAGGTGTGCCGGGACCCAGCAGATGGCGTGATGCGGCAGCGGTGCGGATGTATTGAATTTTTGTAGTGCTTGTCTCGCAACGGCTCCTTTCTGAAAGGTTTTGACGGCCGAGCGTGAATCGCTGTAAACGTGGGTGGTTGTCGGGTTTGTGAGCGCGAGTGCGATGGCAACCTGTTCTGCTATCTCGGACTTGTGTATGTAACC
The DNA here is from genome assembly GCF_023375885.2 of Dermacentor andersoni. Lineage (NCBI taxonomy): Eukaryota > Metazoa > Arthropoda > Arachnida > Ixodida > Ixodidae > Dermacentor > Dermacentor andersoni. Next base: position 21,390,140 of record NC_092814.1, on the reverse strand, counting down.
GTAATGTTTACCAGAAAACACACGTGGCGAACGCTATGCACGAAGGCGGGCTTTCTGTAGAAACGTGGCCTCTTGCGTGGGCCGCGATGCGTCGGAGGACTCCGTGGACTCTGAGATATTCACACGCCGGCGCGCGCAAATGGCGGACGCCATGGCCAGTCTATGAATGGTAGAAACACCGCAAAAGGGGTTTGAGTTTTCCCCTAACAGAATTAGGTTTTCTCATATATTAAAATTACAATCCGACGCTATCATGTCTGTAGGTTGTGTGTAAGTCGCACTTTACGATTTTTCTACGTATTTTAGCTTGAGAGATACAATTGGGTCAGTAGCTTCCTTGCGCTACATGGGGGGTCTGGGTCTGGGTAGTTGTACGCTGGTCGCCGACGCTGGGAGTTCATCGCAGCTGTCGCGTCCGCAACAGACGCTGTCAAACTAGCGTCCCGGCGCTCCTTCGTTGTGAATGGTGCCTCGGTCCCAGTCGCCCAAGTCAGACCACGAGTCCTCTACATTTCCGCCATCCGTGTTCCCCCGTGCGTTGGAGAGGCTGTACTTGCAGCAGTCCTGTCTCCGTATGGAAAAGGAATCCCAGTTCAAAGGAAGAGCCAAAATCGGCACCGGCGTAAGGGTCATTTGCATGGAAATGGCAAAGCTCGTGCCAAATTTTATGTCAATACAAGGCCATCGCATCATGCTCGACTACCGAGCACTTCGGAAGGCGCGCTCATGGTGTGGGACGGAAGGACACCTAGAAAAGGCATGCGAGGCACCACGTTGCGAAAGGTACGAAGTCTTCGGCCACGAGACCGCCAAGTGCACGTCTCTTTGTTGCCGCTGTGCTTGAAACCACATCACAGCGGACTGCTTCGTGCCCAGATTCTACGCAGTGGCAACCGCAAACACTAACACCCCTGTCAGCAACAAAGAAGAAGACGGCGATCAACAAGAGCACGATGAGCTCCCGAAAGAACAACTCCAAGGCGACCGGGACCCCTATGTTCAGGCTTTGTTTAAAGAACCCCGCCGCAACGAACTTTCCGAACCCCTGTCTTCCTCAGAAGCTTCAGACAGCTCGGAAGATGAGCAGTTGCCAACACTTCCCTCTTCTGAGACGAGCACTACCGAAGTCAGCGCAAACACGCAAGCTCAAGTGGCACGGCCTCTCCTCCACAACTCATGATCGACGAGTCAGCAGACTTCACTGTACAAGAAGACGACGTGCCAGCCGGCGAGTTCACCGACAGGCCGCGTCATCCGGTAGGCCGCGGCGACCGCCCCCAGCTCCGGCGGGCGCCGACACCTGGCACCACGCGAGAGACGGTATACCGTCTCTTGCGTGGTATACTTGCCCAAGCCAGCGGATTCCGCATGCCCCACTAGTCGTTAAAGAATCCAGTGTGTCAAGCTGCCGACCTTCTCCTTATGGCAGAAGCAATGGACACTGATAATCAGGAGATAAAGAGAGCACGCGAAGCAGAAACGGATGCGAGCAGTTTGCATAAAGAGAGGGAATCCAAAGTCCCGAAAAAGTTACGCGCATCGGGTTCCGCCGTGGGTGGAACCCTTTCACTCGGCCTGTAAACATGGCAACGTTTTTCGCTTGCATCATGGCGATGGTGCATTTCCTCTCACTGAATGTTCAGGGGTTCCGGTCCGTCGACAGAGAGAGGTGGTGCACTTCGTGCGGGCGCTGTCAGACACGCATCGTAGGGCGGTGATAAAGGGAATACCCCGTTTATTCCGATGATGTGCAATATATACAGAAGCACTAGTCACATGACTTGTGATAAGTGCGGTATGACAGCCAAAGAAGTGTGCTCGTGTTTTATCTGCAGGCTGACGTCACATCTTTCCCTTTTTGCAAGCTAAGTACATTCACAATAACTCAACAACACAGTTCATAGTTAATCATTAACTCCAAGTCGTTTCGGCGTCTTGATTATGCGACCGCAGCGGGTGGTTCTACGATGTCCGGTGGTTTCGCTGGCGTGACCATCCGACGGCTGCTGCACACCGGCATACTTCACTGGCGTTGTAGCCGGTGATTTGGCGGGCAGTTCGGGAACTTGTGGCTTCGGTGTTACGTCGATCTCTTCTTGATGGTGATCCCGTTGAACCGCCGATGGAACACTGTCATCGTCTCCCGTCTCTGGCAGTAGGAGGAGATGGCGTCTGTTCCGGCGAACGGCGCATTTGTCGGTCCCCACCCAGTAGGACCGTGGCGTTTGGGACGGCCGCAGGATAGTTCCGGGAGCACCCTTGTCTTTCAGCCACACTCGATTTCCTGCAGAAAGTCTGGGCAAAGACCTGGCAGCATGACGCTTGTCAAAGTATCTTTTCTGCCTGTTTCTGTATTCCTCATCCATTTTCTGCCACGAAGAGCTAACGACACAGGGTTTTAGCAGAGATTGAACGCAAGGTATTCTTGAGCGCAATCGACGGCTCATCAAAAGTTGTGCTGGACTGTAACCTGTGGGACCCGGCGAGTTCCGGTAGTTCAGCAAAGAAATGTAGGGGTCCTCTGCTTTCTTCAAAAGTAGCTTTATCGTTCTTACCATGCGCTCAGCTTCGCCGTTGGCTTGCGGGAAGAGCGGGCTAGTTGTGACGTGCTTGAACCCGTACACGCTTGAAAAATGCTTGAAAGCAAACGAGACAAATTGTGGTCCGTTATCGGATACCACGGTGTTTGGGATGCCGTGCCTGGCGAAGATGCTCTTCAGATGGTTGATAACCGCTTCTGATGACGTATCGCCTTTCAGCAAGGCCAGCTCTGGATATCTGGAATGATAAACCACAACAACAAGATACACGGCGCGTTTTATTTCAAATAAGTCCACGCCGAGTTTTTGCCACGGTAGCTCTGTCGTTTCCGAGGGAATCATTGGTTCCGCGAACTGAACACGTTCACTCGCACACACATGGCAATCAGCTACAGCTTTTGCTATCTCTTTGCTGAGCCCCGGCCACCAAACAGATTCCTTTGCTTTTGCTCTGCAGCGAACGATACCTTGGTGCCCTTCATGTAGTCGTTCGATCATTTCCTTCCGCAGACTTCGCGGAACAATAATGCGAGCATCTTTCAGCAACAGGTTCTTGCAAACTGAAATTTTAGCACGGACGGGCCAAAATTGCCTCAAAACGTCTGGGAGCCTTTCTTTTCTTGGCCACTCGTGGTGGCAGGCTTTCATCAATGACAAGCATTCCTGGTCTTTTAGTTGCTCAGCTCGTATGAGATTAAGCATGCTTTCTGTAGCCGGTAGGCCCTGAACGATTCCATCGACGAAAGCAGATACGTCTGAGTCTGTCAAGGCGCCTAGAGTTTGGTTAGTAGCGTTCGCTCGTACTCTTGATAAGGTGTCGGCTGTCACAATGCTTTTGCCGGGAACGTGCGTTAGTGTGAAGCAGTACCTCATCAAACGCATTCTGAATCTTTGGATGCGAGGCGGCATAGCGTCCAGAGGATCACGACCGAGCAACGGAAGTAGAGGCTTGTGATCTGTTTCGAACAAAAATTTCATACCTCTTAAAAATTCGTCGAAACGTTCAGCTGCCCACGTCAGAGCTAACGCCTCCTTCTCTATTTGAGAATATTTTTGTTCCGTCTTTGTCAGCGATCTCGAGGCATAAGCAACCGGTCGTCGTTCCCCGGATGGTTGGATCTGAAATAATACAGCACCAAGACCATACGATGAAGCATCATCCGAGACTATTGTCTCGTAGAGAGGGTGGTACATGGCGAGGCACCTGTCCGAGCTGATGGTTTCCTTGATTTTGCAAAACGCTTGTTCCTGTAGCGGTCCCCACGACCACTCATTGTCCTTGCACAGAAGGCTGCGTAGAGGCGCGCTCATAGACGCTGCATCTGAAAGAAACCTAGCAAGATGGTTCATCATTCCCAGAAGAGAGCGAACTTCCGTTACGTTCGGCGGCCTCGGAAATTCTGTGATGGCCCGCACTTTTTCAGGATGCGGCCGCACGCCACCAGCGCCAAATATCATGCCAAGGAAGGATACTTCTTGCACTGAAAAACAGCATTTTTCTTTGTTCAGCGTCACTCCTTCCCGCTGTAGTCTTCCGAGCACCTTGTGTAAGCGAGAGTCGTGCTCTGACTTATTTGCGCCGAACACAAGAATATCGTCCATGTAGTTCAAAACACCGTCTAATCCTTCCAAGACTTGCGTGAACTTCCTCTGAAAAACTTCTGGTGCCGAGGTTATACCAAACGGTAGTCTGCGATAGCAGTACCTGCCGTATGGTGTTATGAAAGTGGTGAGTGTTTGGCAGGACTCCGCAAGTTGGATTTGGTAAAATCCTGAGCTTGCGTCTAGTTTCGAGAACACAGAGGCTTCCTGAAAGCTTCCCATGATCTGCTCTACGGTTGGCAATTGGAGGCGCTCTCTTCTTACGAAGTTATTTAGTTGAGTGAGGTCGACGCAAATCCTGACTGAGCCGGATGGCTTCAAAACTGGCACAATTGGCGCACACCATTCCGTCGGATCCTCGACCTTCCTAATCATGCCTTCCCGCTCAAGCCTGTCAAGTTCCTCCTTAACCGCTTGCTTCATCGGGATAGGAATCCTGCGCGGGGTTGACACTGCGTAGGGGATTGCATTTTCTGTCAACCGTATCGTGTGCTCTCCTGCTATAGATCCGATTCCTTGAAATAGCCCTGGGTACTGTCTCGCGACCTCGTCGGACGTTTCTAGTTCGTCTAAAAATCGAACTACCCCAAGGGCATTTATTGCAGGTAGCCCTAGTAAAGGCATGTGCAAGTTTTTTACAACATACACTGTCTGCTCGCAGCGATTGTCCTTCCATGCGATTTCGGCTTGGAACTTTCCGCACGTGTCAATGCTTGCGTCACTTGGTCCCCTTAGATTTCCTGCTTTCTCAAGATAGCTTGGCATTCCTGGGAAATTTTCCCCCACGACCGTGACTTCTGCTCCAGTATCGACTTTCATTTTTACTTCATGGCCGTTTATCTGTACCGTCACGAAGTGCGCAGACAACTTGCTTTGTCGCGGTGTAACTGTGCCGAGGAATTGGCGCTCGTTATCTAGGCAGCCGTTATCTGGGCAGCCCGGTGCCGTTACCCCGTCAAGTTTTCTTTCTCGGTTTTTAATTCGACAAGCCTTTTCGAAATGCCCTAGCTTCTGGCAGTAAAAGCATTTTTGCTGCTTCGCTGGGCAACTAGTTCGCGGGTGCATCGAACCTGCGCAATAAGTGCAGCTTTTTACAGAAGCGGTCTTCTTGCGACGCGCAAGTGTAGCATTCCATTCTCTCTTCTGTTCTGTTTTCTTGTTCTTTACCGCTGCAACATATGTTTCGGCGCTCGTACCTTCCCGCTGTTTCAAGTCTGCTTGCTGCTGCTTTATCGTTTCGCTTGTTCGGGCCCTTGCTAGTGCGGTGGCCAGTGTTAGCTTAGGGTCCATTTTAAGCTCTTCCGACAGCGCTTCGTCTAGAAGGCCAACTACAAAGCGATCCCTTATTAAACGGTCCTTCATGTTATCGAAGTCGCATCGCTCTGCTAACTTGTGGAGGTCGGTTGCAAATTCGTCTACAGTTTCCCCTGGCTGTTGACGACGTCTGTTAAAACGGGCGCTCTCATACACTGTGTTCTTCGTGTGAACGAAATAGGCTTCAAACTTTGCCTTTACGACCTTGAAAGTCTTCAGGTCTTCGTCTTTTACCGCTAACGAGCGAAGAATCTCTCTTGCCTTCCGGCCCATTGTGTAAAGAAGGGTTCTTACTTGAATTTCTTCCTTTTTCTCGCTGAGACCGGATGCGAAGCTGTAGTCTTCGAATTCCTCAATCCAAGAGGGCCAGTCTGCTGCGTTGTGGAAATCAAATGGCTGCGGAGGCTTTATCCCAGCCATTGTTGCTCGTTGCTGGACGCTCGTTGCTGCCGTGCCTTCCGTGAAGACTTGCACCACTTGCAAGCTACTGCTCCGCTCTGTCGGACTGCATACGCCCCTGACGGTCTATTTCGGGAGCGGCCGATCCCACTTCTGATACCATGTCAGACACGCATCGTAGGGCGGTGATAAAGGGAATACCCCGTTTATTCCGATGATGTGCAATATATACAGAAGCACTAGTCACATGACTTTTGTGATAAGTGCGGTATGACAGCCAAAGAAGTGTGCTCGTGTTTTATCTGCAGGCTGACGTCACAGGCGCGGGCCATCGACGTGCGTTTCTTGCAAGAATGTCATTTCAGTACATGGCCTTGATGTGTCACACTTTAAGACCCGTTTTGCTGTTGATGCCCTCTTTTCCCTGACAAACGATGTGTCTTCTAGCGTGGGAGTGCACACCCTCCTTTTAGGAAGGGAGTGCACTGTACGTACGATTTAGGCGGCTGCATGTTAGCAGTCGATTTTCTGCTGAACATGAGAGGAGTTAGGGCACTATAGTGATATATGCACCCGCACGCCAGTCCAATTCCACAGAATTTTTCGAATCACGTGACGCATACATGTTCGAGCCTTAACCGACATTCATATCCGGTTATTTCAACTGTTGCCTAATCGAGGGCCGCGACACTTGCGGACCCGGACGGTCCGGTCACTGTCGAGGAATGCGAGCGATACGAGCGTCACGCCGGCTTGCCCAACACTTCCGTCTCTCCGACGAGTGGGTGCAGTTGCACGATGACGTATTCGGGCCAACTTGGGAAAGGGCCGATCATCAAGCAGGCTAGATAAATTTCTTTTCCCCCCTGAACTTAGCTGCTATCTCGAAAGCTGCGAAATTCGTCTCTCCCACGGGTAACCCCAACGTTACTAGACTAGGCCTCGAGCGGCGGGATTCATTCACACTACAAACGGAAAAACACTTTTATGTAGCACGTATTGAGGAACAGAAAGATATGCCGAGAGTTTTTCATGTCACGCTACAATTTTACCATTGACACTTTTCATATAGTTATATATTTAAGAAATTTATGAAATAATTAAGACTAATTACCTAACTAGGCGGAATGAAAAAAAATATTTGAGCATCCCCAAGTGACGGCAAACAACATACATTACCTTGGTTTTGTTCAGCTACTTGGTATTCGCATATGTTAAAACTGGCTAAAGTTAGCTGGGACACCCTGTACATACAAACTCTCAGAACTTCATTTCGTGTTGAAAAAAAAAATGAAGCTAGCGCCCTTTCTTTCATCAGAGCACCACATTCACAAGTGCAATGTTAAAACCTACGTGAGCTTGGCTCGCTTGCGAGCAGGCTTGCGCATTCAAGACAGCTTCTCGATGCAGGAACGGAGCATAAATACGCATTCGCGTCACCAAATAAAATTGGATGACATGGGCCGTAAACTCGTGAAATTGCACACGGCATTGAAAACGCACAAGAGTGTCGCAAGAAGCACCGAGACTGCGGCAAAGCACGCGTCTAATGAACACCGCCAATACGCGTGAACAGCCGCGGACAGCGCTTCGCCGCCCCGTCCGCGCCGTGCTGACCGAGCAAAGTGCTACAGTAGCGCCACGAGATGCGAGGATCGGTGGTGGATCCGCGCAGTCACAGGAGTTTGAAAACTGAACCTAGTCTAGTAACGTTGGGTACACCCCGCATTTCCGATCACCACCGTATGTCTGGATCTCGGCGAGACCGCCATGAAATGCAATTTATGGCGAATGGACTTCAGTCTACTTACAGATCCAGATAGCATTGCCCGCATCGCTGCGATAGGCGCTGCATTTGTAGCTTTGCGCGAGTGCAACGCAGAGTACCGCTCTTCGGACGATATGAAGGAGGCGTGGCGCCCGCTACTCACCCGAGCAGGACCCGATCGGAAAACGCGAGTCACTCGCGAATTAAATGAACTACTTAGGCAGATGCGAATCGTCCGCTATGCAGACACGATTACGATTGCAATGCAGGATTATCTCGACTTGCTGAAAGCCGAGTACGAAACTTTACTGAGACTGTCGTCTAGAGCTGCAGTCAGGCTGCCACCCAGAGTAATCAATTCTCTGTCCGACCCAGCCGTGCTATGGTACATACGAGCGGGCTTGACAGAGGAAAAAGGCTCTTCCCGAATCCCTCATTTCACGCTTCCGGATGGTGCTCGTAGTAGCCGCTCGTCAGACATTTGCACACTCTTTAAACAGCATGTCAGCTCCGCTCGTGTTTACTGCCGAATTAGGCAGTTGATGCAAGAATGATTACGGCAAAAGACTGAAGGAATTCTGTCGAGCCATGCCCCGAGTATCAGATAATGTCGTACAGCACCTGTGCGAGCCAGCAACAGTCGAATAGCTTCGAGCAATAGTAAAAGACATGAATGCCTCTTCCGCGCCCGGCCCAGACGGCATCCCAATCCAATTTTACGTGCGATTTTTCGACGCCGTCAACGAAGCGCTTTTGTCTATGGTTAATAAGTTCATCTCAGATGGCTTTCGGCCAGATTCTTTCCGCGATAGCCGGATCGTCCTCCTCCTCAACTCAGGCGGTCAGGCCTCCGACCCACGGTCTTGGCGGCCGATTACGTTGCTAAACGCAGGCTACAAGATAATCTCGTCGATGCTAGCGAAGAGAATAAGTGGTGCTCTTCCAGACATAACAGCCAGACGCAGATGTGTAGCGTACAAGGCCGATCATTTTTTTCATCTCTAGCATTGACAAGGGATCTTTTTACCTTCGCTTCTAGGACACAAATTCCAGGCTGCTTCGTTTCGCTGGACCAAGCGAAAGCTTTGGATAGGGTTGAGTATGGGTACCTATTTCGTGTGCTGGTAACATTCAGTTTTCCCGCCGAATTAGTAGATAAGATCGGCCTCTTGTACTCGGGTTTATCGGCTAAGCTGCTTGTCAACGGTTGCCTAAGCGATTCTTTCCCGGTCACACGCGGCCTCAGGCAAGGGTGTTCACTGAGCCCCCAACTTTCGTTCTAGTCTTGACCATTTGCTGCGCCACATTTCACTTTGCCCAGCGATACATGGCTTTCCTTTGCCAGGCCAAGGAGAGATAAAGGTGTCTTCATATGGAGAGGAGGTGTCCCTCTTTTTAAGAAGCGAAGATAGCTACTATGCCTCCTTACGTTTGTTTAACGATTACTCTGAATTATCCGGAGCCCTTCTGAATAAAGAGAAAAGTAACACGATGACCTCTGGCAACTTTATATCCGCCCTTGACGGAGAAGTTGAGTGAGTAGCAGGGAATCAAGTCCAGGAAGTAGTTTTCCACACGTCTGACGAAGTGGCGCAGGGGGCGTGGTCAGACCTGCGTAAGAAGGCAGAAAAGAAGCTGTCAGTGGCATCAAAGTTTTCGTTGATGATAGCCGAGCGCAGCTACATAATAAATTCCAGCATTTGCACGGCTTTTTACTACATCGCACGCATAGCGCGCCCACCGTGCAACGCTTCACAGCGGCTAGCTTCACTCTGTGGTTCTTTCTTCTGAGAAGACAAAGCAGAATTAGTGGCACGTCTGCTCCTTCGGCTTCCAACGAGCGTGGGTGGACTTAGCATCCCGTGTGTCAGGGCAATGAGCTCAGTCGCGAGGTTTTTACGACCACGTGAACGATCCTGAATATCTAGACAGAAAACTTCTCGACTATTTCCTAGGAACGTCCAGAAAGCTGCTTTTATCAGGAATAAGAACAGGACCTACGGCAGAACAACACCGCCATTTTATAAATACGTATGCTGCAGTCTTCAATCAATTAGATCAACTTTACCAGATGTAGATGAAGTTCACACGCTGGCAAATGAGGTGTGCGAATTACTAGCTATAGAACACTTGACACAGGAAGAGTTGCAGCGTTGCAGGAGCGTCAGCTGGCGCAGGCTAAGCACATCGGCCGAGCCTGCCGAGGTGCGTGAATTCAGGTGGAGACGAGGTTGGCGCGTTTTGTTTATGCGGAACCGCACTGCAGCATCGGGAATATCTTCCAATAATCGCTGCCCTCAGCGCAGACAGAAAAAAACGTTATGGCATGCCCTCTTTGTTTGTACTGTTGTAAAAACAATTTGGTAGCTACTGTGGCGCATGTTCGGTGTACGCATGGATCTAAGAACGCAACCGCGCAGACTCTTTCGAAGTTGTGGTGCGTGGGAGCATTCGTGTTGTGGCGATAAAGAGGCTGCGGCACTACAGGGGAAGCCAAAGAGAGCGATGTACCTGTTACTGTCACGATCCACCCGGGTTCGTGAACAAGGGAGGGCTCGAGGCACCCTCCGTTAGACGAACGCTCCACAGCGTGGCGGTGCTGAACGATGACTGACCGCCGAGCAGCCGTGCTCGTCGGTGTTTATTGCGGTGCGGTGACCAATGTTGCCTGCCGAGCTTAGCAGGCCACCGAGCCTGGCGGCGAACGAACATTATGCCCGAAGGGGGCGTCACATGCTTGCTACACCCCCTTAGCCCCAGTTTGTTTGTTAAATAAAAAACAAACGTCCATGCTCAAAATATGAGGCTCTGCCTCCACCCTAGCTGGGTCGACGGTGCCTGCTATCCGGGCGAGTAACGGTCCGGTGGCCTCCGTCGCCGAGTACTCCGCCTGGGCACCGGTGTTGATGGGTCGGGTGTGGCAACGCCGGGTGCTGCCTGAGCCAGCCTCGCTCCATCCGGAGGGTCCGTAGAGGTCGGCCTCGTGAGTGGTGCTGGGCTCGACACCGGTCCAACGGGTGCCGCACCACTGGCAACGGTTGCCGCCTCCGAGGTGGGTGGTGCTCCGCTGGAAGCGACTGGTGCTGCTGCTAGTCCTCCTGCGGGCTGGAACTCAGAAGTGGCAGTCGAGGGTGCTGGCCAGGTCCCGAGGCGAGGCCTGACATGGTCGGCGTGTCTGTGCCACATGACATGGCACAGACACGCCGACCATGTTCGTCTGGCATGCGGACGAGCAGCGATGAGGCGCTGGCAGGAGACACCACCTGTCCGGCAGACCAGGGTGGACCAGGACGGAAGTTCCTGGCGAAAACTGGAGCTCCCGACTCTGGCAAAGGCCCGGGACGGCACGCTTGGTCAGCAGCCAGCTTCTGCTTCAGCTGCTTCAAGAGCACTGTGGATCGGAGGTCCGGATGCAAGACGTCCAATGGTGTCTTGACCATCCTACCCAGCAGGAGCTCACAGGGGGCACGGCCAGTGACATCGTGGGGCGTGGTCCGGTACTGAAACAGTATCCGGGCAATCTGCGTCCGGAAATCCCCAGTCTGGCTCTTCTTGAGCTTGTCCTTGATGGTGTGCACCACCCGCTCGGCTGCACCATTTGAAGAAGGGTGGTACGGCGGAACCATAATCCGGCGGATTCCGTTCTTCGTCAGCCAGGCCAGGTACTCTGTGCTGGCGAAAACAGGACCATTGTCGGACACGATGACATCCGGCAACCCCTGGGCGGCGAAGACCTGTCGTAGCGCTGCAATGGTCGCGCCTGCTAATGGAGTGGTGACAGGTAGAACCTCCACCCACTTCGAAAAGGCGTCCACCACCACCAGGAAGTAATGGCCCTTGAAGGGTCCCCCAAAATCCACATGTAGGCGGGACCGGGGTCTCTGTGGGAATGACCTGGGGGTGATTTCCACATGACACGAGGCTCGCTGATGCTCCTGGCAGATTTGGCAGCTCTGCACCAAGTGAGCGATGTCTTGGTCCAGGCCAGGCCACCAAACATGGGACCGGGCCACCATCTTGGTCTTTTCTATGCCAGGATGCCCCACGTGCAGCAACAGCAGGTCCCTGGCCCGGAGACTTTGTGGGATCACCACCCTAGAACCCCACAGTAAGCAGCCCTGCTGCAAGCTCAGCTTAGCGGCCTTGTGGCTATAGGCCTGCTGCGCCAATTCCTCTCCACGGGACACCGCCTTGACCACCTGAGACAGGACTGGGTCCCGGCTGGTCGCTTTAGATACCGCAGATCTGGAGAGCACCTCCGGGTACGCATGTTCCAGCATGAACGCTTCAGCAGGTTCTGGCACAGCATCAGGTACCTCTGGCAGGGGCAGGCGGCTCAGGGCATCAGCAGGTCCCAGGCCCTTTCCCGGACGGTAAACCAGCTGGTAACTATAAGCTGCCAGCCTCAAGGCCCAGTGTATCACTCGAGGTGATGCCTGCACAGGAACTGCCTTGTCAGGCCCCAGCAGCCTCAACAGCGGCTTGTGGTTCGTGACCGCCTCGAACTTCCGGCCCCACACATACTGGTGGAAGCGTTCGACACCGAACATGAGGGCCAAACCTTCCTTGTCCAGCTGGCTGTAACGCTGCTCTGCAGCATGAAGCCGTCGAGAAGCAAACGACACAGGGCGTTCCTGGCCATCTTTGTCCCCGTGTGCCAGGACGGCTCCCACACCGTACGGCGACGCATCTTCGGCGAGGACGACAGGCTTAGCAGGATCGAAGTGCACCAGCACTGGAGCCTTGGTGATTAGCTCCTTGCTGCGCTTGAAGGCCCGGTCCTGCTCCTTCTTCTAGACCCATTGCTGACCCTCTCGAAGCAGAAGGTGGAGTGGCTGTCGATGCTCCGACAGGTTCGGCAGAAAACTCCTGTAGAAGTTGATGAGGCCGAGGTAGCTCTGAAGCTCCTTGTTCTTGGGCCTAGGTGCCTTGAGCACAGCATCAACTTTGCGGGGAGCCGGGGCTTGGCCTGCCTGGGAAATGACATGTCCCAAGTACTCAACGCTGGGTGCTAGGAAAACGCACTTTTCCAGCTTCAGCTTAAGGCCGGCGTCCTGCAGTAGTGCCAGGACGTCGTGCAGGTTCTGCAGGTGGTCCCCGTCGTCTCTGCCAGTAACCAGGATGTCGTCCAAGTACACCGCCACGTGCCTCATGCCCCTGAAGAGGTTGTCCATCTCCCTCTGGAATATGGCTGGGGCCGAGGCCACGCCAAACGGTAAGCGCGTGTACTGAAAGAGCCCCAAAGTTGTCGATATTGTGACATACTTCCGGGAGGCATCCTGGAGCACCAGCTGCTGGTAAGTATCGCTGCGGTCGAGCTTGGTAAACTTCACTCCACCGGACAATGCTGACCAGAGATCTTCAATCCAGGGCAGCGGGTACTTCTCGACGGTAGCGACGGGGTTTATAGTAACCTTGAAATCCCCGCAGATCCTGACACTGCCGCCTCGCTTGAGGACTGATACCATGGGAGCGGCCCATTCAGATGTCTTGACAAATACCAGGATGCCCTCTCGCTGTAACCGTTGCAGCTCCTGGGTGACCCCGTCCTTCAGGGTGAACGGCAGTGGGCGAGGCTTGAAAAAACGTGGCCGGGCTCCCTCAGGTACATAGATGCCAGCCGTCGTGCCGGCAAATGTGCCCACCCCTGGCTGGGACAGGGACTTGAACTCGGTCAGGAGGCTGGGGACGTCTTGCACCACATGCACGGTGGCTTCCTGGTACTCTGGCAGACGAACCCCTCGTGCGTGAATCCAGTTTCAGCCCAGCAGCGTCGGCGACGACACCTTCGTTAAGTAAAGGGGAAGGGTTGCCTACCTGTCGCCAAAGCGAACGCTGACCTGTGCCTGACCCTGGACCTGGGAGAGTTGCCCGGAGTAGCTGCGCAGCATCACGCCCGAAGCCTCGACGGACACGCCGAGGAAAGTACGCTTGAAGAGTTTCCCGGCCATTCTGACACGCTGGCCCCTGTGTCCAGTTCCATGGAAATGGGGTGCCCGCAGATTTCGACGGTCAGCATGTACGGCGGCACAGACGACGGTACAAAGCCTGTGTGCCACATGTCGAAAATCGGCGGGTTCTCGGCCACGACGTGGAGCCTGGCCGCGGAAGAACTTGAGCCTGCTGCCGCACTCCCCCGCCGCATACCCTTGCGACGGCTACCCTGGCCGCGGGCTTGTGTGGTACCTGGGCGTGAATCAGGCTGCTGCTGCTGTTTGCTGTTCGTCCTCCCCCTTCGGCATACACGTGTCAGGTGCTCAGTTTTCCCACACGTAAAACATTGTGCTTGAGAGAACTGGCCCTGTGAGGGGGAGCGGGCACCACCTCAGCGACCGCAGGTACTGCCCTTTGTCGCCAACTCATTGGCCGCGGCTTCCGCCGACGGTGAGCGAGTCGCACGGGAAATCTCGCCGGCGTCCTTGGCGGCAGCTTCAACTGCCAGTGCTGCCTTCACGGCATCGTCCAGCGAGGGGTCGGGAAGCTCCAAGAGTCGCGTCTGCATGGCGAGATTGTTGATGGCGCAGACATAACGGTCCCCGAACAGCGAGTCCAGCTGGTCGCCGAAAACGCAGGCACTCGCTAACCCTCGTAGCGCAGCAACGAATTGCCCGAGGGTCTTCTCCTTCCCGGCGGCTCCGGTTGTTGAAGCGGAAACGCTCCATTAGTGTGGACGATGCTGGGTTGAAATGCGAGCGCAGTATGGTGAGCAGCTCACCCAGCGTGTTAACGTGCGGCGTGGCTGGCTTGAGAAGGTCGAGCAAGAGGTTGAAGACGCGGGTCCCGCAGCTGGCCAGGGAAATGTCCCGCTGTTTGGCCTCGGGTGTGTCGTTTGTCCGGAAGAACACGTGGGCTTGCTCCTCGTAAATTTGCCAGGCGGACCCATCTCCCTCGAACGGCTCGAGCCTTCCGTACAGCGGCGTGGCGGCAGCAACGGGGGACGGTGTTTCGCCGCTCTCGGCGGCGTGGGACGATCCGGGGTTACTCGTCGCCAGTGTCAGGATCCACCCGGGTTCGTGAACAAGGGAGGGCTCGAGGCACCCTCCGTTAGACGGACGCTCCGAAGCATAGTGGTGCTGAACGATGACTCACCGCTGAGCAGCCGTGCTCGTCGGTGTTTATTGCGGTGCGGTGACCAATGTTTGCTGCCGAGCTTAGCAGGCCACCGAGCCTGGCGGCGAACGAACATTATGCCCGAAGGGGGCGTCACATGCTTGCTACAGTTACTACGCCGCTTACGCAAACACATGTATGAGCAGGCTTGCGTGGACCTGATCAACCTAAATGAAGACCAGTTCCTGCGGAAATGGTCGACATGCTTCATACAACTGCAATGGGCGCCTTACTGCGCAGCTGTTGCCTTACTGACACCTTAATTCCCGGCAGATAACAACACCTGTCAGACTTGTATGTAACCTCAATGTTTCTTGTTTCATCGTAGTGTGCCCTAGCTGTTATGTAATGTGACATTGCTGTTGATGTTTTTTCTTTCTGTACATCAAGTGCACATGTATTTTTCTGATGAAGCTCGTTGAAACAAACTTCTCTTCAACGCCAACGCCGGATTTTCTGCGACACGGGGCCTTTAACCTTCTCGCGTTAAAACAACACGGAGGAGCAACGGCGCCAACATGCGCTCCTCGCAAGTCAGTGCACGCTTTTTTACGAAGTTTGAGGGGTTTTGGCGGAACCATGAGGCGGAAAGCGGAGGAGGGTATGGGGAGAGAAGAAAGGCGCAGTGCGGCGAGGACGGCTACGATATGGCGCCCGGGTAGCGCGCGTCGTCCAGGGGGTCTGTCGGCGGCGGCTGCTATGAATCGCGCCAACGCGACTTAGGCTACGTTCACACTTGGGAAACCGCAAGCGGACGGAAAAGCCAAAGCGGCCGGATAATCTTTTTCGCGCATGTACAAAACGTTCACATTTGTTTCGCCACTGCAGCGGAAACCACTTCCGCTTTCACCCACATCATCTAGTTTGCGTACGTTTGTCCGCCTGGTGGCACTGTTCATCTCACTATTTCAAGACATACGTTCATTCATGGACCAATCAGTTACTAAAAACTACCATTTCGCGCAACTGCACGTGCCGTTTTTAACTTTCGTTTACCATGGAAGATAAACAAGACATAGTTTCGATAGCTTTAGCTAGTTGCTTTTCCTAAAAATAGACGATGAGCCACGGAAAATGTTAAATTTTACGACCGGACATTTGCATGCGATTGCAGCTTCCGGTAAACTGGAACGTCCTTCCGCTTCGCCTGGGCGAAAAAATCGGTCCGAGACCGATTTTTTCGCCGCCTGGTTTCCGGCCCGTTTCTCCGCCTAGGCGGGCGGATTTTGTCAAGTTTTTTTCGCTTCCGCCTGCTCCAAGACCAAGTGTGAACGCAGCCTTAAGGTACGTCCTCGCTTGCGGAAATAAGCGCGCGCAAGGCGGCGCGCTTATTTCGGCAGCGCTTGTGGTGTCGTCTTCTCGTCTCGTGTCCCGTCTATGTTTTGCGCTGTTAAGACCAGGATGGCAAACGAACAAGCCGAAGCTGCTATTCTAGAGAATTCTTTACGCGCGCCGCCTTGCGCGCGCTAATTTGCGCAAGTGAGGACATACCTTTACCCACACGCCGGCTCTCGCGTTCTCCAGATTAGCGAGGCAGTCGTGCCGCACTTCACTGTATTTGTAACGTGACGCACGAGCCAGATTGTTCGCGCCAGCCAATATATCGCTAAATGAAAACACGTACAGAGCGCCGCTCAAATTTCGCATTAAAAAAAAATTAAATTATGGGGTTTTACGTGCCAAAACCACTTTCTGATTATGAGGCACGCCGTAGTGGAGGACTCCGGAAATTTCGACCAACAGGGGTTCTTTAACGTGCACCTAAATCTAAGTACACGGGTGTTTCGCATTTCGCCGCCATCGAAATGCGGCCGCCGTGGCCGGGATTCGATCCCGCGACCTCGTGCTCAGCAGCCCAACACCATAGCCACTGAGCAACCACAGCGGGTAAATTTCGCATTAGGGAGATCGTAATCGTCGACGACTTTTCTTTTTTAGTAACCTGAAGCGAAGTGAAATTTCTTTTCATCTGCGTACTCACCTGACTTTCGGTTTCCGTCTGCAAACGATTACTGTAGAACGAGTAGTTGAAACTTGAAACGTTCCATATTTACTTTAGATACATTAGTTGGCTTTTGTTTTCTTTAATGCAAACACCTGACCTCTGTATGCTCTTCAGTTTTGTTTAGCTGTTATGTATTTTGCACGCGTTTTGTTTGCCAATGTTCCGGGTGAAGGCCCTGTCCAGCCTGATGAATAGCCTTTTGTCTGCATATTTGGTACTCAATGTCCCTGATAAAGAAATTTAGTGTTCGATTGTAGTAACATAACACGCATGTTGGTAACTGAAGCGAATTCCTGAAAAGATATCTGGTAATCCACAAATATTTCCTGTATCTCGATCGGCGTAATCTTTCGATTTACTAGAAAGTATAAAAATTCGCAACTTGCAAAGCTTTATGGTTGAAAGTAACATATTACGGCAAAACATGTACTTTTCCGAACCATTAAGTATTGCGCGGTGTTTTGCCAATTCTTCTTTGGAGCGAGACGGGGATTCGTTAAGGTTTAAGTCCGCACGCTAAACGACGAGGGCAAGGGAAGTAGGCATTTTGCGGAATGTCACTGGGACGGCAGTTAAGTGATCGTCGTGAACTGCTGTGAGAAGTCTAGCCTGCTTTTAAAGGCCAGTGTTACGAGGAACATTCACTTATTACAAATAAATATGGCGTGGAAAGTCGGTCATGTCCCGCATAGAACAGAAGGGCACAACTTACTGTCAGAGGTTGACGAGCTCGTCCGTTGTTGCTGGCGTGACGCTTAAAACTTGACCGTTATTTGTTGACTCCACTCGCCGTGGTTGCTCAGTGGCTATGGTGTTAGGCTGCTGAGTACGAGGTCGCGGGATCGAATCCCGGCCACGGCGGCCGCATTTCGATGGGGGCGAAATGCGAAAACACCCGTGTACTTAGATTTAGGTGCACGTTAAAGAACCCCAGGTGGTCGAAATTTCCGGAGTCCCCCACTACGGCGTGCCTCATAATCAGAAAGTGGTTTTGGCACGTAAAACCCCATAATTTTTTTTGTTGGCTCCAGGTGCACCTACAGATCCTTACACTCGATGCACTCTTCTGGTGGTTTCAATTCCAAGCTAGTCACAAATTTCCAAGTTCTTCGTGAGCTCGCAGAGTTTACGTCCGCGCAGGATAAAGAAGCTGTTCGGGTCACCGTTGTCCAGAGCTGACACCGAGGAGCTTGAGGAAACAAGCGGAGCTCACGACATGTTTACCGCATGGGTACGGGCGGCCCGATTAATCAGTGCCGTGATCGTGACGCCGGCGCGTCTCACGACAACCGCGAATGAGAGCGCCTGACTGCATCGACCACGTTACGTGGACACCGTAGCCGGGAGGGACTTGATAAACGTCACTCAAAAGGAGCATCTAGCGGCGCAAACGTGCTGAGAAGGCGTCACTTGTTCGTGTCCCTTGTGGCCTCATTTATGCTCGTCAATAGGTTCCTCGGCTATTCGAACCATGTTTGCGAAGGTACTATATACCTACTTACAACGCCCATCTAGCATCATGTCCAGGAAATCTGGACATTCTCCTTCAGAACTTCACAGCAATGCACAAGTGTAACTCAATTGGAAGATTTTTTTTTTCAAAGATATATTTATGAATATCGGCCGAGGGTCAAAACGTTTCAACTGACTGCAACAAGAGGGAAGTCGCTTCTAACAAAATATGCATTTTTGCGCTTAGTCAGAACATTGGTGGTGCGTTAAAGCACTTAAAGTAGGTCAGACAGCGGCGGTGAAGTCCCACAACAGGAGGAAATCGTTTTGCACGCTCCCGGCAGAGGGCCCGTTGACTTGAAGAAGCGCCAAATTTAAACCATGAAGCGATTTATTGCAGTTGTCATTGAGACGGTGATGGTAGAGGGGGTGGTAGGAAGTCTGTTAGCACCCGCACGTTTTTGAGAGACAGCCGAGATGATATAGAGTGGTTATGAGTGTGCATGTCTTGAGCGTGCCTGGGTATGGTTGTATGCGCGTGTGCGCTCTATGTATGTGTGTGCGGGCGTGCGCCTCGGTATTTGCGTTCGCATGCGCGCGAGTGCGTGTATGCGTTTGTGAGCTTGTTGTTGTTGTTTGTTGTTTGAGTGGTTCTAGGATACCGGTGGGATTAGCCTTGCAGTTGCTGCCGGCAGTTGCTCCACCGTAGCGAGACTTAAAATAAATAAATCACATAAATCAGTCACAGACCTCACAATTACAAATAGTCACTCCTAATGTCACCATGTGGAGGCCAAATCCGTGTCCTGCAGGTAATTTAAAAGAAGGCGAGAAACCTCCTTCCTACACAACTGGTATCCGCGCGCCAAAACAATGTCCTGAAGAGAACTGTGAGGAACTCCTGTCTTCTTGAGGGACCCGAATAACACACTCATTTCCGCGTTATACAGAGTACAGCACATGAGATAATGTTCTATGTCACCGCACACACCACACGTTGAACATAATGGAGACAATGCCAGGCCAGTCTTATACATCCACGCAGGGGTACGAGCACAGCCCGTGCGAATGCGGAGCAGCACGGGCTGGTTTGGTTTGGCGGGGCTTGGTTTCTTTTGAGGCCCTTGGTCACACATGGCTTGTGAGCGTTCCCGGCGTGTGTGCATGCCTGCGTGAGCGTGCGTGTGTGCGCGTGCTTGCGGTGCATGCGTGGGCGCGTGTGAACGTGTGCAAACGTATGCTTTCGAGTTTCAGCATGCACGAGTGCGAACAAATGTGCGCGTGTTTGTGTGCGCATGGATGTCTGTGCGGGCGTAGTGTGTGTGTGTGTGTGTGTGTGTGTGTGTGTGTGTGTGTGTGTGTGTGTGTGTGTGTGTGTGTGTGTGTGTGTGTGTGTGTGTGTGTGTGTGTGTGTGTGTGTGTGTGTGTGTGTGTGTGTGTGTGTGTGTGTGTGTGTGTGTGTGTGTGTGTGTGTGTGTGTGTGTGTGTGTGTGTGTGTGTGTGTGTGTGTGTGTGTGTGTGTGTGTGTGTGTGTGTGTGTGTGTGTGTGTGTGTGTGTGTGTGTGTGTGTGTGTGTGTGTGTGTGTGTGTGTGTGTGTGTGTGTGTGTGTGTGTGTGTGTGTGTGTGTGTGTGTGTGTGTGTGTGTGTGTGTGTGTGTGTGTGTGTGTGTGTGTGTGTGTGTGTGTGTGTGTGTGTGTGTGTGTGTGCATACGACGGATAGAGAGAGACTACCTGTGTTTGAGGGAGAGTGCGTTTGTGTGCGAGGGAGACAGAAAGAGTGTGTGTGCGTGTGTGTGCGTGAGCGTGCCAGGGAGAGCGAGAGAGTGTGCGCGTGCTAGTGCCTCCGTATTTGCTATGCATGCACAAGAGTGCGTGAGCGTGAGCGGCGTGTGTGCATGCCTGCATTTGGGCCTGCGTGAACGTGTGCGCGCGTGTTAGTGCATGTGTGTGTGTGCGCTGGCGTACATGCGGTGCATGCATGGCGGCGTGTGTATGTGCACGCGTGCGACCGTTCGTGTTCGTATTTCAACATGCGTGCCTGGGGACAAAAGTGTGCGTGTTTGTGTGCGCATGAATATCTGCGTGCGATGGCGAGTGTGTGTGCGTGCGTGTGAGGAAGAGGGCGTGCGTTCATGCGAGGGAGAGAGAGTGCGTGCGTGTGTGCGTGCGAGGTTGTTTGTGTGTTTGCGGGTGTGAGCGAACATTTTCCTGCTTACACCTGCTTTTGGAAACAAAAGTGATGTGGATACGATTAAAACCCGTATTTAAATCCACGAAACAAGAACGAATGACGGTGCATTTGTAGCATTATCTCGTTCTTAAAGCGAAACCTACGCACACATACAAAAAAGGCGCCTGTGACGTGAGTATTGCCGCCCTTGGCTGGCACGGCCCCGTAAGAAGCTGCCAAACGGTTCCCCTTCGTTATGTTGCTTCCGTCGGCGGCAGCGCAATGTCTTGAAGGCAATGACGCGCTAAATCTGCACTATCATTCAATCGTGTATCGTTTGTGTGACCAAGCAAGCTTTCGGCAGCGCATGTTGGTTGCTTCGTTAACGTTTCAACTTTAAACGGCTTGCCTCCAGAAAAACATGAATTAGTCGTCTGGCCAGGGGGGGGGGGGGGGGGGAATCTCCGCATGGCGGCCATTGGCCGTTTTCGAGCAGACGCTCTTTCGACGCTAGCGCCAAGGTCCCCCCCCCCCCCCCTTCATTTACGGCCCTAACCAATGGGCGACGCAGAAGCAAAATGGCGGCGCACACAATCGTTTACGTTGTCACGGCAACAGGAATAGCAGCCGCGCGGCGCCTCCTCTGCCAAACGTTTTTCTTTTCTTTTTGTTTTTATTAGCTGGCGCGCGGTGCGCCCACCGTGGGCTATGCGTTGGCGCGCACGCAGTCTTGACCATACTTATATTATAACAGCATGTGCCGGGACATAAAAAAATTCCACTTCCAACACAACAGATGTTTAGTCTCGCTTTATTGACTTCGTTTCCGAAAACAGATTTTTCTTATAACGTGGTGTGATACACGCTCAAAAAATGAGCAAAAGTGAAAGGTGCATGCCATATACAAGAGTACTAAACACAAAAGTTCACAGACGGTGAAATAACAAAAGAAAGCGCTAGAAAACGCGAAGGCCTTTTCATGTACACACACATAAAAAAATACAAGATTCTTATATAACGTCCTCAAGACCGAAATTTAGACGAGCTTCTGATATATGCACGAAAATATTGCACAAAACTGGATGACACGTATGACATATTCATGACAACTATAAAAAGGGAAAACTCACTGATAATAGCAAGAACAATGACACGCAAAGTACCTAAAAATAGAATAAAATGCTAACATTGTTTGATTGATAGCCATACCAAAAAAAAGAGCTTACTTATAAATCTGCGCGAAAGTATCCCGTACAAAAAAAATTATTGAGAAGGCATTGAAATATTGTTGGTCAATGTTGAGTTTTTTATTGAGGAATTATTGAGAGTATGTTGGAGAATTGTTGGGTTGAGTGTTAAGCACTCTTGAATATTGGCCACTGAAATCGAATTGAAACACCATTGGGTACCTCAATGTTGAATAATTGTTAAGTTACCATTGAAAGTCCATTGTGCTTAGACGGCCCGTTGTGTTCGTTTTGTTGAATGGTTGTTGAGTTACCATTGATTCTGCGTTGAACTAACGTTGTGGTAGTTCTGTTGACCTGTTGTTGAGTTATTATTGCCACAGCATTGAAAAGCATATTGTTGCACACTTGAGATGCCATTGAGATTTCAGAAGTCGCCATTGAAATATGATTGACGTTTCGTTGGGCTAGTGTATTTTTATTCATATATTGAAATTGCTTCGCTGTTCACACTCGCATGCCCCGGTGCCTGCTCGTAACTTTCCCAAACACAAACAAAATCAAAGGAGAGACTGATCAACTTGAAGTACCTTTATTTACACTAAAGATGCGTGCACGTGAAACATTATTACAGTACATAAGGCACCACTACATCGAACCTGGAGACATAGGCTAGTACCTACAGCACTCTAGCAGTGTAAATACATCTGAAAAAACCTATACATATGAATCCAATCAAAACGATCATTGTGCTCTTCACTTTCGACTTAAGTTTATGACTAGAAGGCAAAGCGACTCAAAAGCCAGGCCTTAAGCATACCCTTGTAACAACCAACTTTGAACACATGAACACTTGGAGCTGCTTGCATGTGAATACACAAGACATCTGAATATGTTACATTAAAATGTTGCGCACACTAACACATCACAGGAAGAGCTACGGCTGACTGTGAGAAGGCAAAATAACCAACTTGAAACAAATGACTTCACGTAAATATATACAACCTTTAGCACACGTCTTTCACCACGATTAAAATTTAATGAAGTACCAAAGTAGACTTGCCTGAGCTTTGTCTTCGAGATATATATATATTCATGTTGCCCAATTATTTTATAAAATAACATCACTCAACTTACCTATTATTTGACGAGACATAATTTAGAAAGTTGTCGGGCATGATGAACACCTGAATTGTGTTTCTGACAAGCCAGGATTGCTTTCTTCAGAAATAAACTTGTAAAGCTTTTGTTTAATGAAAGCAGCTTATCTCCCTGGCACAAGTCAAGAACAAACAGTACACCATTTGATTATGTTAATGTGGGGTACAGAAGAGTTCCTTAGAGGCATTTCCTCAATTTAGTGAGCTCATTTTCAGGTAATCTTTCTGGACCTGCACAAAGCTAATTAAAGCACTTTTTGTGGCCTTTTTTCCTATACCCAGCAACTAAGTGCTACCTCAGTCAATAAAGAGATAAGGAAAGGCTAATACCTTGAACGATAAGAGAAAAAAATAATTATTTAGCACAGAAAATTGGTAGTAACACATGGCTAACACAATTCCAAACAGCCAAATAAATGGTCACCTGCACTTTCAGTATCAAGCACCCCAGAAATAGTCATAAAGTATGAGAAAAGGTTCCAATGACTCGACAGCCAGATTGCTGAGACAGTGAAAAACGCCAATAAATGCATATACGAAACACCAATTACCTCAATTTCGCAGATAAAATGTTATTAAAATAGCACCAGAATTTTGCTGCATAAAATACATAAAGGATGCATAAAAATTGGGACAAAGCAGTAACTGAAAGACAGAGGGAGCTACAGCACCCATGTTGAAAAAGATTACAAGGAAAATGATATATATGCATATTTAAGTTTACAATTTTCGCTCCAACATATAGAAAAAGAACGCATGCACTTAGAGCATAAAAAGGTTCATGTGCCTGGAGAATGCAGCGCAGTACAAAGAAGCGTCATGAGAACCGAAAAGTAGATCTTACTACGAATGCTTGCAACCTACAATCAGGCATGTGCCATGTCATGCCTTGAATGGATGAAATTCATAAATATTACACACAAAGGAAGTTACCATCACTCTTATTGGCTTCCTCAGGGGACTCCTTGAAATTGAACTAGAAAAATGTACTCAGTGTCAAAAACATTGAGAAGATAAGACCCTATAGCGTTCTTCCTGAAATAAACAGCGCAAATAACTTCATGTATCAATTCTATGGACACTTCGCCAATTCGGTGTACATTTATATTTCACAACCACCCAAACAGAGACGAGAAGGATGAATTAAGGTAGGAACACACATGAACGCTGACTCAAGTAGAAGTTTATTCGCGAAGACGAAGATTTTAAACACACTGGCCAACTTCACAAAGAAAAAGCCATGGATGCGCAGCATACACAGCCCGGCACAACAAAAAAGGACCTAAATACGTCCTGTAGAATAAACATGTGCGTCAAAAACTAACAAAAACATGAAAACTGAAAGGTTTCTCCTGTAAGTGATATTAACGAGAAGTACTGCAGCAACTCTTTCCCACTAATGGTCACAGAAATCTTGCTTATGAATATTTCTTCGTGATCAATAAATAATGCTTCCATAAGTCCTCTTGTGTTCTGGTCTTTGTGATGAAACAATCGTTCTTTCTGCTCTATACCGCAACACCAGAGGAGTTCCAGAAGCAATATTTATTGATCACAAACGAAACAATTGCATAACCAAGTTATCTGTTGCCCTTAGTGGGAAAAAGTTGTTCTCAAAAGAGTATTTCCCGTTGGGTAGTATCACTTATCGGACAAATCTTTCGCTTTTTCAATAGATTTGACCGATAGTTCTCGTTTTTCACGCACGTTTATTCTACATGACATGGCTTCATATTTTTTTCTTGTCGCACGTGGCTGTTTCTGCCACGCATGCACGGATTTTTACCTTTGCCAAGTTGACCAGTGTGTTTAATACCTTTGTCATCAAAAGCAAACTTTTAGTAGAGCTTGCGTTCGTGTGTGCTCCTACCTATTTCGTCGTCCGCCTCTGTTCGTGCTGCTGTTTACAGTACCCACGTATCACTTGGTTAGGCTGGTAAACATTCTCACAAACAAAAGTGAATGCCTCCCCTCAAAAGGTTGCCCATCCTTTACAACTAAACGCCAGAGCAAATCGAAAGTAAGCCTTCACAGCGTCCACGTGGCAGCTAGTACACCACAGAGCAACACAAAATATAGTTGAAAATCCCACTTGATGGAGAGTGGCAACAGAGATGCGAGCTTGCTAGTGAATCAGCCGCATATCATCGGGTGTCTCTTGCACGACGCCAAGGTGCTTTTGGCGTAGAACACTTTATCATCTGGGAATTTACTGCATACGTAACCTGTGAGAAGGGAATGTGGACAGAAAATGATATTGCGCGGATTAAGAATCTGCCACACACTGCACATAACTACGCACGAAATAGAACTACACACTATACTGGCAAGTAAAAATTTGCGACTCTTTACGAGTGCCGTCGAGAAAAGGAAGGAATGGGTTGCTACGGTAAATGTTAGCTAAAACACGCACGGCGATAGCCCATACCAAACAGATATCGAATCTTTGGGCAGAAGTCCAGTAGAAGGAATGACCTAAACATACGCCGAGAGCGTTGCGAGCGTGAGCGTGCCTGTACGAGTGAGAACATGTACAGTCGCGATCAATTTGAAGGTGATCGCTCGAGCGGCGACCGAAACTAGGAGCAGCGCCACGTTACGTCATCACCATCAGTCAAGAGGGAAACATCAGATAGCTTCCCTCTCTCTCTTTTGCTGTTCCCTGAGCAGGTGTCACTCCCGTCTGGCAACTCGCAGCTTTTCGTCACCCTTCACGAGATAGCCTGCGAATTCATTTTGATTGCCTTATCAGCTATTGCACAGAGGCGTCATTGTTAGCCAATGTATGCATGAGGCAGGGACGCGCACACATCATTGCCATGAAACGGTAACAAACACAAAAATGTGTCGAGTTAGCCTTGGGGGTGACGGTTGCAGCCTGTACGAGCGTAAAAGGGGAAGAAGGCAGCGCAATTTTTATCTTCGCAGTTCCGAAATCGGCCGCTATGCTGCTTGGAAGGCTCGCCGGTCGCAGCTCGAGCGATCACCTTCAAATTGATCGCGACTGTACCGCTTCTTTGAAGCTAGCCGCTCCGGCGTGGCTCCGATCATCCCGCGCGATTTGTGTGCAGAACGTCGCGTACACGCCCTAGCGCGTTTTGCGCGGTAGCGTCCGGGCAGTGAGCTAGCTTCATGCACGCGTCATTCTTCACCGCGCAAACGGTGCTCGAGTGCGACGCTTAGCTCGAGGCGACAACGCGCCGATTGGCGCTCCTTTCGCTTCTGGAAACAACGCACATTCGGATCGGTCCAACTCAAAGAGGCAGCAGAGAACGGTGGCATGTTTCGGTTATCACTTATTAAAATTGTACAGTACGCCTTCAACGGCAACCCGCCGCGCTAGATAAAGATGCTTACTGCGGTAGTTTTGGCGGTGATAGACGATAAGGTGAGCCCGTCGGCGGCTGTGTTCTTTGACCACGTCACCACACCTCCGTTCATTTGCGCTGTGTATCCGTGTACAGTCACCGCGCGGAAGCTGTGACTAATCGGTTGGCCGTTCTCCGCAAATCCCAGAGAGGCGAAATATATTTCGCGGTGCGCCGCATCATTAGCCGCAACCTAAATCGAGGCGCGCCAACCGCTACGGCACAAAAGGTGATCACGCTAACCGTATGGTATACGATGAGCCACTACGGAAAAAAAAAATAATTCTGATGTTCCACGTGCCAAACCAACGATCTGATTATGAGGCACGTCGTAGTTGGGGACTACGTATTAATTTTGACTTCCTGGAAATTTTTACGTGCATACAATGCACAATGCACGAGCGTTTTTGCATTCCGCTCCTTTGGAATGCGGCCACTGCAGGGATCGTATCCACGACCTCGAGCCCCAAATTGCCACGCAGGCCGCCATAGTTACGAAATGCGTAAGCGTGAAGTGCAACACTGCCTTCCGGTACGAGTGTGGTACAAGCGTAGCACAGCTGCACACCTGCTGCACGATTATTTGTCGCGGTTCTCCTAAACTAGTAGTGCCTGCCTAAATACCTTGAAAGGCAGCGCGCCTCTCACGTAACGGAACGCGATAACAAGCGCTTAGACGGCATACGTGAGCCCCCATGAAAGATGACGTGGCCACTGTAGAAGATTATCACTGCGCAGAGAAACCGATCCTTACGTTCCAATTGTGTTCTCTCATACAAATGAAGGAAACGTTATTAGACAGGAACAAATGAAGCAATGCAATTTTACGCACATGGGGCGCCGCTGCCTCTTCGCCTACCATTGTTTCAAACGAAGTGACGGCGGCAGCGAGAGTTAGTATCGCGCGCATTTGCTCCGGGGCATGCGGTTTGCTTCAAGAAAGTGAACGGTGTGCTTAACGTGTCACGCTCGTCAATGTCAAAATAGAAAAGAAGGCTACGTGCCCAAGAAAACGAGATTACTTACCTATCTTCAGAAGTGCGGCTGCGACTGTTTCGGGGTGCCTTCTCTCCAAGAGGCATCATGGCCTCTGCCGCGCAACTCATCAAAACCGTCAGGCTCGCACATCAATAGAAGACTAGTTGTTGGGTGAGCCAACCACTTCACCGGATAAACATCCCACTTATCGTCGTTAAAGCATTTCACTAAAATGTGCGTCATGATGTCCGAAAAGAAAATACTTTCATCAAGACATGGCTTCACTATCGTATTCAGTTATAAAAACCTTTCAAACACAAAATAACGGCACTTAAGAACCACTAATTGATTAGCAATAATTTTTCATCAACTAACCTTCATAAATTTTTAAGAACTACCTAATTTATAGCGTAAACAATAAATACTACGACCAAAAAATGCGACTACGAAACTAGCGGTAACCATGTGTACTGTTGCAAAAGTGTGCGCACAACGAAGCTCGGTGCGCCCGTTTGCGCGCGCACATACACACCCGAACCTACTTTAACGTTTGTCGCGCCACCTAGAAATAAACATTACTACTAGTTTTACTATATTTACAAAAATAAAACTTTTAAAATAGTTTGCAGCATCTTTGCAGATGACGAGGTGACAAGTAAGGTACAATAAGAGTCCGTTACGTGTATTTCTTTCATTTCCCTGTGGTGTTCTTAACTGAACATACGAGACCTGCAGGCTTGGAACATGAGAAGACGACAGTTCGGCGAGGCTCAAATAAATCGCGTGCTTCTTGCAAGGCGAGTAACGGGAGCAGCCGCAGATACAGCGATTAGCTGTGATACTGTTGCGGCTGTTGCTGAATCTGAAGCTCTTTGAAATCAATGGTTATAGCGGCTGCGCGCTGCGATCTCAAAGCGCGTTCATTCTTTGATCTCTAGTACCACGGACATTGGACAAAAAACTATATTTGCTTTACGGACAGAGGGTACGTCGCAGGAAATTCGAAGACCTCACCGTGTATGTTTGTAGCGTGTGCGCGCTTGCATCCTACGGTTCCCACAGTGCGTCCGATGCTCGAAGGTAGCGTCGTCGCCTGTCGGCACCTGTCTTATCGCCGGCCGCGCTGCCGCCGTGTCTACTTTTGGGGAACTCCACATGCGCGTAGTCACCGTGTTTGCAAGTGAATTTCGCATTCTTCTGCTCCCCGAAACGTGCTCATTTCGGATCGTACCAATGGTTATGTCATCTAGTGTATGTTAAAACGACGATGGCATTTGTACACCGGTGAAGAAATAAATCGTTATGAACTTGGGCGGTCATGAATCTAGTCTAACGTTGCAGTTTTTACGTAGCGAAAATGGCTACGAAAGTGGGGCGGTCCCGGAGATAGGCGCTTCAAAGCGCCAGCTGTAGCGACAGCACCAGGAAGTGGTACGCGGCGCACACGCCAAGCATTTCAGAGCTTACTAGCTTTCGAATGAGAGGATTATGCGCGCGCTCGTGGCTTATTGGTTAGAGTACCGGGCTCGACGGCCGACGTTCGATTCCACCCCATCGGTCACACATAATTTTCTATTAATGAAAGCGAGGCGAAAGAAGAACCTACCTGCCGCAAAGTGACAGGAATTAGGTTGGAACGCATCGCAAAACATGTTTGGAATGTCTTCATATGCGATTTCTAATTATTGTATACTGGACTCAACTGCTACACAACAAAAGAACAACTAGAAAAATCAACACAAATTACCCAATAAATTGTTTATTGAGAACACTCAACGGTAATATTGTTGTGCAAGGATTGAGTGAACTCAATTGCTCTTGAAAATTTGTTGAAGCCCATTGTTTCAACAATTCCCCAACAATATATCAATAGTTAATCAACACTCATTTTTGTACGGGATATGGCATGCATGACATGTTCATTACTGCTGAACAAATTGAAAAAGCATGGCAGAAAAAAAATAACATTGTACTAAAAACTGAAACACACATTATCACATTATTTTGCACTTGGCCACAACTTGAGTAACGGTGGCAAGGGGAACAGAAGGTAGTCGGCTTTTTGCAGCAGCACATAGAAAACATTCGCAGAAAGGCCTATTTCTTAATCAAAGACCAGGTAAAATAAGCCAACAACACAACTTTTCTTTCGACCCAAATGCAATGCTTAGCAATAAGATTACGTCACTTAAGACACTAAGTCGTACCTACTGGGCTCTCCTTTGTATAATAAACACGAACTGCAAAAATCTGCATGTAGGACACTTGCAATGCTAATGCTTTCCAGAAGAAAAAAAGAAAGCGTATCATGCCTGCACATGAAGGTTGTTCGCGCGGTTTTCCCATCGGGGGTTACTGAGATAGGCCACAAACACGAACAGTAATTTTTCAGCTGTTAGTAGGTTTGTAGAACGTGCCGCACAGAAAAAGCACTGAGGGCGGTGTGGAAAGCTGGGCAAGTTACTGAAGTTGCAGAATGAGACTTGGCACAGAAAAACACAAGTCACAGACCAGGTGACAATGAGGAGGAACATCTATTTGTCAGCTTTCTCTACCGGGAAGAGGCAAGTGTAGCACAATCAAGGCGCAACGACGTCCGGAGCCTCATGGAGCACACAAATGGACAGGGCTGTGTTTGTGTACAGTACATGCGCCTTCTGATGTCCTTGGGTCTGAGCGCTCACCTGTTGTCTTTAGGCACCCGGAACAACCTTGCAGGGCTTGTTTTTGATGTATTTGTGCACCACTGCACGATGCACGAGCGGTACGAGTCGTGAAACGGCTGAAACATCGCGGAGCACAAACACACACCTACCGAGGACCACGAAACTGACGAAACTAGCCACGCCGGCCAAAGCACAGTTGCGCACGCTTCGCGATAACAGCAGATAACGAAATATGAAACGTCATGCAGCGGGCATAGCTGGCTCCGGGCCGGCGGGGCCGCACGGCGTGCGCGCGGAGACAGTCGAAGGTGAGGGCGTTGCGAGGGAGTAACGAGGGAGGGCGATTGGAGAGGACTTGGGGAGGGCGAAGGGCTCGGCCTCCTGGATCGGCGCGCGTGCGCGCGACGATCTACGAGGCCATGGAAGGGAAACGGATTTTTGCGTTCGCCCAATACAGAGATGGCGCCAATTACCTCTGCCACCTAGGGTGCCTCGATGCCAGCGCCGCCGTTCAGGGTGGAGACAACCTCAACGGCGCCGCCATATTGAAGCACACGGGATCGGCTGCGCTAGCGTTCGTAACGGCGCCGTTCATGCTCTCGGCGCGCTTCGAGTGCTTTGATTTGAACAATCTTTTTATCAATATTGCACTGCGCATCTTTTTACTCATAATAGCCATTTTAGCATCCGAGGGTCGAAGACATAATTGTACGAATAATTTTAGGGCCTCGAGTGGTCGAGGTTGAACAATTAGTGTGCCGTCAGTTGGCTATCATTTTAAACAGGCTATCATTTTAAAGATCCGTTGCCCAGCAGGTGCTACCGCTCCGTGCAAGTGGAAGAAATTGTTTTTTTTTTCTACGTGGTTTTTGTTTTTTCAATTCCTGCGCTTTGATAACAGCCGCGCGTCATCAGCCGCTCTCGCGCGGCGGTTGGTTTCGCTTCTGTCGCGCGAGCTGTTTCCGTTTGTTTTGCTCGCAAAGACAACCTGTCTGCTTTTTAATCTTTCAAAGTGTAACTGCGAGCTCCTCGCCTGTTTATTGCCCACAGGGGTGCAATCACATCTGTTTACAGGCTGGCGCTGGTACATACAAACGATGCCGCGTATACCAACGTTGCCACTGCGCCTGCGTTTTCTTTCACGAGGCCCATGAAAACTGATTGCACCTCATTGGCGGTAGGATAAACCACTACTGCAAGTTTTCCACTCGTTTCATTTTTCTGACAGGCGCACAACCACCGAGCGTTCTTGCGTGCATTCATATGCAGGCTTCGCTTGCGCTCTGGACATGCCCACCGGTTGTTCTGCTACGATTCCTCCGTTTGTGAAGCGCATTTCTGCATATATTTTTCATTGTATTTATTTTATTCATGCCCATCTGTACTCATATATGAACCATGCTTGTACACCTACACAAAGAAGGGTGAATTTGAGGTCATTAAATAACTGCAGTAATTCTTTTCTAACAACTTTAAATCCGAAATAAATGTAACAGACTGAAAATTTATGCTTTGTGAAAAAGAATCGACCAGAATATGTTCACTAAAAAGCTGTAGTTTTTACGATGCCTGTGCATGCAATTCCTATTTGCCTGCAAAATTGGGTGGTGATGGGCTAGGATGTTGAAAATGACTGCTCCCATAAGGTAGAGCTTCTAGTGCTGCAGAACAATATGTAACCTAGCTTGTCAACCTCACCCCTTACAGACAGCAAAGGCAACAAAACAAAAAAAAAACAGTGCAAATTATTTATTTAATGTCAAGTGCAGTCGACCATGAAAAAACGCAAACTACAATACAAGTAAGCAAGACAGAGGGACAGATAAGTGGGGTATGTACAGGGGGGTTTAACCTTAAGAGGAAAGCATAAAAGCAAAGCATGGAAAAAGATGCAAATCTCCAAATAAGCGAGCCAGACATAGAAGCAAAAAGTTGCTACGTGCACTGTGGTGTTACCTTTGCAACAAACATGAAAACAAAGCATGAAGAAAGATGCAAACTACAAAATAAGCCAGCAAGTCAGTGATAAAAAAGCAGCTATTTACGGAGTGGTGTAAGATTTAAAGCAAGGTACTCTACGCCAAGTTCACGCCAGCCACAGTCTTGCTGCCATAACCGTCGTCTGAATCATCAGGCTCGTTCAGCCAGCGGAGGTAGATACGCAGTCGCATGACAACAAAACGGCACATCAGTTTTCTCATAACGCTTGGGTGGTCAGCGCATTCACTAGGTGGCAGAGAAACTGATCGCTCAATAAGGCTCGTCAATGTATTGATTGGGTGATCCAAATGACAAATATCATTTTCCTGTGAAAATTTCTTAAAGACACATTCACAGGAAGAAACAAAGCGCAGTACCGTATGGCTTACATACACCAAATTTCTAGAACCTTGATTGTACTCCTTGAGCTGCACAAGAGTATGCTCATCGGAAGCCTCATCAGCAATCAGGGTCTCAGTACAGGTGGAGCATGGTTTGTTAGTAGATATAAAAGGCTTCACCAAATACCCTGCCAAGTGAGCAATGATGACATTTTCTACAAGAGACAATGGCTCGCCCTCTGTGCATTCATCATCGTACGAGGGTTCTTGAAATTCTTTCTGCACTTCTTGAATCTCTGCAGAGAAGAAATCCACTAAGTAGTTGCTGTCGTCAGCTTCATAACCAGAGTTCTTAGGTACCTTGAGGAACTGGCTAACTGACACAATTCTGAGCGCATTTTTGACATCGTATGCACTGGGCGCAAGAGAAATCATCCGGATGACCGAAAACAAGTTCTCCAGGTAATCTTGGCCAATCGTCCTGTCAAGAAGAATGCGCAGCCACATTTATTTAGCAGAAATTCATGCAGTTGAAGCACTACAGCAGTGGACATTAGCACCCCTGCCTGGCATGGCTTCCAGACCTTTTTGTTGCCAATGCCTAAGCTCTCAATGACTTCAACAGCGAGTTTCAGCGTTGCAATCATCATCATCATCATCAGCCTGATTATGCCCACTGCAGGGCAAAGGCCTCTCCCATACCTCTCCAACTACCCCGGTCATGTACTAATTGTGGCCATGTTATCCCTGCAAACTTCTTAATCTCATCCGCCCACCTAACTTTCTGCCGCCCTCTGCTACGCTTTCCTTCCCTTGGAATCCATTCCGTAACTCTTAATGACCATCGATTATCTTCCCTCCTCATTACGTGTCCTGCCCGTGCCTATTTCTTTTTCTTGACTTCAACTAAGATATGATTAACTCGCCTTTGTTCCCTCACCCAATCTGCTCTTTTCTTATCCCTTAACGTTACACCTATCATTCTTCTTTCCATAGCTCGTTGCGTCGTCCTCAATTTAAGTAGAACCCTTCTTGTAAGCCTCCAGGTTTCTGCCCCGTACGTGAGTACTGGTAAGACACAGCTGTTATAAACTTTTCTCTTGAGAGATAATGGCAACCTGCTGTTCATGATCTGAGAATGCCTGCCAAACGCACCCCAGCCCATTCTTATTCTTCTGATTATTTAAGTCTCATGATCCGGATCCGCAGTCACTACCTGTCCTAAGTAGATGTATTCCCTTACCACTTCCAGTGCCTCACTAGCTATTGTAAACTGCTGTTCCCTTCCGAGACTGTTAAACATTACTTTAGTTTTCTGCAGATTAATTTTTAGACCCACCCTTCGGCTTTGCCTCTCCAGATCAGTGAGCATGCATTTCCAGCGTTGCAATAGCCTCTTCATATTTGCTTTCATTTGATAAGCTCAGAGCAACAACAGGGTGCCGTGCAGTCATGATTGTGTACCACTTGCAAATTACTTCACAAAACCAGGCTGTTGTTTCAGCCTCGGGCGGCAGCTTCATACGCTCTACAAAGTACCTTATAGCTGCAGGTGCTTCCCGGAATAACTGAACAGCTACCCCTACCTTCATGTTTGTGAAGTGGCCGTTGGAAATGTGCACGGTACTCAGGTTAGGTGCCACCTTCAGTTGTTCTGAGTCCATCTTTAGGACTGCTTCTATGTACTCAATCGACACGTCACTGCTGCGTAAATTGTACTTTGCCACTATTTCTTCTCTAAGTTTCATGGGATCTTTTCGCACGAGGTGCCCTCTAATATTCTTTAGTACATGTGAAGGATCCGGCATAAAAAATAATGACATAGAATTGTCACATGGGTGGGGAACAGTGCATCTAGCGACAGAGTAGTGGGAGCTTGACAGGTTTAAGCTCCGCCACATCGAATGTTTGGAGCTCCCCATGTCGCATGTCACGCACAGCACACGCAAAGAAATGTCTGCACAAAGGTTGATTAAATGGACGACAAAGTCTCTCAGCTTCTCTCCATTGACAAAAGCACCTGTGTAGTGATAAGCAATCACCTGCTTCCAGCGGGTGTTTAGGCCCCCAACCATAAAGACGGTACATGGTTTGCTGCTCGGTCGGTTTCAGGGAGCGTCACCTTGCCAAGGAAGCCGTCACCACTGCGGTCTAGCTCGACACCCTTGCGAATCTCCATTTCATCGAGAAATATGACGCAGTCTTTTTCAATGTTTGACATTGCGGCCACTTTCACTTTCATCATATTTACTATATCAATCAAAACGCCGGGCTTAAATGACAGGTGCTGCAGTCGTCTGCAAAGTGTTCTTCGTGAGGGAAGAGGATTGCCCTGTTCTAAAAGTAAGTCGTAGCCTGCAGAGCCACAAGCAAATTTGAGTTGCAGCGCTTTCTTTATGGTTTCTGCACTCCATGCACTACCTTTCCGGCTCTTTCTCTTCAAGGTAGCCTTCTGGTCCTCGTTCAAGAAATCCAGATTTTTGGTCAGCGCTGAGAGGTCTTTTTCTAACCGTTTTGTTTTCCTGGCAGCAGTCTTCAACTTCTTTTTTGATGTCGACAATTTTTCATGCAAATCAGTGTTTTTCTTTTTCGCATCTTGCAGAGCCTTTCGTAGCTCACGTACAGAGAGCGAGGAAATATCTTCATTGCTCTCATGCTCGACTGCATTTTCTTCGAAAGAAGAGCTACTATCTCGACTCAGTTCTGCGGAGTCTTCTTGGTCAGCGTCTGTAGCAAGTGTTGAGGAGGAGTTGGTGCCTTCCTCGCCAGCAGGTCCACATTCGGCAGTCCGTCTCATAGGGAGTTTCCTTCGCTTAGGTTGAGCTGAATTAAAAATAAAAATAAAAAAGACATGTCTCAATGCTTATTGATATAACTGCAAATCGCGGAAATAATACGCTCCACTACAATTATTACTCACGTCTAAAGTCGAACAGCGTGGGCAGAGCTGTAGACTTTAACAGGTGGCGTCCATCCTGCCGATTTTTCTCAAGCTGGTCCTCTTCAAAGTGGAGCTAAAGAAATAAATAAAACACCAAATGTGATTATTCACGTTTGTTTGGGCTGATACAAAAATACTTGTAAAAAATAATCAGTTATTTAAGGTGCTTAACAGAAAATGTTCATAAAAATGTTGCTGTATTACCGAACCTCGCACGTTTCCAAACAACGCTCAGGCTACGACGGACGCCGAGCCAGAAAGCTCAGGAAAAATTTGACCCATAATGTGCGTTAGCTGCACGTTTACATGAGTACATCCTGCTTAGGTATTTAGCCCCGTCACGGAATAGCAACCACGATCGGGAACGAACATGCAGTGATAAGGTCTGCTTACGAACAGCGTAGTGCAAATATGCCCGCGATCATAACATCGGCTACGTCGCTTTCGAATAGCACGATGCAATTATATACCAATAAAAAAAAAATCCTCTATGCACTTCGACATGAGAGCCGCAATTATCTACCGAGATCTCAAAGAAAACCGCAGGGCTTCGAGTGGCACCAGCACAACAGCCGCACTCTCCAGACGAAGCAGTGTGTGCCTTCAGTAGCAAATAACGAGCACTTAACTTTTGGTTCGTCTATTTTCGCTCTACGTAAAAGTAACTCTGCTGTCTAAAGAACAGCGACGCGAACTTTCCAAAAGAGATGCCAGTGCTTTCTGTGAAAATATAAAACAGTTGTGCGACGTTATGATTTTTTTGCTAGTGTCAAATATTCCGCGAATAAAAATCACCCTCGTCCGACTCTATAATCAGGGCACTACTCGCGTAGAAAAGCTAAGTTCAAAACGAAAAACACACTCGCGCCCGTACGTATGCGCGTACCTATACGCTGCCTATGCAGCAGCGGCGTACACGAGTTTGCTTTAATTGCAAAATACGGATCGATAAGACTTAACTGTTTTGCAACTCACCTCGCAGATATATGAGCTGTCAGTTGCGTTCCACCGATCCCGCTTTACTTGAGCTTCGCATTTCTTTCTTCGCTCCGAGTCCCGGGGGTAGCGAAAACAACGCAGGTTTTACGTGTTGACCCGGAGCACATTGGTACATACACAACAGCCCGTCATGATCGCTCAGTGGACTTGACAAGCTTGTCAGTCATACAGTCGAACACTGTCAAACAAGTTGAACCACCAGCGAGTGCCTCGAACAATGCAAGCTCAGCTGTTAGCACCGATCAACTGCGACCACTCTGACCGCCCGCCGTGCTTCAATATGGCGTTGCAGCGAGAAAGAGGCGGCGTGGGGGTGGTCAAAGGATGGCACCTCCCTGAACGGCGGCGCTGGCATCGAGGCACCCTACTGCCACCGAAACCGGGGAGTTTCCCCCCACTGCTCTGGCCGCAAGGAACAGGCTCACGGAGCCGTACCATTCATGACAATATCTCAAAAGGCTGGAAGCGGTCAGTTCGATGTTACCCACGATCTTTTTCCGCGTAAGTTACGCTTTCAGAGAGCACTTCATTGCAAAATATTTGTTCTTAGCTCTTACAGGAGGACGTTTAATAAACTTAGTTACTTTAACTATGACGGGAAAGCAGTGAATTAGGGTCTCATTTATCTTGCATGAGTAATTGACAAATCGCGCACAGAAGGTCCCTGGACTGCTGTATGATGACGACATTCGGCCACTAGCGGACAATGCATGTGATTTAGACACTTGCGAATATTTGTGCCAACGCAGCGACAAACCTAGGCCTTACGTTTAGCATAGAGAAATCGGGAATTATGAACTTTAATGAAAAGAGGAATAATTACATGCTGCCAATTCAACAGCAAGTCATACCGATAGTCAAACAATGTAAATACCTCCGCGTATATATACAGGGTGTCCCACGTAACCTGAGCCAAACATTAAAAATCTGTAAATACAACGTAGCTGGACAGAACAAAGGTAGCGTTGTTTGCCGTCACTGGGAGATACTCAGATATTTTTTCATTCTGCCTAATTAGATAATTAGTCTTAATTAATCAACTTCTCAAATATTATATAGAAAGTGTCAATGAAAAAATTCCAGAGCGACATGAAAACTCCCAATGCAGCTTTCTCTTGCTAAATACGTGCTACATAAAAGTTTTTGCGAGCTTGAAAGAAGCCCACAAATGTACGTAATATTGCCGCGAGACTGGCCACTCGAGGCACTTTGCGTGTATTCGTGGGCTTCTTTCACTTGCGGAAAAACACTTTTAAGTGGTGGAGCAAGAGAAAGCTTATCGGGAATGTTTCATGCTGCTCTACGATATTTCCATTGACACTTTTCATATAATTATAAGATTTGAGATGTTGATTAATTAAGACTAATTGTCTAATTAGGTGGAATATCTGAGTATTTCCAAGAGACGGAAAACAACACTACCTTCGTTCTGTCCAGCTGCGTTGCATCTACATATTTTTAAAGTTTGGCTCAAATTACGTGGGACATATGTACATATACGCGTAGGTATTTACATTGTTTGACTATGGGTATGACTTGCTGTTGAATTGGCACCATGTTAGAGAAAGCGTTTGATTCAGTCGAAACCTCAGCAGTCATGAAGGCACTACGGAATCAGGGTGTAGATGAGCCATATGTAAAGATACTGGAAGATATCTATAGCGGTTCCACAGCCACCGTAATCCTCCACAAAGAAAGCAACAAAATCCCAATAAAGAAAGGCGTCAGACAAGGAGATACGATATCTCGAATGCTATTCACAGCATGTTTACAGGAGGTATTCAGAGACCTGGAGTGGGAAGAATTGGGGATAAAAGTTGATGGAGAATACCTTAGCAACTTGCGATTCGCTGATGATATTGCCTTGCTTAGTAACTCAGGAGACCAATTGCAATGCATGCTGACTGACCTGGAGAGGCAAAGCAGAAGGGTGGGTCTGAAAATTAATCTACAGAAAACTAATGTAATGTTTAACAGTCTCGGAAGAGAACAGCAGTTTACGATAGGTAGCGAGGCACTGGAAGTGGTAAGGGAATACATCTACTTAGGGCAGGTAGTGACCACGGATCCGGATCATGAGACTGAAATAACCAGAAGAATAAGAATGGGCTGGGGTGCGTTTGGCAAGCATTCTCAAATCATGAACAGCAGGTTGCCACTATCCCTCAAGAGGAAAGTGTATAACAGCTGTGTCTTACCAGTACTCACCTACGGGGCAGAAACCTGGAGGCTTACGAAAAGGGTTCTGCTGAAATTGAGGACGACGCAACGAGCTATGGAAAGAAGAATGATAGGTGTAACGTTAAGGGATAAGAAAAGAGCAGATTGGGTGAGGGAACAAACGCGGCGAAATGACATCTTAGTTGAAATCAAGAAAAAGAAATGGGCATGGGCCGGACATGTAATGAGGAGGGAAGATAACCGGTGGTCATTAAGGGTTACAGATTGGATTCCAACGGAAGGGAAGCGTAGTAGGGGGCGGCAGAAAGTTAGGTGGGCGGATGACATTAAGACGTTTGCAGGGACAACATGGCCACTATTAGTACATGACCGGGGTAGTTGGAGAAGTATGGGAGAGGCCTTTGCCCTGCAGTGGGCGTAACTAGGCTGCTGCTGCTGATGATGATGAATAATTCTTCTATTCATTAAACATCATAATTCCCGATTTCTCTGTGCGAAACTAAGGCTTAGGTTTATCGCTGCGTTGCCACAAATATAGAGAGTCCACGTGAGAGTGAGGGTGATTACGGAGATGAAGAGGCGCTATTTTCTGCTGCAATAAAGAATTAATGATAAATCAATCAACAAATTAATTAAACAACAAACAATAAACAATAACGGATATTAATTAATTAATTCCTACTGCAAATGTCTCGCCAAGCACCGGGAGAAGCACGCCTTAGCACATTGCTAAAGGGGTGATGGACATCATGAGAAAAAAACAGAAGAGTTCTGGTCGCAGGCGAACTCCCAATTTAGGGTCTAGAGAATAGAAGAGGGCGTTGGTGAAACCAGTTGAATTCCAGCGTATATGCATCATGTGACGAGCAAACGATTGCAGTCACCACCCAACATCCGTATTTTGCAGTGGTATAGGCACCCACAGTTCATGGTAATAAACGCCTTCTGAATGCCATTCTTGGCAATTATTTCATTATCGGCCATACCTCGTTGCGTATTTCTTAGAGGCAGGCGCTGTGAATTACAACTCCGTTGTCGTGACAACTTACAACTTAGAGAACAAGTCACACTTTTGACTCTTGCGATTGTGGGAATACTAACAATATGGGTTCAGCGAAACGCTATTCTAAACAGGCAGTTTGGAAGAGCGTATATCGGCTTACATGCGAAGGAGAGATATGTTACATATGTTAAACGTAAGCATCACTACCGCATGATACGCTGCGCGTACCTTCGGAACTGAGTTTGCTGTACGGGAACGCCAGCATAATAAGACGTTCGAAGACAGGGTGCTGTCTTGGGTCTCCTGACAAACATATCCAAGTCATCAAGATGCA
Organism: Dermacentor andersoni; assembly: GCF_023375885.2. Taxonomy (NCBI): domain Eukaryota; kingdom Metazoa; phylum Arthropoda; class Arachnida; order Ixodida; family Ixodidae; genus Dermacentor; species Dermacentor andersoni. The sequence goes on along the minus strand of NC_092814.1, from coordinate 21,350,641 downwards.
TTACCAACCATCCTGTCGTTTCCAGGCCGACGCGTCTCGTTAGATCTACGGAGGCTGGACACTCAACGCCTGACGCTCCACGCTCGGCTCCAGGAGCTCAGTATTAGCCACTTGGATGGCAGACTGCGCTCGCAGGAAAATGTCTCGCAAACTTATCCTAAGCGCTAATAGATGCTCAAGGCCACAAACACCAACTGTGCTTCTCGAAGACGACTGCCGACTGTATACGAATGCTTGCGACTGTTAGCGGCCATTGCTCTTGGAGTTCGTCCATTCTGGTTATCCCTTCACTATTCTTGTTATCTTTTCTTTTTTTGCTTATCTTTCCCTCGTTTTTTTCCTCTAGTCGGTGTCAGCGTGCAAAGCAGGAACTCAAATGAATCGTTTCGAAGTGGACAGACTTTTAAATATGACAGGAATATTTTTTTTTGTTGGATGGTCCGATGGTCATCAAGGGTTACGGACTGGATTCCAAGGGAAGGGAAGCGTAGCAGGGGGCGGCGGAAAGTTAGGTGGGCGGATGAGATTAAGAAGTTTGCAGGGACAACATGGCCACAATTAGTACATGACCGGGGTAGTTGGAGAAGTATGGGAGAGGCCTTTGCCCTGCAGTGGGCGTAATCAGGCTGATGATGAGGATGATGATGATGATGATTTCTTTTGCTGAATTTCCTTTTTCTACCGTCTGGTGAAACCTGAATAATAAACAATAAAATATTTTCTCTTGAGACATTCTGCTAATATCCAAGTTCCTCTATTTTGCAATCTGTTAGAGGAAGAATTTGGTTGTGATTTACAAAATATTGTGTTAGAAGAGTAAACGCAAGCTGAAGCAAAAGTATATGGTCCATTTACCCGTATTCACTCAATGAAAATGTAGCATGTCTTTACTATCACGTGAAAGTGATGTGAAGAACAAAGACAATACCAGAATTGTTAGTCGTGAATCTAGCTCCATATTTCGTGCACTTGTCCTCTGAAAAAGAAGTAACGCTCAAAGCACAACACACGGTTTCGCGTTTACTGCGAAGCTCCATATGGCTACAGTTCCGTGCATTTTTGTTCTCCGTGAACAAAACCTTTATTATCAATGGCTCAGACCTCCCTAAGCATTCATACTCCCGCAAGCAAGCAACAAATGCAATACCTCATAGGCTCAAGCGAATATCTATTTAGCTTACACTTTTCTAAATTCTAAAAAAATTCGAAATTTCAAGAATCAATACTTGAAGTATACGACTCTCTACCCCAGCAACTAAAAGCGATATAGAAATTCTGTAAGCTGCACCTAATATTTCATTTAATGGGGACAAACATGATATATCGTATGCCACCCTGAAATGCACCACTGACTCCTGAATATGTCATTCTAAATATCTTTACAAGCATTGTAACAACTTCACATAAGTTATAGATTCATACATTAAATTTGTCCGATTGAGATGCTCCAAGGGATGCAGTTTATGATGCACTGACGGGCAGCTAATGCACGTGCCCTCGGCCCTAGCAATCGAGGACGCTTCTAATATCTCCCTTTCCAGTCCGGAACGTGCCAGAAACTTGGCGTCACGAAGGCACGGACGACATTTGTGACGTTTACAGTGTTCAGCCAGATGACCCCCCACATCGTTATTTACGGTCCAATTGTGCTCTCGCGCCCTTTCATTGTAACACCGTCCCGTTTGCCCAATATATAGGAAGCTGTTGCGGCCGTTAGAAAGCGACGCTACCGTCGCCGCCGGACTTCAAATAACGCTGATGCCTCTGTGAAAAGTACGCCCCATCCGACAGCACCTCGTCCTCTGCCCCCTAGGCCTGGGGCAATTCAATATAAATCTGACAAGGCCATGGCAGAGAACAATATAACTTTGTCCTCGCTACTAAAGCAACGGCCAAAGCCAGAACAACAGCGGAAGTCACAACCGAAGCCACAGCTGATGCCGCAGCCGATGCCACAGCCGGAGGAGATGTCACAGCCGGAGGCGATACCGTAGCCGATGCCACAACCAGAGGCGATGCCGCAGCTGATGCCACAGCCGGAGCCGGAGCCACGTCAAGTGATACAGCTGCGCACGCCTGTAGAGCGAACAGCGCGTGTTCCTGACAAATTGCCCGAAGAAGACCGGCAAGTGGTTGTGATGCTCCGGTCTCTGATGAATACCTTTCGAATGCTCTTAAATAACCTCCACACTCCGTCAGCGTGAAGTGCAATGCAAGTGCTGGATGCTCTCAATTCAGTACATGCAACACTTGAGTAAGCATCATGGCTCACCCGCATCATTATATTCGCACTGAAGTCAGAACGGCTGGGGTTTAGCTTTAAAAAAAAAATATACCGCCACGCACTGCAACGTACTGCTGGTGCCCACCGGATCCTTGGTCTTCAGTGGTGACTTCAACGTGCATCACCAGCTATGAGCCACCAAGATTGACGGCAGCCTAACGTATCGACGGAGCACTTGCTTTGACTTGACTGATTTCCGCGCACTTTGCTGCGTGCACAGACAATGTTCCCTCTATCCCGCTTTCCTCTTTCTGTTCCCCTTTCCCCTTCGCCCTGTGTAGGGCAGCAAACCGGACGCTCGTCTGGTTGACCTCCCTGCCTTTCCTCTCTTTGCTATCTCTCTCTCTCTAGTTGCAACTTAGGGGTATTTTATTTACGAAATTTCTTGTGCATTGCGTGTACTGTGCTGCATCATTTTTAGAGCACGGTTCTGGTTTTGTTTTCGGGCATATCTTGGCCAGTTTACATGGTGCGCTAAAGACAAGATTAACATTATGCCTTTGCGCAACCTTCTTTGAGGTTGTGGGACGCGTTGTGGCAATATCGAATCACTTGTTCTCTCTTCCTGCCAACTAGCTTTTCTTTATTAATTCCCTCCCTTATCTGTTCCTTCTTCAGGACGTACAGAATAATGAAGTCTGAGAAAGGCGGCGAGTACGTAGACGACTGGCTTTGGGTTTTGTGCAGCGAAGGAAAGGGTCAGGTCGCAGGAGGGCGATACTTTGCTCGATTTAAGAGGACTGCAAGACAACTGACTGAATTTCTTTGCCAGAGGTCAAGAATTGGCCTAACAAAGCGAAATCGGTGAAACATGAAGTCATCTGGAGTCACAATCCTGGGTAATGTTGCGCTTCCAGAGGACGCGAGGATTCTGCTTCAAAAAGGACCTTAATACAGCTTTGAGCCGCCTTCCAAGAAGCACCAGTTGCTCGCTACGGTACGGTGAATAGTAGAACGCGTTGGTGAGGTAGAGCGGGACCGAGCTACCAGTGATGCATTGGATACTCTGATGCGGACCATACGTTCAAAAACCACCCCTAACCCACCCTTCAAGAAGATAACTGGCTTCCTACGGTAAAATGACCTAATCGCGGTACAGGAGAACAAGGAGGATGGCTTTGTTATCATTTCCAAGGGCGCCTATCGAGACAGGGCCATCAGGGCGATTGAGAAGAATTTCAAGGCAGTGCAAATCAACCAGACGAAGCAAAAATCCAAGGCTGTCAAGCTGCTTGTGAACATCAACCTGGACACTCTTCGGAAGGCGACGAACAAGGCTGAGGTGACCATTCTAGAAATGTTTTCTTCCGGAAAGGCCCGCAAGCCTGAAAGCCCTTTTAGGGCTATAGTCTCTGAGAAGAAGACTTGGCAGATGCAAGTAGGGCACTACCTCAAGCGCCATTCATGCCAATAGCTCCTAGATGACCCTTTCCTTGTGCGGAACTCAAGTGAAGTTGTGCAGACTTTAGAAGTAGGGACAGGGAACGATGTGGACACGTTTTCACTGGACGTGGAAGACTTGTATTATGCGATTCTTCATGAGGGAGCACTCCGCGCCATTAGGAACAAAATCGAAGCCTTTGGTGAAAGTAGATTCAATTGTGCAACTGGAGTGAATAGTGACCACTTTCTAAAACTTTGAACTTTTATCCACTGTCGTTAGTTACGAAAAACCAACAGTATCTACAACGCAAGGGTATTTGCATTGGATCGTCGCTAGCTCCCATTCTATCGGATATCTTTCTTAGCACCTTTGACAAATGTGTAAATATCATTTTGCTTCAGTTGTGTGCTCCTACCATACTGAGGTACGTCGATGACTACCTGGTGGTCGTTAACGAGGTACCACGGTCGAAGCTAGATGACACAGTAGAATCGGTAATAAACACATTTAGAAATGCATCGGAGGCTCTAGACTTCACGTTCGAAAGGCGAAGTAAAAATTTCATTCGGTTCCTGGACTTAAATCCCACTTTAATGAACACGCATGTTTGTTTGGAATACCAACCAAGGTTGAACAAGCGCCTGATATCATATGACAGTGCCCACTCCAAGTTAGTAAAAAGAGAAGTTGCAGTCACTTGTTTAAAACAAGCTATAAATAAATCTTGCATCCACAAAAAAGAAAGCAAGTTTAACAACCAGGTTACAAGGTTGTGCCTGGACGGTTTCCCGTCTTTAGCTTCTAGCGTCTGCGATAAGCTTCTTCAAAAGATCAAACAGGTAAGAGAGCTCCAATTAAGAAAGAAAGGCTAGTTGGCCGGAAGAGAGTACAAGTGATTCCATATTGCCACAATGCGTCCCACAACCTCAAGGAACGTTGCGCAAACGCATAATGTTAATCTTGTCTTTAGCGCACCATGTGAATTGGCCAAGATATGCCCGAAAGCAAAACCAGAACCGTGCTCTAAAGGCGGAACCGCATGGCGCGATTTCAGGCGTAATTGACGCGCGGATGGTGGGACGCGCGCGTCATTTTGACGCGTGCCCAGCATGATCCGTCACGAAATCGCACCGCCGCGTGCTGCTGCTCGGAGCAGGAAAAAACGTCTCACGCGGCGCGTCCGCCAATCAGAGTTCAGGTAAATCACGTGGCATTATGTCACGTGGCATTTTGGTTTTTTTTGGTTTTGCCACAGATGGCCCTGCTCTCGGCGCAGTTTCGACGTGAATGGACGTGCTTTTCGGGACTCCGTGGCGGCGACGAAATCATAAGTTTTTGTTCATTTCATTTCATTTCATTTTATTTCCTTAAAGACCCCGTAGTAGGGGTATTACATAAGGGGTGGGAATACAACATATACAAACAAGTGTTATAATGCATTCAATTGTGTAAATAAAAAGTTGTTACATCTTGACCAAATTGTGACGAGCAGGTGATGGCAGCGATTTGATGAGGAAGACCATTCCAGTCTTTAGATGCTCGGTAGAAAAATGAGGCTGAAAATGTATTTGTGCGTGAATGTGGTTGTGCTACCTGCTGGGGATGGCCAATGCGTCGTGACCGGCGCGCTGGGGGAACAATTTATGGTGCACGATTGAGTGTCGAATAGTAGAACCAGTGGAAGAGGGAAAGGGTGGCAATGCGGCGACAAAGGGATAGAAGCGATAGGGAAGATTCTTTTTTTAAAGATGATATGCTGACGTTGTAAGAGTATGTGGAATGAATATACCTGGTGGCGCGATATTGAACTGCCTCGAGGGCATTGACGAGATACGCTTGATGCGGATCCCAGATGGCAGATGCGTATTCGAGTTTCGTTCTTACCAATGATCTATAGGCTAACTGTTTTACATGCAATGGAGCGAGGCGAAGGTGACGTCTTAGAAATCCCAATGTCTTGTTAGCCGATGAAATAACATTAGTAACATGCGCATTCCAGGTTAGATCATTAGTCAAGGTGATACCTAGGTATTTGTAGGATTCCACTGATTCCACGGTGACATTACCAATCCGATAAGAAAAGCGAAGAGGGTGATGACGACGAGTAAACGAGACAAGTTTGCATTTATTAGAGTTCCGTGTCATCAGCCAAACATCACACCATTCTCGTACCCGGTTAAGGTCGGATTGAAGAATTATTTGGTCAGTGATGGTATTGACTACGCGGTAAATAACGCAGTCATCGGCAAACTTACGGATATGGCAGGACACATGCAAGGGTAAGTCGTTAATGTAAATGAAGAAAAGAAGGGGCCAAGGACGGACCCCTGTGGTACGTGTGATGTGACGAGTCTAATGTTTAAAGCGTGGTTATTAAATGAGACATACTGTGAGTGGTTAGTTAAAAAATGCTCAAGCCATTTTAGGATATCAGGATGCAAATGCAAACGAGAAAGTTTTAGTAATAGGCGTTGATGAGCGATCTCGTCAAACACTTTTGCGTAATCCAAAAATATGGCGTCTGTTTGTATGTTACGGTCAAGATTAGCATGAACATCATGAAGAAATAATGCAAGCTGGGTCTCGCAAGAACCAGCTAGATCTGCGGAACCCGTGCGGTGAAGGATGAAAGAAGTTGTTAGCGTCTAGAAAGTTCATAATATGAGAGTGGATTACATGCTCCATGATCTTGCAGGGAACACTTGTTAATGAGATGGGGCGGTAATTTAGGGGAGAATTTTTTTTGCCCGATTTGTAGACTGGAGTAACCTTTCCCATCTTCCACTCGTCTGGCATGGTGCCTGTGGAAAGCGACTGTGAAAATAATAAATATAGAAACTCTGCAGAAATGTGTTTCGTGTTTTTTAGTAGTTAAGAGTTAATATCCTCGATGCCAGATGATGAAGACAACTTAATATTTTCTATCACAGATAAAAGCCCGCGTACTGTGAATGTGATGGCTGACATGTTGCATTGTATATTTGTGGTTGGCGGGGTTGGAAGTGTGTCTATTTCATTAGTGAAGACTGAAGAAAACGCGTTGTTGAACATATTAGCGCAGGTTAAATCTCTCACTGATTCACCCAGGTCGTTAGTAAGATTATTGATACGCGCTTCTTTGGGGTTTATCACCTGCCAGAATTTTCTTGGATTAGTAAGTAAAATGTTTGGCAGGTCATAGTGAAAAAGGTTCGCTTGGCATCGCGAATTCCAATTAAGTACGCAGCTTCGGTAGCGTAATGTTTCTCCCACGCAACTCAGCTTGCCTTAACTTTAGCGTGGCGATAAATGCGCTTTTTTATTTTCTAGTCGTTTTAAGGATCTCGTAAACCATGTTTTTTTTTTCGATTGGATCGAATGGTTATCCTGGGAATAAATTGCTTCTTTAGTTCATATAGTTTGTTTTTAAACAACAGCCAGTTATCATGAATCGAATGGTTATTAAATTCATCTGCAAAGGTAGAAAAGAATGCGTTTAATTCAGTATTTATAGCTTCATAGTTACCTTTGTCATATAAACAAATTGTCTTCTCGCGCATATCGCGTGGTGGGGGAGCGAAAGTGAAGGCAGCATGAATAACTTTGTGATCACTAATCTCACGAAGATATGTAAGGGATGTTAAGCTTTCAGGATGACTGGTTAGTATAAGATCTAAAATATTGGCAGATGTCCCCGACACACGGGTTGGCTCGAGTACCAGCTGTGTTAAATTGTAATTTAAACACACTTCTATAAAGTCGCTCACTTCAGTTTGATTTGTTAGTAAAGCAGTGCCATTGTGCCAGTTAATGTCGGGAAAATTAAAGTCTCCAAAAAGGAGAATAATAGCATTGGGATGCTTTGAAGTAATTTCATTTAATATGCTTAGAAAAGTCCGGTTGATGGTGAGGGGGTCGATAACAAACACCTAGCAGTACTGTTTGCGGGGAACATTGACATTTTAACCACAGTGTTTCCAAGTGGCTGTCATTGTTAACTTGTGTGCACGGCAATTGTTGGTTCATGGCAATCAGAACACCTCCGCCACTTGTGTCTCTCCGATCGCATCGATAAACGTCGAAGTTGGGAAGATCGGCCAGGAATTCTGCGTCACTGATTTCTTTTTTAAGCCACGTTTCTGTTAGTATCAGTAAGTTACTGGCGGATGATGACATAAGATTTGATACGTGTTCACGCTTTGGCAGAAAGCTGCGTATGTTGGTGAAAATTACTGAAAAAGACAGATTACTACGTGGGATGGGAAGGCGAGTTCTTATATCCGTGGGATAATGCGATTGCTATGCTGTTTCTTTGACGGTCTGTGATGTCTCGTCAAATATGTAGCCTTTAGTACCTATGTGCAATGTTTTGTAACGCAATGAAAAGCGGGCAGATTTTGCTTTCGCGAAAGCAACAAGGTACCTGCGGGCGTTCTGTACAGCCTTAGAAAAATCTTCGCCGACACTGTGTTCAGTGCCTTTGAACTTACGCCATTTGATGGGACAGTCTCTTTTGTCTTAAAGTACGTAAATTTAACAATTATAGGGCGACGGCGCCCAGCGGTATGCCTCCCGAGACGATGTGCCCGTTCAATTGCTTTTGTATCTATGTTAATGTTAAGGTGCTGAGAGTACAGCTGGGTTACGGCTTCTTCAGAGTGGGTGAATGTTTCCGATGTATTAGTATCAGGAACACCATAAAAGATTAAGTTATTTCTACGTGATCGGTTTTCAGCGTCATCCATACGCCGTTCCAAGCAAGTGGCCAGGTCAGTAATTTTAGTAGTTTCTGCTTTTACGGCTTCGATTTCATTTCGCAACGGGATGATGCTTTGGCAAAGTTTTTCGACTACTGTCACTCGGGAAGTCCAATCGGATACCATCTTATTCATTGCCAGAAGTTGGTTCTTAATGCCTTTCATTTCTGTCATTATTTCTTTTTGGCCGGCTGATAGTTTTCGCAGCTCTTTTAGTGCAAGGTAGGCACTATCGGGAACTGGGTTAGACTCGATGCCTCCTGACGAGAGAAGCAAGGACCAAATGGCACAAACACTCTCAACAGCAATAGCGACACAGCACCGGGGGCTCGGCAGCTGCACCAGAAGATAATTGCTACTTCCTTGCAAAAAGAGAATACTTGTTACCAACCTGCGTGGCGAAAAGCAACGGGTTAGTTGTCTGCATTGTGGTACAGCAACCGAGCCCACACAGTCGTGTCGACAATCGCGGCAGCTTTATACTTGGCGGGAGCCCTAATGTCAGTGCCGATGGGACCTTCCAGAGGGAATCCAGCATCCAGGTGTCGCATGGTGGCGCTGACACAGATGAGGTTGCACAGTCGATTCCTATGGCGTAGGCGCCAGATGCCGTACAAGGTGACCACGTGCCGGTTTCATTGATGAGGGGCAGCAGCGCACATTCCACTGGCGCGTTGATGACCGGAGTTATCGGTGATGACAGCTGCTCGTGGGTGACGATAGCCACGAGTACCTCGGTGGCGAAGAGCAACGGGTTAGTTGTCTGCATTGTGGTACAGCAACCTTCCGTTTCTTATTTGCAAATTTTTTTTGCCTTTAAATAGTAATTGGGTGGTTTTCTTTTTCTTTACTTTTTTGTCTCTCGTATTTCGGGTGCGCGGGTTTGTTTCGTGTACATTTGATTTTGTAGGATGGTTAGAGCGTCCTTTCGTGCCACGTGCTTCAACACGTGCAGCCGGGTGGGACGTTGAGCGTTTGTAGTCTTTAAATGGTAGCTTTGAAGTGGCAAGACAAATAGCTATTAGTGGTTTTACTGTGCGTGTTTTGGTAGGAAAGTGAGAGCATGGCCGAGTGGATGAGCGCGTGCGAGAGCGTGTCATACCTTCGGTCTCCGCGGCATTGATTGCTTTTAAAACAGTGGTGAGAGTTGCTTTGCGACATATTGAGGATTTGGATCCTGTGCGTATCGCTTTTAGCTAAAAAGCACGTGCTGTGCATTGATATCGTATTATAGTATTTGCATCATTAGTAGAATTATTATGGTATTATAGTATTTGCAAAAAGCCGTGCAATACATGGCGAGAAAGACGGGAAAGCAGGCAGTGCGCGGGGGGTCCCTCAAGGCAGATGAGACGGATGAGAATGGAGAGGGCATCGAGTCAACCGGCACACAATGTGATGTCGATACCAGGCTGCTAAAAACGGAGGCTTTCCAGGAAGAGCTTGTCAAACAGGTGCAAGAGCTCAAAAATGAGCTAAACAGGGAGCGTGATGCACGGAAGCTAGTTGAAAAGATACTTGAAGCAGCCGCGGAAAAGCTGAACAGGGCCGCCATTGTGAACGAGAATGTGCGTGACAATGGAACGCAGACGCCCGACGCGACAGGCGAGGGAGTTTCAGCAAAGTGCGTGGAATGCATGCAGCGTGATGAAGGGTTAGCTGGAAAGAGCAGCATCTACCTTGAGGCCGCTACGCGGAAAAAGCAGGAGCCCAGGGGAAAATGCCCCTTGTCGAGTGTGAATCACGTGGAAAAGGACAAAGGGAAGCAGGGAAAGGTAGGAGAGATTGAAAGGGTGATTATCGCCGGCGACTCAAACCTGGCTGGGTGCTCAAAAGCAATTGTGGAGAGGGTGAAAGGCGATGAAAAAGTGGCGGTAGGGACATTTCTAGGGCGGACACTGGGTTCTGTCATGGAGCGAGCAAAATAAAAGCTCGCGGAAAATGCCCACGGGCGCAACCTTGTCATAGTAGCAGGTGGGCTAAATGACGTCCTAAAGAGGAAAGGGACTGGACTAGCCCAGCGCATGGCGAAGGGGGTGGACGACTTGCGCGAGCTATCCCCTCAGGTGCAGATCGTGGTGTGCACGGGGCCGGAGGTGCCTGTACGTGACAGTTATGTACATAGAGCCTTAGTGGCTGCTAATGAGGCAATATGGAAAATGAACCGAGAGAAAGGCTTCGAGGTTGTCGAAGTAAACAGGGAAGTGAGAAGGTGTGGTGGTTTTGAACGAGACGGGATCCACTTCAATTACAGGCTGGCACAAGAAGTGGGCTGGCGAATTGGTGGTCGCGCTGTTGCTTCTTTTAGGGGGCCCGCGGGCGCTCAGGAGGTCAGAGTAGATAATAATGAAGAAAGTCCCTTAGGGGAACATCAGAAGAGCATCGCCGTCGATAACAGAAAAAGGAGGAAAGCAAGAAAAAGAGCTCGCCATGCAATAGGCTACGTAAACATGCAGGGCGGCAGAAGAAAGGAAAAGTGGGCAGAGATTGAGGAGCAGTTACATAGATAACAAATAGGAGTGTATGCGGTTACAGAAACGCACCTTAGAGACTCAGAAGAGCCACCAGTTGTTGAGAAGTATGTTTGGGAAGGGTGCAACAGAACTAAGTCGGACAGAAAGGGAGGGGGAGCAGGAATGCTCATCCATCAGGGAGTGAAATGGAAAAGAGTAAATTCAAAATGTCAAGAGCATCTTTGGTTATCAGGTACAATGAGTGGGAAAAATACTTGGCTGGGCGTTACGTATTTGTGAACCGGAAATAATTGCACAGAGAAGAATAAAGAGTTAGTGGAATGCATAAGCGCTGATATTAAGGGTTTCGGGAATGGTGCTGAAATTGTCCTATTAGGTGACATGAATGCTCACGTACAGGTTTTAGATGGCTATACCGACAGCAACGGGAAGTCAATGCTAGACCTTTGTGAACAACATAACCTCGTTATCGTGAACACAGGGCCTAAGTGTGAAGAGCAGATCACGTGGGAAGTGGGAAACCGGCAATCGACCATTGATTACTGACTGATGACAGAAGGAATTCATGATAAGTTGAAAGAAATGGTCATTGATGAGGAAGGGCCTAGCAACATAGGGAGTGGCCATAAACGCATCATTTTGAAGATGGGATATGTCGTTGGGAAAGAGAGCAAGGAGCGCAAAATGGCCAGTCCAAATTTGAAAGCTAAACAAATAGCAAATATAGTCACTAGAGTCGAGGAAGAACTTGGCAAATGGCCAAGTAAAGAGTGGGAATATGGTGAGCTTCTAAGTGTAATAACGACAGAAATAAGGAAAGAGAAACAGCATGTTCATTGGAAAGGAAGAAAGAAACCGAAAAGCTGGTGGAACAGGGAGATACGAGAAGCGATCGCCGAACGACAGAAAGCATCCCGGGAGCACAGGCAGGCAAAGAAGGCGCAGTTGCCGCAGGATGAAGTAACCAGTAAATGGGAAATATACCGGGAGAAAAAGTCTATTGTTCAAATACTGATGCAAGAAAAATGAACGTTGGTTGTCAGAAATACGTGAGAAAAAGAAGGCCGCATCTATAATATTTTGGAACCACATAAAACTATTAGACAGGAAGTCAACAACAATACAACAACATATCCTAGACGAAGATGAAAACAGACGGGAAGGAGAAGCGGCAATAAATTATATCCAAAAAATAACAGCCGAATCTTTCCAAGCCAATGACGAGGTTGTATTTGAAGAAAAAAAGAGCATGAAAAGGACCCAAGTGAAAAATGAGCTGGTGCTGACAAATTTCAACTGGAAGAAAGCGGAAGAGAAAATTCCTAAACGCACAGCCACGGGGCTAGACGAGGTTCCCGTTAGGCTGATCAATGAACTAGGACCAAAGAGTAAGGAAGCTCTGATGAAAGCAGTGAACAAAAACTTTAAAAGATAGACGAATACCAGACCGTTGGCGACGAAGTAGAATGAATTTAATTTATAAAGGTAAGGTGGAGCAAGATAGAATTCACTCGTATAGACCGTTGACCATTACATCAGTAATATGCAGGGTAGCAATGCAGGCAATCAAATTAAAGCTTCAAGCATGGGCAGAGAACAATGGCATTTTGGGAGAACTTCAGAATGGCTTCAGAATAGGTAGGCGTTTAGATGATAACTTATTTGTTCTTACTCAGTGTATTGAAATATCAAAAGTAGGAAGCAGACCGTTATATGTGGCCTTTTTAGACATTACAGGAGCCTATGACAACGTAGACCGCACCACTTTGTGGGATATTCTGGAAGGGGAAGGCTTAGGTGACGATTGTCTACAGCTTTTGTGAGAGATGTACCTAGAAAATACCGTTCGCGTTGAATGGGAAGGGATGAGGAGCGAGGAGAAAGTTCATATCAACAAGGGACTGAGGCAGGGGTGCCCTTTATCCACGCTGCTGTTTATGATGTACATGGTGAGGATGGAGAGGGCGCTAGAAGGAAGTAATATCGGGTTTAATCTCTCCTACAAACAGGCGGGTACAGTAGTAGAGCAGCAGCTCCCAGGTTTATTTTATCCGGACGACATTGTGTTGATAGCTAACAAGCAAAGTGATTCGCAACGTCTGGCTAATATCTGTGGGCAGCAAGGCAACAATTTAGGTTTAAAATTTAGTGTTAGAAAATCAGGTGTTAAGGTGTTCAATGAAAACAGTGAACAGACAGTGGAGATACGGGCCCAGGAAATGCCTCAGGTAACAGAATGTAAATACCTTGGTATATGGACAAACGAAGGCAACAGTTATATGGAAACACAGGAAAAAACAATAGCAGCGAAGGGGAAGAGAAATGCAGCCATAATGAAGCACAGAGCGCTATGGGGATACAATAGGTACGAGGTCCTCCGAGGTATGTGGAAAGGTGTAATGGTTCTAGGACTTACTTTTGGAAATGCGGTTGTTTGCTTTAAATCAGGGGTACAATCAGGACTCGAGGGGAACCAAAGGTCAGTGGGTCGCCTCGCATTGGGCGCTCACGGGAAGACTACAAATGAAGCTGTGCAGGGTGATATGGGCTCGACTAGTTTTGAAGTGAGGGAAGCTCGCAGTAAAATTGAGTATGAAGAACGGCTGAGGAATATGGGAGAAAGTAAATGGGCTGGGAGAGTGTTCAGGTATCTGTACAGGAAAAACATTGATTCACAGTGGAGGAAGAGAACTAGGAAGCTTACCAGCAAGTATGTGGCGTGTAGGGTGGGCAACACAGCAACAAAGACGGTCAAGCGGAAAGTCAGAGAGGCTGAATTAATCTCATGGATGGCGACAATGGAAAAGTAACCTGCCATGAGTAACTACTGAAGAGGAAAAAACGAAATCAGGAAAGAAACCATTTATGATAACTCAAAGGGAAGCTCATTTCTTTTCGGAGCGAGATCGGGATGCCTTAGAACACGCACCTATAAAGCGAGATATAAGAAGGAAGAAGCATGTGCTTGCTGCGGTAAACCTAGCGAAACTATGGAGCATGTTTTATTAGAATGTGAAGACGTCTACCCAGCGGTCGATTTAGGCACCACTGGCCTCCTTGAAGTCCTTGGGTTCAGTGAAAGCAGTGGAAAAATAAACATGTCCGCAATAGGCATTAGTAAGAGGCGATTGGTGGATTGGTGGAAGAAGAGTAGGGAAACGACAAAAAACGGAGTCGTACAAAAGCACAGTTCTCAATAGGGGATCAGAAACTTTGTGTATGGTAGTTCATAGTGCTTTTTCCTTTTTTATTGTTGAGCCTAGGTAGGACATTAGGCAGTATAATAGCAAGAGCTTGGTGGCGCAACCCACCGCCCCGTTCCAAAGGGAACGCTCATAACATCCATCCATCCATCCATCCATCCATCCATTTATCCATCCATCCATCCATCCATCCATCCATCCATCCATCCATCCATCCATCCATCCATCCATCCATCCATCCATCCATCCATCCATCCATCCATCCATCCATCCATCCATCCTCGACAGAACCTCCTTGGCGCAATTTTTTTTTTCGCGGCAGAACTGGCGCGTGCGTCAAAGAAAACACGTGCTGCCGTGATTTCGTTCGCGCATCGTGTTGGCTCGCGCATCGTGTTCACCTAAAATGGACAAAGCAACCTGCAACGAGGCCCTAATAACTGGAGTGGAGAAGCGCCGCGTCCGGTGGGACGTACGCCCCCCCCCCCCCCCCCCCCCCGACCGCAACTACAGAAACATCAAACGTGACCAGGCTTGACGAGCTCTAGCAAATGCCCTCAGCGTAAACGGTATGTACTAAATCTGTACATACCGTAAATACACTTCGGAAAAAGGTGCCGCTATCTAATTACACTAAGATTATTTTTATTGTAGTGTTCTGTAAGTTTAAGGGCATACTATATATGCGATACAAAAAACAATTCCTGTCGTTGGGAGTTATGTTGTCTGGCAATCCGGAAAATGCGGCGCCAAGGCGCCGCTCCCTTCTTTCGTGCGGGCGCTCGCGCGTCGGCGGCAACGCGGGCGTTCGCCGCGCGTCATGTTTTTCGCTCGCAGAAAACGCGCCATGCGGTTCCAGCTTAAGAATCATGCAGCACAGTACATGCAATGCACAAGAAATGTCGTATATGATATACGCCTAAGTTGCAACTAAGTATATATTGGGCGAACGGGACGGTGTTACAATTAGAGGGACAATTGGACCGTAAATAACAATGCAGCGGCTCACCTGACTGGACATTGTAAACGTCACAAATGTCGTCCGTGCCTTCGTGACACCAAATTTCTGGCACGTTCCGGACTCGAAAGGGAGATATTAGAAGCGTTCTAGATTGCTAGGGCCGAGGGCACGTGCATTAGCTGCCCGTCAGTGACACTTACCGACAAAGCGATTGCATTTCTGATGCGATAGAGAGCTTTTGGCGTCACGGTGGTACTATTCGTTTTCCTTGTATATGAACCCTGTTTCTTCAAATAAAATCTAGTTGGAAGTTTAGTGCCTGTCATGTTATTCTCGTCCTCGTCGCTTTAGTGCTTCCCTTCTTTTTTTTTATCCAAGTAAGCATTACCGTATAATGTCAATGAAGCCAAGGAAAGCATCGGGGAAAGTAAGTGTGGTGGAAATGGGAATGTAGAAAATAATGAAGAAAAGGGAAATGAAACTGGACGAAAATATAACTTGTCGCCGGTGGGAGCCGAACCCACAACCTCCGGTAGTGCGGAGGTTGCGGGCTCTGCTACCACCGGTGACAAGTTATCTAAACGGCTAAAAGCTTGGCCTCCGAGAAAGGTCGGCGTGATCTCGGAGGCCATGTTCTTTCATGTGGCTTCACTGCTCATCTCCGAGCAAAACACTGCTTGAACGCAGCACGAATTTTATTAGGACCGTAAATGCATATGTTATTAGAAGGATGTACCCTATCGGCGCAGTTAGTTGACTTCTCGAAACTCGGCGATTAATTTAAAATATTATTTCCTGAAAATTGTTATCATTCAGTTGCGTTAATGCATTGCCGTGAAGTTTCACAGAATGCCCAAGGGGCAATGCGGAACATGCCTGGATATGTATGATACTTCGTTATGGGGGAAAAGCGTTCGTGGCGTAATCGTTACAATATCAGACCTCTATGCTAGATGTCCTCTGTTCGAATTCAGCCGTTGGACAAAGTTATTGATTTATTAATGTGTTATCATATTATATATATATGCTATATGATATATAAGCTATGATATATATATATATATATATATATATATATATATATATGCTAGGATTTCCTTTATATTTCTTTTTATCGGACCTTCAACTAGCCTTCGGCTACACGTCCGACAAGTGCTTGTTACTTGTGTATAATATCCTGGAAAAAAAATAAACATCTTTCTTTCTTTCAAAGAAAAATGTTACTAATGCAGGCAGAATTGGGTAAGCGAAAGTTTGCTGTTACGTTGTATATCCAGCCTATTTGATCATCTGGTTCGTGCCACCTGTTTTGGCACGAGCCTTCAGTTTAAAACGAACGATAGCACAAGTTCCAGCATTATATAGGTGCTTTATTTTCTATCCTTGTGTTCATTCTGCCAACAGTCAGCAAATAAGGTGCATTAGGCTGACTTGGGCCTGCAAAGTATGTCCATTGAATGTTTGTCTGGTGCACTTTCATCTATCTATAAGCTTACTCCTGCTTATCATTAGTGGGTGTAGGATGTTGGACACTATAAGTGGATATCTCACTGATCTTTATTTTGCACAGGTCATGGTTCCACTCATTAAATGAATCATTTTCAGCTGTGCTGCCAGACTATGGAAAGAGTTGCCTCGCCTCTTGTCATTCTTTAGCATGTACATGGCCACAGTGCATTGCTCCTGAGAAGTCAGCTGCTGTCACAATGTAAAACGTGCCTATTGGCTGCCATGAGCTTATCCTGAACACAAATTTTCAATATTATGTCAGCATTAGTTATGTGATCGAAGCCAGCTAATGAGAATGAACTGCTGGCAAAATTTTCAGATGACTCGGCCGGCATAGTTTCTGCTCCCTATATTATGTTAGCCACAATGTTTTGTCAGTGTGCTACATTTTTCTTTTTTTGACATGAATTTACTACTCAGCCAGATAACATGTTGTCAAACCATCAATTTTAGGCCCGTACACATGGTCACTACTTTATAATATTCTAGAAATGACACCCATGTCTAGCTTAGATTAGCAACATCAGCTTAACTTATGCACGGAGTTGGGTTGCTGTAGTGAGAAAAAGATCACTGCGGAACTAACAGGAATTAGACTGGTACGAAATGAATTTGTCTTTATGTCTTGTTGTATAAGTTGTGCTGTTCATTTGATGCACACAGTTACACGTAAACAGAAATGTATGTGTACCTTGCATTTACGTGCATGTGTGTGAATAAAACAGCACAACTTCTAACATCAAGGCATGTTGCACCAACTATACCCCATAAAAGATGTTCTATGTGGTATTCAGCTGACCTTATTTACAATTTATCACACGGTGCAGTTACATTTCATACCTGTGTGTAAACCAATTTATGGACTGTATCTACTGCATGTGAGAATGCATATTTTAGACCAATGCAGCACGTGAGGCAGCAGCTTTTATTTAGCTTTTGCCATCGCTTATTGGAGAGATTTGATTATGCCATTCAAACAACTCATATAGAGGTTTGTGTTTAGTATACCAGCAGTGAAATACCGAATGCAGCTGCAATTCTTTGCATACTGGTGAGATGAATCCCACTGCTCATCTTTGTCACGTGTTGTTCTTAGGTCACACATGGTGGCTCTGTTTCGTGGCATGAGTTCTTGGCTCATTTTCACACGGGCCTTTCAATGAAGTGAAATCTGCCTCTTCAACAGTCAGTTTAGTCAAAAGCCACCACTGTACCAATAGCTCAAAGAGAATTCCTGCGTGCTTTTCGCCAATCGAGTAGTGTGCCGAAACTATGTGTGATACATCACTTCAGCTACACCAATAATCACACAGCTGAACCTGCTACATGTAGTTAAGTCATTGATATAGGCAGAGGAAGATGTTGCACGTATGCCACAGTTACTCATTCCTTGAAATGTGAATGACCCAAACCTTCGCGAGCATATTGGTCGCAACCATCCGGCAGCACAAGTGGGAATACTTCTGCTGTCACAAGCGACAACAAGTAGAATGGTGCCACCATCTCAGCTAGTTTGTCAAGATTACCTTGCCTGCAAGTTTCTTGTTTATATTAGATAGCCTTCCTATTTTATGAATTAACAGCTTTGACGACATTTACTGCACTAATGAAGGCACAGCACAGATACCAGTACTGGTGGAGGTATATACAAATAGAGCAGAAAACTTATGGGTAAGTTCAAAAATATACAGGTAAAACTACGTCAAACAAACTATTTTAACATTAGAAGATGTACCACCGGCAATGAATGCACATTCAGAACATGCAATAAGTGCCATCTTAGGAAGATTTAGACGTGTGATGCCGAAAACCTGTTTGCCTTTTGAATATTGACATAAAAAGAAATTCCAGTCTTTATTTGTGTCGGAGGATAAAATATCAAAGGAGAGGTGCAATATGGATTTTGTATGTAGTAGTCCCTTATGAATATGCTACTCAAGTTGTGCCAAACATAGCTATCTGTGTGCAAAGCCTTGGACAAGGTACCATATGTATGTTTGATAGATTAAAATCTTTTCCATTGAACATTCTGAGCTCTAAATGTGAAATGCATGCTGCTTTCAGCTACAAATAGCGCATATATATTATATATATATATATCACATAACCTCAAAGAGCTTATGTGATAAAAAAATGTATACACCTTAGTGTTATGTTCTTTTTCATGGTGTCTAAGTTTACCTAATACAGTTTTGAAGTTACAGGTTGCTTCACATGTTTATAGCTAAAAACCACGGAAAACTACTTGCATTGCGACTGCGAGGTCACAACACGAGCATTTATGTGGTATCCTTCTTGTCCATTGATGTGGCCTTGCACTATAAATGTAGAATGTCACACCTGCAAAGCTGACCATCCGCCCTTACATTTCAAACGATTTTTTTAATGCTTAGCAGTTATGCTTATAAGCACATCCTGACAGCAAATCTACACCACCTTAATTTAAGTACGATGTAAAGGGATGTTTGTGCATAGCCAAGCTTTTCTAGCGTGCATGCAGGAATACAGCATTGCCCAGTGGCACCGTATAGTCCTGGCGTAACAGTGAACAACTAGTAAACAAAGCGGCTGATAATACTAAGCTGACCCATATGTAGGAGCATTGTATATTATCTAACCCACATGCAAAGTTGCTTTCAGTGTACTGAATAACAACAGCTTTGATTTGTCAATTTATATTACTGCACACACACAGTGCTGAAAGAGTCACACACAATGGGGAGCAATGCGCCAATGAATGAAAGATTACTTGTGATGTGTGAATTTGAATAGTAGATGTGAATGCACACCCTACTCACCAGTATATTGTGTTTTCTTCTGGAACAATTGTGCATTTGGCATAGAGGCTGCGCCATTGTGGCCTCTTGACTGCAAATTTCTGTGCTCTCACAGTGCTAATGGGGGTATCATTCATTTGGCTACCCGAATAGTAGAATAGATAATGGAGCACAACAATCTTCTTGTTTTACGCAGAACGCCTTGTGCTTTATTCACGAAGCTGAACCTAAGGAATTATTCGCTGGTTTCTTATGCAATAAAAAATGGCAATGAATGTTTCCTCACTTTTTGTGTGGCCCTGTCTTCCGCCATATGAGCCTTCATTTCATTGTCATGTGCATGTTAAAGCAGCTACTCATGTCAGCAAGCTGTACTGGGAACCTCAAACGCGTGCTTAATGGTAAAGGGGGGTGTCTTGGCGACCTATGCAGCTGTATTCCGCGACAGATGTGCGTGTGTTTCGTATTCTTGCAAGCTGTCACTAACACTACAGAAACTACGCCATCGCGCCGAACACGGGGATTTCGGACGAATGCTTTCGGCGGCATATCACTTTCGCGTAACGTAGAACGCAGCACGTTGGATAATTCGAGAGGTTTTGCTCAACTAGCCAAGGCAGCGCGCACTCAAAGTAATCGTCCGAGAATATGCCACATGTTGCCAAATGATGCGATTGCAATACATATTTAAAAGGTGGCTCAGATAAGATGTCTATGCAGTGTTTCAAAGAAGGATGACGGTGTCAGTGTAACACATGCAGCTGCAGAACAGAATGTGGCAGCCTAGAGTGGAATTTTCAGTCACGCGAAAGCTTGAAAATCTGCAAAAATGTGCCAGTGTCGTCTGCTGCAGAGCCTCCTATACGTAAAGGAGGCAATGTATGCTGTCAGAGGTACTTGCCTACCTTGAAAACCATTGCTCCGCCGAATGGTTGCCAGCTGTCAACAGGCCGCGTCGCCCAATAGGAGTGCACGTGCGATCCGCTCGTGCGGATTGAGCGTGCACCGGATTTTGCGACACCACCCGCCTTTTGGGTGTCAGCACGCGGGAGGACTAGGGCGGAACGGACGGGCGGATTGACCATGTTTGGGCCCTCACGGTGGCGGGGTCACCGGTAGTCCGGCTTTTAATGTCAGTCTAGAGTGCGCGCCTATTAGTGGAGATTCGTGTGCATCCGCCTTGGAGAAGTGAACGCCCCTTTTTTCTAAAGTTGTACCCGACTATAGTTCTAACATCTTGTTTACTTCAGCAGCCATGACTTGACGTTGACGAGTGGTGAGGGGAACAGCCGTTTCCCCTCACCTAGGAATCTAGGGAGGACAGAGTGTTTATAAGCAGCCGTGGTGCGGCTGCTAAGTGTGCATTTTCTTACAGTTATGCTAGACTGATGAACTGTAACGTTCTCATGTAGATACTGTAAATAAATCCCATATTCCTCGTTCTCGATTGGAACAAGTCTCTCTCTTCAACAACGTCCTCAGCGTGGGTAAGTTGGACGATGGCATTGGCCAGCTACCATCTATTTCATGCCCAAACCCAACCATTACACGACGTGAAACGTGATAAGCTTTCCAACGAACTGGGTTCGATGAGGTTAACTCGATATCGTGAACGATCGCAGTGGTCCTGCCAGGTGTGTATAAAAATGTGTCTTTAAATTCAAACACGAGTACCCTCAGTTCGGCCGTTTGATTGGGATTCAACTCCGCCTGTTCTACCAGATTATCAATGATCGCGTGAATGTCTTTTGCCCCCGTTACAGATGTTAACTCCGGAAAATCGACAGGCATCTCCTCAGGTTGGTTAAGGGACATGTTTACAATTGCCTCCCTCTGCCGGAAAGGTTTAAGTAGATTGCTGTAGTACACTTGTGGTGTCCTTCGTCTTCCCGGTACCGTGATTACGTAGTTTGTTTCATTTGATTTCTTAATTATGTCAACCGGTCCTTCCCATTGAACCTGTAGTTTGTTTTTCAATGAGAGTTTCAGGATCATTACCTTTTCCCCAACTACAAAGCGTCGCGTTCGAGCCGTCCTGTCATAGTAATGCTTAGCTTTGCTTTGTGCCTTACGCATTTCCTGCCCTGCTAATTCTTGAGATGTGTGCAGTCGGTCTAACAGCTCTAGCACGTACGCCACAACTGAAGGATCGTCCGCCCGGCTTTCCCAGGCTTCTCGAACAATGCGAAGAGGGGACCGAATGCAGCCACCGTAAACGAGCCCCTAAGGTGAAAAACCTGTTCACTCGTGTGGTGCATTCGAAGCGCGAATATTTTGTCAGGCAAGAAAACCTCCCAATCGGCTTTGTGCTCATAACAAAGGGCTCGCAATAGCAGTTTCATGACTGAGTGGACTTTGTCTACCGCGTTCCACTGTGGGTGGTACACCTAGCTATGAATGATTTTAATACCGCACGTTTCCAGAAACAACGAGGTCAGTGCGCTCGTAAAGATGGATCCTTGATCTGACTGGATTTTTGCGGGAAACCCCATTCCCGCCAAGATAGACAAAAGTGCGTTGACGATCTCCACCGAGCTTAGATCTTTGAGGGGCACCACCTCTGGGAATTTTGTTGCGGGGCATAGTACAGTGAGACTATGCCAATAGCCAGACTGCGTTGCAGGAAGTGGTCCCACTGTGTCTATTATGAGCCGGCGAAACGGCTCTGTGATAATGGGAACAAGTTTCATTCGCGCTTTAGCCTTATCTCCGGGCTTGCCTATGCGTTGACATGTATCGCAGCTTCTTACGCGCACGAATGCTTCCACTTCTCGAAAGCAGCCGGGCCAGTAAAATTCCTGCAGTAAGCGGTCCTTTCTTTTACGAATGCCCAGATGCCCTGTGCAAAAGCCCCCGTGTACCATATGCAGGAGCTGCTCACGATAGGGATGCAGCACCACGAGTTGGTCGAATTGCACTACCTCTCTACTATTGCACTTTCTATAGAGGATGCCTGCCCTCTTGAAGAACATTACGTTCTGTTTGGCCACTCCTAGGTTTGGCTCCTAGGTTTGGCACTCCTAGGTTTGGTTCTGTTTGGCCACTCCAAACCTAGGAGTTACCACTCCTAGGTTTGGCCCTAGGTTACGCAGGGTGGAATCTTTTTGCTGTTCAGCAACAATGTGGCAGGGCTTACATTCAATAACTTTTTTCTGCATTCTGCCTCTGGAGACATTTCAGGCTCCGCCGTGCGCCGTTCGTGTTGTCCACTTCTCTCCTCCAGTGTCTGTGTCTGCACGCCTTACCCCTTCTTTGCATTCAGAAAGGATTTCTATATGCCTGTAACTCGGTCATAGTGGAGGCTATGCTCGGTCGCTCGGCTCAGCAGGCTCCATAATCGGCATTTCATCGCTACTCATCATACGTCACGTTTTTGTGCTAGCGTGCTATGACGTCAATATTTTCGTTCCTCCGCTGTGACGTCATAACTGCCGCGCTAGCGATGGGTCTCGACCACGAGAAGGAGCTTTTAATGACTTTTTGGAGCTGAATTTAGAGCAGCGTGGTCACCACTTGGCAGTGGTGACCACGCTGCTTGGCGCTCAACTAAAGGTTACTGCTTGTTCTTACTACAGATCGCCGTTTCTGCTGGAGCTGCATTCCGACGTTTTGGAAAGAAGCGGTCTTTGTCACGTGCATCGCCGTGGTCAGCGAAAGCACGGAAGGCGTAGCCTTTGGACTGGCTACCACCAGGAGGCGTGGTGCCTATCATCAGCTCCAGGGAATATCTCGGCATCTTGCGATACCACTTTTGCTATAAAAGAAGCCTACCAGCCACCCGTCCTTTCACTTGGCAGTGGTGACCACGCTGCTTGGCGCTCAACTAAAGGTTACTGCTTGTTCTTACTACAGGTTAGTGCCCACTGTACATATACATTTGCATTTATGTTCATACGGTATCGTCACCACTGCCAAGTTTGAGTGTGTATTTGCTTGTTTCGCGCATCAATTGCTGTATGTTAGGATTGCCGATATGGCTAAGGAACTCGCAAAGCTGAAGGAAGAGATAAGAGCTGAATTGCTCAAAGAAATTAAACAAGAATTCAAAGCCTTCAAAGATGCATCAGAACGTGACCTTAGGAACGAGATCCGGGAGGTGTGCAATGAGCAACGCCAAATGAGTAAGAGTATTGACTTTTTGCATAAGTCAATCGAGGAAATGAGAAAAAAGCTTGATTCTGAGGTCTCAAAGAATTCAAGTCAGGCAAAGGAAAATGACGAACTGCGCGCTAAATGTGCTGCTCTGGAAAAAAAAGCAGGTGAACTTGAAAGGCGACTCACGCATTCGGAGCAGTACTCACGAAACGCTAATCTGGAAATACAGGGCGTTGTAAAGAAAGAAAATGAGGACCTTGCTACTATTTTGTCTGATATAGGCACTGCAATCCATGAGCCAATCAGTTCATCTGACGTTGAGTGTTGTCACCGTGTTCCAACACGCAACCCGGATAAAACAAACATTGTCGTTCAGTTTAAATCTAGAGCTAAACGTGACGCCACCTTGAAAAAAGCAAAGAAGACAAGAATCACAAACAGAGACCTACGATTGGAATCTACATGCCCCGTTTATGTGAACAAACATTTGTGCCCAGCGCTAAAGAGGCTGCTTGGCATGGCAGTGAAAAGGAAATATGAGCATAAATGGAAATCTGTGTGGACCAGCAATGGGAAAATCTATGCAAGGGAAAGTGATACATCTGATGCTGTGCAAATATCTGAAGAACGTGATCTTGCTAGGATTACGTCTGCTGTTTCTGACGTGACTGGGAACGCTCACTAAAAATGGCCATGGAATATCACGATTTCATCTTACCGCATCGTTTACAATTACAATCTAACTCTAGCATTACCGTTCTACACTTGAATGCTAGATCTGCAGTCAACAAACAAGAAATTATAAGTAATTTTTTAAATCTGTTTTCTTTCAAGTTCGATATCATTATGCTAACCGAAACATGGTATCATGACAGCAGTGCTCTGCTGTACATTGATGGCTATGCTGATTGCGTTCTAAATCGAACTGATAGGCGAGGAGGGGGTGTAGCAATCTATGTCTCGTCGGGATGGAACTGTGAAGAAGTATCAGAGTTTTGTAAAACAACAAACGACTATGAAATTTTAACGCTTAAACATTACTCCGATATAATTTCGGTCGTATATCGCCCGCCAAATGGAAATATATTTGGCTTTCTAAATTTCTTTGATAATTTACTGGAATATGTATCTGCTAACGAATTTCGACTTGTCTGCGGGGGAGACACTAACATAAGTTTTCTTGAAAATACTGCTGCTACACTGGATTTTACGAATAGACTTAGCTGTGCGGGATTTGTAAACCTAATTAGCACACCAACTCGTGTTACGTTGTCCTCGTCTACATGTCTCGACATTCTTATCACGAATATTGACACTGTCGTAGAGCATACTGGAACAGTAACGTCGGACGTCAGTGATCATTGTCCTGTGTTTATGACATCTCGTTTCAATGTGAGAAAAAGTTGTTCAGAGTCAAATGTGTTTACTATACAACATATAACTGATAGAAATATGGATCTTTTTAAACGCACAGTTTGCAATTCTGACTGGTCTTTCCTATACGAAATAAGTGATGTAAATGTCGCGTATTCCAAGTTTATGTCAGCGTTTATACAAATCTACAGCGCACATTTTCCCTTCAAAAAGATTAAGCAATCCAAAAAAATAAGAAAACCCTGGATTACACAGGAACTTTTTAAAATGATAAAACACAAAGATAAACTGTACCATAGATTTCTTACAACACGCTCGCCTGAAACGCTGACACTGTTTAAAAAGCAGAGAAACAAACTAAATACGGAACTTAGACGCGCTAAGAAAGCCTATCATGAGCATCTGTTTGCAAACGCCACTGGTAAACATCCTGAAACCTTGTGGAACATTATCAATAAGGTTCTTGGCCGCGAAAAGCATGCTACCTCACCAGACAAGATAATCTATAATAACAATGAAATTTCAGGTTTAGCACTCGCAAACCATTTCAATAAGTACTTTGCAAGTATAACCGTGCCACAGCAAACTCGGCCTGATACGTCATCGTTTCTTTCCGTTTCTAACAGCTTATTTTTCAATCCCACTAGTGAATTTGAGGTATTTAGCACTATCATGAACCTTAAAAATAGTAAAGCTCTTGACATTGATGATATCCAAATAAAACCTATCAAGTATGTTTTGGAATACATCACTCCCGCTTTAACGCATATCTTTAATCTAGCTTTACAGTCTGGGGTGTTTCCAGAAAAGATGAAAATGAGTAGGGTAACTGTACTTTTTAAAGGAGGCAACAGAAACGACGTGTCAAATTACAGACCCATCTCAATCATTCCAGTATTTTCCAAAGGATTAGAAAAGATTATTTTTTCTCGCTTATCAAACTTTTTCGACAGACAAAACATTCTATCTAGTGCTCTGTTCGGCTTTCGTAAAGGTAGGTCAACAGAAACTGCTTTGCTCACACTCAAGGAGCATGTACTAAAAAACACAGAAAGAAATCTCTTCACATTAGCACTATTCATTGATTTTAGTAAGGCATTCGATTGTATAAATCATAAAATTTTGCTATGGAAATTATCACAGAGTGGCATTAGAGGTACTCCTTTAGCATTATTTGAGTCTTGCCTTACTAATCGAAAACAATCAGTATGTATACAACACGACAAGTCAAATTTTGTTCCTTTACTAAATGGCGTGCCACAAGGGAGCGTACTAGGTCCTATGCTTTTTAACCTTTACATTAACGACATTGCTAATATTGATACAACCGTAAAATTTATCGTGTATGCCGATGACACTAATCTTCTCATTTCTGGTCCGAATTCACAAGAATTAATGGAAAAATGTAACTGTCTACTCAATAAGCTATCTGAATGGTCAGTCGCTAATTGCCTAAAAATAAACCCTAGGAAAACTAATGTTATTTCGCGCAAAAAATAAAGTTATTACTAGTAATCAAACCTTAGTGTGTGCGGGTAAAGAACTGCAAGTTGTGGATGAACATAAAATATTAGGCGTCACTTTTTCCTCGCACCTTACTTGGGATAAACATATTGAAAATATCTGCACAAAAATGTCTGCTATCACAGGCGTTCTGTCTCGATGTCGGCGTCTTCTTCCAACCAAAGCAAAACTGAACATTTATTATGCCTTATTTTTTCCCATTTAAATTACTGTAGCTTAGTGTGGGCGACTACAGGAAAGACAAACATTGTGAAAATCCTTTCTTTGCAAAAGAAAATGATTCGGCACATTGACAACATGGGTTATCTGGAGACAACGCGGCCAGCCTTCTTAAAGCATAAAATTATAAAAATAGAATATTTCTAGACGTTTCGCCTTCTAAATTCATTTTATTTCTCAAATACTGCCTTCAAATATTTCCTAGTGTCTACTGCATCTTTGGCACCAAAATTCAATTCTTCCAATACAAGAAATAGTGATATATGGTATGTCCCGTGGTTTCGTAATAAATATAGCCTACAGTCATTACAACATAATCTACCACATATATTAAATAAATATAAAGGTACATATACCTCTTCATCGAAGGAACTGCGAATGCATTTTGTAAACATGTGATCAGTGATTGTTTATCGTTCTTTCAGAGACAACTGTACGTATTACTAATTTTGTAACCCATACACATGTATTCCTATCTTCTGGTGTATCGAATGTTTTTTTTTTTATTTTTTAGTGTGTATTATCTACTCTCTATATCAGAGCGACTTGTCTTAATTTTGTTAGTAACCCTTACACACATACTTCCATTTTTCTGATGTATCAATTATGCCTTTTCTCTTAGTCTTTATATTATTTTCGGTCTTGTTATTGTGCATTTTTTAAATTAATTTATTCTGAGTGTCTAACAATGTTACAATTTTGATGGACCATCGGCCTAGTCAAGCTGTTTTCCAACAGCTTTTAGCCTTTGGTATCCACCAGAACACTTGTAATTCTGGAAATAAAATTGAATTGAATTGAATTGAATTAAAATTATTTTGAAATGTTTGCAGCGTCCAATACCTCGTTGTGGGTGCCCTTGCATACGGAAGCAGCCTACAACATACTTTTTATAGCCTCAATATTTGGTGTCCCAACCCCTTTAAAGAACACCAGGGTTTGAAAATTAGTCGGCATCCGCCACTACGGCGTGCCTCATAATCTTATTATGGTTTTAGCACGTAGAGCCTCATGGTTCTGCCTACACGGCTGCCGCGATGCGATGCGATGCGATGTGCCATGCGAAGCAATGACTATGCTCAACCCTCTCATGAGTTCTAAGCATTGGCACACAACAATGACTGAAGCAAACACGTCTCGCTGTAAGTTATGTACTACGGAGACAAAAAGCAATGGTGCACGCAAGGTAACATTTGCCATCAACTCGCTACTCTCGTATTGCACTAAAGGCTGAATAAATTATACATTCGCAGTCAGCATTATCGCTAATTCTCGTCAATAAAAGCAAAAAGCACAAAAGCTTCGCTTACGTCGATTCCCACAGTGCGTGAGATCCGCATAATTTCTTAGGCTGTGAATTTATATGCTTAAGATTGGCGCTCATTAATGCAATATTTTCATTCGCAGTGAGCAAAACCGACTGTCGCGTCTACGGTAGAACGGCTTCAATCCCATGGCCATTACATCATTGCCAACTTCCGTGGGATCGTAGTCGTCAAAATGGGATATAAGTGACAGGGAAATCAGGAAGTTGATGAATGGCAAGAAGACAGAAGCTTGCGCAAAACCTCAGGAAAATAAATTGACTTTTTAAGCAGCATGTAGGGGGCCGTGCTATGGTTTCAACGTCTATTAAAAATCCCCCAAAATATGAGCTGAGGCCGACGAAACTGCAGGCATTTTGCGAAAGGTGAACCCGCTGGAAATCTCGGGATAGTACTAGCTTCAATATAAAAGATGCCTTAAAGATAAAATAAGAACATACAGTTGGTAGCCAACATTCTGCACAAATAAATTGGCTGTTGAAGGAGTTCAGCCGAAATCCGATGGTGCGAAATAAGGCGAGAATATCGGCAAGTGTTGTAGAGAGGTCAAGTAGGTGCTATGGCCGACGCCAGCACCCGGAAACTGTCAGGCGATGCACATATAAGCGAGGTGCCTGGTCGTCAGTCGTCACAGGGTGATTTGGGTATAAAATTTTGAGCGCGGACTTCATCACAATAAATACAATGCACTCTACGGTCTTTCTTCGACGGCTCGTACCGATTCTCGCGCCATGACGATGCAAACAAATTCTTTCACGTGCCGACTGTCACCTTCCTCGAACTGCCAACATTCCTTACCGCCGTAGTTGCTTAGTGGATGTAGTGTGGAGCTGCTAAGTACGAGGTGGCGAGATCGAATCCTAGCCGCGGCGGCCGTATTTTGATGGGGGTGAAATGCGAAAACACCCGTCTACTTAGATTTAGGTTAAAGAACCCCAGCTGGTCCACATTATAACGGAATCTCGCACTACTGCGTGCCTCATAATCAAATCGTGGTTTTGGCACGTAAAACCCCATAATTTATTATTTACCATTCCTTAAGGATGTCTTTTGGAGTCGCACTTGAATACAAGTGTCAGGAGTTGCGCGAGAGGTCTTGAGTATGTGGGTAGACATTTTGGTGTTCGACATCTGCTAGTCTACAGAGCGGCTATATTATATATGCGGAACGGAAACATGGTAGATAATATGGAGAACAGACAAATTCCGCATATATTACTGCACAATAATCTTAAATATAGTTGTCTTCTTTCGCGCACGTGGATAACCGTGACTAGACAGTACTTTCACAACTAACTGGAAGTACTGTATATGCATGCCCAAAGGTGTAGCTGGCCCGGTGGCCAATAAGTGGGATGTAATAATGCGAGCAGCGTCGGCCATAGCATGTTAACGGACGACCACACAGATACAGTTTGTACAATTCTTGCGTCGTGGCTTTTGCCTCAAGGTGCAAAACCAACTTATCCATGTATCCATCTAAATAGTTATGCACATCTCGATTTGGAGCTGCTGCGGTAGCCCATGAGGGCGGATAGCAAAGTCGCTAGGGAAATAATTGGGGGCACCTTAAAGGGAAGCTGAAACAGTTTTCGAAAAAAATGAGTTCCCTGCGGCATTCTACAGTGTTCAGTCCATTGAACACGAATATCTCGTTTAACAAGGGCGGAAAGAAACGCAAGCGGCTGTTTTTTGCAAGAAAGCGCGCACCAGCGCCTCAGGGCATCGCGCGAATGCCGCTGTTTCCCGTGATTGGGCGGGAACGCTGTGACGTCATTCAGGGGGATCGCCGGTCGGCGCCGCCGTTTCAGAGCGTACACTCTTAGGCAAAGTTACACCCTTTGGCTTGCCCCTTCTGCCACACAACAATAATCGTTATCTGCCTTGATGCGTTTCCTTTCTTTAATGCTGCAAGCCCGGAACTTTCCAGTAACGAACGGCACGCGCGTTATCAGAAGGGGCACTCCAAAGGGTGTAAAGTGTTCTATGCTGATAACGCGCGTGCCGTTCGTTACTGGAAAGTTCCGGGCTCGCAGCGTTAAAGAAAGGAAACGCATCAAGGCAGATAACGATTATTGTTGTGTGGCAGAAGGGGCAAGCCAAAGGGCGTAACTTTGCCTAAGAGTGTAGCACGCTGTTCTGGTCTGGCTTCACAGATGAGTTGTATTATAGAACGTTCTCGCTGTCTCGGACAACTTGTATGTTCGCCTTACATGTTCGAACCGACAGCCGATACAGAAAACGATGGCGGCAACGACGATGTTGAGTGTGCCAACAGCGAGAGCGATGTGTGCACCTTCTCGCGCATTGGAAATCTTAGCTGGTACGTATGTTTTTTTCAGGTAGCTGCTCGTTCTAATGAGAGGAGAAAAAACGCGCTAAAGTGTCACTGGAAACTTGCTGCTGGAACAATGCCGAAGCACTAACTTCTCATTGGATTGTACACACGGGTGCAATTCCGCGATCTCGAGCACCTTGCAGCTGCTTTTCTAAAGTTCCGTGGTTCTTTGCATGTTGATACACTATCGCGAACGTAAGTGCCGCGTTTCAAAGCGTGCACATACAGTGCTGCGAGGCAGAGTCATGGAAGCTGCTTATCATACACATCCAGATCGAGATGGCCAGGGGGATTATATGTGCAATATCCATACTATGGTTCGACGACCTTGCGATTGTGGCTCGATGAAGAATCGGTATGCGTGCTGCGTGCTAGTGTTGACATACAGATATTAGGCAGTTTAGCACCACTGTGTGGTAAACATGGTAACTTTACGGTATCTGCAACCGTACGTCGAATGTCGCTAGACAAGCCTAGCAATGCTAGCAACAACGCGTTTCCGCATTGGTTATCCGGCTACGCTAAAACTGTGTTACCAGACGTTCATGGCTGCAAAAGTTCGCATTTCTCGAGTGCATCAATGTGGGCACCGGAATTGGAATACAGATTGCCCGCATCGTTGTCAAGCTACGATGATAATCACTGTCGCGGAAATGGTCCGAGCACAGCACAGTTGATTTCTTCGGCACGAAATTCTCTCTCCTCACCGCACGGACCCACTGCGCTGCAAGCTTGTTGTCCTTCGGGAACATGTGAAACACCACATCGTCTCGCCCGCCTCTGTTCGCACAGCCGAATCATAGAGAAAGGAATACAACAAGAGTGGACACTTCCATAGAGCCCAGCGGCCCACTTGACTGCAGCGCACCAAGCCGTCGGCGTTAATACCGCAACCAGGCTTCCGGTTTCGGTTTTGTGCGCGCGCGTTTTGAATACTAGCTGGTACGCGTCACGCCGGCTCCGCTGCTTTTTTTGTTTTTTTTTTTCTACAGGTCAACCGCGCGCGCTCTACGCGCGAAATCCTTTTATTATTAAGTAAAATTGATTGCGAACGATCTTCAAAAGCCTCCATCGAATATGTGCCACGTGCCATTTCATAAAGACGCAAGGCACCTTGATAAATTAGGAAATGTTTATTTTATTCTTTATAAATGCTCGTTGCCGGCTTTTTGTGCATTCATCCAACGTTGTGGCACCAGGTAAGCAGCAGCAGTTTTCGTAGGAAGCTCCACCAGACGACGCCAGCTGAAAAAATTAAATTACAAGCAAGTATTATTTTGGCAGTAACATGTAATAATGCGTTAGTAAGGGTTACGGACTGGATTCCAAGGGAAGGGAAGCGTAGCAGGGGGCGGCAGAATCTTAGGTGGGCGCATGAGATTAAGAAGTTTGCAGGGACGACATGGCCACAATTAGTACACGACCGGGGTTGTTGGAGAAGTATGGGAGAGGCCTTTGCCCTGCAGTGGGCGTAACCAGGCTGATGATGGTGATGATGATGTAATAATACGTGTAGAGGCGAAGCGTGTGACAGTGGTGAATGGGCGGCATTACAAACAAAAGGAGTTTGTATTTACATACACGGCGTAGTATATACCCGACTCATCCCAAACAATACGTACACCCGCCGTGGTTGCTCAGTGGCTATGGTGTTGGGCTGCTGAGCACGAGGTCGCGGGATCGAATCCCGGCTACGGCGGCCGCATTTCGATGGGGGCGAAATGCGAAAACACCCGTGTGCTTAGATTTAGGTGCACGTTAAAGAACCCCAGGTAGTCGAAATTTCCGGAGTCCCCCACTACGGCGTGCCTCATAATCAGAAAGTGGTTTTGGCACGTAAAACCCCATAATTAAATTAATTAATTAAACAATACGTACAACATACCACGAAAACATTCTATTTCCAAGCATTCCCCTCCTCCCGGGCCTTATTTCCTGCACTTTATTGGCACGAATACACGGGCTACTGCGCATTTCCAGAACTTGGCTAGAACCGGCGCGATATCGTACGCTACGAATACACAGAGGCGGCCACAACACAGGCTCTCAGCCAGAGCACGCTGTGCGCTCGCAGAATTCCTTCTACTCGCACTCAAGACAAATGCGTGGGCGCCGTTCAGAAGACGGAATTTCGAGTTACTAGTTCCTGGCGCTTGAGCTCCTTGGCGTTAACTTTTGCGCGTTCTGCCGGCGCAACCAGCACACTCCCGTGCTGTCACTCTTGACAGTTGCTCGTCGCGTTTTCGACAAGCGTGAGTCCGAAAGAAGGCTTAAATTGTTGTGGGGCCATAATTGTCACAAACTTGACGCACTAAGATTCAGTACGCGTCAAACTTTGTCACCACGGCCTAGCTACTTTTCGCTGCGTCACGACAGGCGCGGTGTGCGTGCCTCATAAGTAACAAGAAAAAAGTATCGAAAATAATTTTCAACAATGTTGGGCGTCAGAGAAAGCGCCAGGAACTTGTCTAGTCGGTGCATTAAAGCGCGAAACTGCGCACCACGGCCGAGCTGCTTTTCGCTAACCTGCGTCACAGCGCCAGGCGCGCTCACTTCGCTTGAAAAGTACCACAAAAACTAACGAAATCAGTTACACTAATGTTGGGCGCCAGAGAAAGCGCCAAAACTTGCCGCAGTAAGATTCAGTATACGCGAAACTGCGTCACAGCACCCTGTGCGACTAGCATGCCCAAAAACGACCGCAATAAGTCAAAGTAGTGTTGGAGCTCATAGAAAGTGTCGCAAACATGTCCCAATACGATTCATTAATTCAAGTTAACTGCGCCATGACGGCCCCGCTGCTTTTCGTCAACTGCGTCACAAGCCTAGCCTAGGTGCCATGCCGTAAGCAATTTCCGCCCCTTATATCAACAAAACGAAGCAAAAAATTTCAGAACTGTAAATAATTAGGTCTGTTCTTCCCAACCTAAGCAATTCGTGGCATTTGAAAACCGTTTCAGCTTCCCTTTAACGAAATCGACAAGACAAAATCAAAAGCCGTCCTCGACGGTATCTCTGGTAGATGCTGTGCGATGTTCTGAAGCTAAGATAATGTGCCGACTGAAGAAAGGCTGCTGCGGGGTGCTTCCGACGATTACCCTAGTTACTCCTTAGTATTAAAAAAAAGGAAAAGAAAAAAAGAACCGTATCAAAAGCCCAGAACCAATCGTCGCTCGTCGCGACTGGACGCTCTTAGGATGATAAGTCATTTCCAGGCGACGAGCGGCTATGCGTTATCAAGAACACTGATAATGCCGGCGGGAAAGCATTGTGGCGAAGTTCAATTCGCAGGTGTAGCTTTTAATTATTTTATGTTAGTTTTGTTGACGTCATCACGCGGCAGCGCGGTAAGTTTGAAAAGTTTAAGGTCAGTACGTCACGTGGTGGCACTCACGCGAACTAAACCCTCGTGTCCAGAAAAGTGTGATACGCTCTTCGCTCTATAAGAACCTCGACGTACTCAAAACTTCCGTCAACGGTTAAAGAAAAATCACTGCTCTGTACTTCCCCAAAAAATACGTAAAGCCAAGTGATATCTTAGTGAAGAAAAGCCGTGCATTCACCATATGCAGTCATGAATCCTGACACCTTCCTTCCGAACGTTGTCACCAGGATGAAAAGTCGACGATCTCTTGGCTGTCGTCCAAAGTTGGGGTCTCCAGGGTAGCGTATCTCGTCGCTGCCAACCAGTTGTTGCGACGCCTGTTTCTCGAACCTCGACCGACGTTACTATTGGGTAGCGTGGCGTTGTCGGCGGGCTGCAGGCGTCCGGTAGACCATGGCTACTAGGCAAGGACGAGACGATTTCTAGTGCTAAACTGGCATTGTTCATTCAAAGGGTGGTGAAAGATGTAAAACAAGAGAATGAAATGAATTGAAAAAAGTACATTGCGGGGCCCCTTAAATAGGCCCAGTAAAATTGCAGGCGGAATCTTGCTCACGTCAACGTCACGTGACATGCACTGAGTCCCACAGTGCTTGGCAGAGGCTCCCGAACTTTCCCAGGTGAGTTCGTGGAAAGGGTTCTGCCCTTGGTCGCACACACAAATGGGCCTGTCTTCACTGCGAGGCGCCTGCCAGACCGGCAGCCACACGCGACAACCACGGAATATTAGCAATCCATCCCCTGTTTCGGTTGAGCAGGGTCTTTCGGGCATCCCTTTTGCCCGGGGTGTTACACGCCAACCGTAACACTGCCCGCGCGGTGAGGAAGTAGGCACGGACGCCCTATTTGGTGATCACTGTGTCTGAAGGGGCGAGGCTCTGACTGGTGTTGTATAAGTCGCGGGGCGCTTTTTCGTCGTGGCGATAGATTGCATTTTTACAAGCACTGTTTCAGGAGGGTACATGTAACCGGCAAACGGAGGCCTGAGGAGAGTACTTGAGGTTATAATAAAGCAGGCGGCGCAGGATCTCCGGGGCACCCAAGGGGTAGAGGGGGATCAAGGCTGGAAGCAGGGCGGCCCGTAGGTTGGGGCTGCGGAGGCCGAAGCGTGCCAGGGCGTGTTCGCATAAAAAATTGGCTGTCCACTATCGCGGACAGCCGATCTCATACACCCCTGGCACGCGCATGCCTCTGCGAGCCCCACCCTACGGACCAGTCCGGGTTCTAGCTTTGGTGTCCCCGTTGCCGCGTTGGTGTCCTGTAGGTACCGCCTATAACTCGAAATAATTACAGGTTGTTTCAATTACTAAAAACACGATTGTATAAACATAATTACGTCCAGCGGCCAACATGCGACGCTAAGTTCAGCACTACCGCGTCCTGCGAATTCTACCGGCACACCTAGGGACAAGCGCATATACAACACGCGCTAAGAAACTCCTCCGTAGTGCCTAGGCAGAGTCATAGATTCAAGGAGCAAAAGTTCCCACATTTCTTCTCTCGCTCCCGCTGCCACGGCCCGCTGTACTTACTAGTAAATACGCGCCCTGGCCGAGCTGTTGCCGAGTGGCTATCACGTGACTAGGCAAAGGCGAGCCGCGGCTCCGGTGGCGGCGTGGCCTCAGTGCACCTGCGGCTGAGTGACGTCATGGTTATCACGTGGTTTCTCCGCGGTTCAAAGTCAACAATACTCAGTCCGCGGAGAAGCGACGGAAGGGCGTAGTAAAGCTTTGGCTTTAGAAGCAGAGAAGAAATTGGTACGACCGGATCCGTTACAGGCGTAAGTAGCGGTTCAAGGTTGATACAGAAGTTTTGAGGAACCAAAGAAAAAGTTTAAGGACATGTATACAAAAATGCCCGAATGAAAAACATCTACAACATACCTGATTAACTCAAGCAGGCTATATAGGTGCCTATTTGTCACCACTCCGTCTCAA
The DNA here is from genome assembly GCF_023375885.2 of Dermacentor andersoni. Classification (NCBI taxonomy): domain Eukaryota; kingdom Metazoa; phylum Arthropoda; class Arachnida; order Ixodida; family Ixodidae; genus Dermacentor; species Dermacentor andersoni. The sequence continues at coordinate 21,315,116 of NC_092814.1, read as the reverse complement.
AGGGAATGCCAATAAATCATCATCCCTAGGCTGCCTCAACGCGCATCTCCTCCCCTGCTCGGTGCAGGCAGGCGAGATTCTTCGAAGGGTCGATGGCTACAAACCACTGCGCACCAGTTCTCTCAGCACAATCGGCCATTTTCCATCTCACCTCCGACAATCGCCGCACGCACGCGTGGTTAGCAGCAGTCGCGCGCCTTGGTAGCCATGTTGTGACTTTTGCAATATTACTGGGTGCTGCGTCCCGAAGTGCCCTAATAATTCGAGAAATGGCTGGCGATTGCTTTCATTCTTGATCGAAAAATGGACGGTGAAGAGTAAGCGGTTCAAGTGGCAGCCTACAAACGGCTCGTGTGTGTGCAACGTAAATGCAGCATTTAATAATAATAATAATAATAATAATAATAATAATAATCTTTATTTCACTCATGAAGTGAGGGAGTGCGGGAAAAAAGCTGACAAGTCAGCTTGACTAGTTCCCAGCTCCCCGGAGTACAACATAGAAGAAAGAGAAACACTTTTTCGCATGGCAACATAAAAACCACAAACAAATAATAAATACTAATGCAGCAATAACTTGTCGATAACAGTGAGAATAGGTAACTATAGAAATAAAAAGTTTGTTAACTGCGTGATAGACCAATGTTAAAGAAAACGTACAAAGATGAAAAACTGCAAGTAAAAAGCGCTACATAATGAAGGAAAAAACGAAAAATAAAACGGCACACATTGGTGTAGTATGAAACAGTACATTGGTACATTGCAATGCGTATAGGGTACATGCGCAGAAATGAAAAAAACACATGAAATTCTGTCATGGGAAAGGAGCTTTGTCACAGAAGAACAATTTCAGTTTCTGGTTCGATGCTGTTTCGGGAGTGAAACCGCTGTTATGGCAGAAATTTAGCAAATGCGGTAGGGTTCTGTTTACCATTTGTTGTCGGTATCCGGTTCTGCATGTTTTGATTAGCCATGGCTGTGTGTTTCGATTCTCATAAGGTGTTGTCCTTTTAGAAAGCGATGCCAACCGTAGTAGGGAATAGCTGTTATTTTTTACTTCAAGCTTATAACGTGAACACAGGCAATGCGGATATAGCTCATCTATTTTCATTACACAGTACTTCAAGAACAGAGGGTGGGAAGGGGGACTCATGGGGACGTTTTTAATATTTCGTAACATTTTTTTCTGTAATATCATGATTCTTTGCAAATTACCTTTTGTTGTGTTGCCCCAAACTTATTGGCAATATTTCATATGTGAGTAGAATAACGCATTGTACAATAGAAGCTTAACCTTCGACGGTAGAATGTATCTGTTGGCGTATGTCAATCCAACGATGCGAGACAGTTTTGACACAACGTGGTCGATATGAGTGTCCCAGGTCATATTTTCGCTGAAATACACTCCAAGTATTTTAAATGCGCTTACTAGTTCTACCTTTGAGTTTTGCAGCTTAATGTCTGAGGTAATGTGAATTTCTTGTTTTTCGCACGGTATATGACAGCCTTCGTTTTACTAACGTTTATTTTCAATTTGTTAAGTTGCGCCCATGTATCTAATTGCACAAGCGTTCTGTTCGCTCTCACAATCAGCTCATCCGTACTTTCTGCAGAGAATAACAGTGTCAAATCATCAGCATAAATGACAAAATTCACCATAGGATCGAAGTTAACAATGTCATTCAAATATAAGTTAAACAAAAATGGGCCCAGAATACTCCCTTGAGGTACGCCGGCAGAAATCGGTAATATATTAGAAGAGCAGCCATTTAAATATACGTACTGCTTGCGCTCACTAAGGGAGGACGTCAGTAGTGATAGAACCGTACCGCGGAATCCGTACATATCAAGTTTCTTTAGCAGGATAGAGTGATTTAAATAATCGAAAGCTTTCTGCTTTTCATTGCGATAGAAATTAAATGGACACTCCAGGCGAATTTCTGCCGTCGCCGTGAGGTTCCGTATGAGTGAAAGCGTGTGAGGGTGAGACGGCGACCGCGGCTCAATGTCGCGTGCGCGAGCGAGGAACGCGGTCCAGATGTGTGTTTCTATGTACGCCCAAGCCCACTGCTCGACCGCTGCGCCACCATGCGCCGCTCGCGTGTACCACGTTTCTAGGTACTTTTCCCCAAAGCGTCACGGCGAGTCCCCCAGATCCTTGTAGGTACTTGGTGGGACTAGGGAGATGTGCGCACAATCTGCCCACCCAGCTGTCGCTAAGAGAAAAAAGGTTTTTCAAAACAAGCCGCCTAGGCTGTTTCGAAATAAGAGTTGCGTGCGGAAGCTGACGCAATACTGGACGAAATTTTTCAGTTTGGATAAGGGGATAGAGGGATGTGATAAGAAGTCGGTCGTGGTGTGCGAGGCGCTTCGATCTACGAAAGCTGGGATAATCGTGGGGCATGGAGGGTCTCTCGCACCACGAGCCACATCATCGCTGCGCTCAAGCTTCCTTTCCTTTTTGACATCACTATCTCTCTTCCAGCAGAAACAATAGCAAGGCACTGACGCCATACAAGACGCATATTAAACGTCCAGGAACAAGAAAAAAATCACGCAGAAAACCCTCTGGGAGTTAGACTATGCGTAAGCAGCGTAAGCATTGTGCCACTAGCTTATCGCCGCGCAGCCCGGTGTCATTACCAACGGTATGTAACTTGATTAGGCCATTACTAACGATAGTTCAGTGGCGACACGAACTGGTGCCGACGGCGGCGCAAGGAAATTGATGACGCAAGCAAAGTACTGCAGGTGGAGGCCCGATGTGCGCTGATGACGGTACCGATCATTATATAAGCCGTTATTGCTCTTCAGCGACTTATTCATCCGCGTGAAACCATTGGAGACTTTTAGCGTGTCCACTATTCCGGCAAACGGGGTTGGTTTGGGCGGATTGCCGGATGGGCGGGGGCAACGTGAGCGGCCGGAGCACTGCAGCCGCGTTCGTGGCGTATAGAGCTCAACCAGACAAACACAGAGCTAAAATTGCAGTAAGCTACTATATTCTGCTTCGCTGCTGATGCAAATTTTCGGCAGTGGCGTAATTGTCCACACGATTACGCCACTGTCCAAAATTTACACCAGCAGCTAAGCAGAACATATTAATTGGCTCCGTGTTTGTGTGGTTGAGCTTTGCGCCAACAGCTGGCGCCACCAATCTGGCCGCCCACGTTTACGCTCCCGTTCACCCGGCAAACCGCCCGCGCTTGCCGGAATACTAGACGCATTAAAATTGAGCCATAAACGTACTCAGGCGGCGGCTTCTTATGGCAATGCCGCGTGGGCCGCAGCTTGAAAGCGATCTGCGATGCCCACAAAACAGTGCCCAACAGCTCATAGCTTCGCGCGCTGCGTTCTTGCCGCTTACATAGTCTTGAAGCGACGCGCGCCCGCCTGCTTAACTTCAAAGCGATCTGCGAAAGTTGCAGAATGAGGCGTTAACTGAGAGCACCGCCAGCACTGTGTTTTCGCCGGTTCGTTGCTGTTGAAGTGGAAGGCAGCGCAAAGGCAAATTCGTTCGCTACTGCGGGCGCTATATCCAAAGCGGTCGTCTTATTACGGGGCGGATGAAAGGACGGTTTTCTCTTTGAGTAATCATACAAATGCTTAAACATTCAGAATTAAAATTTACCTATACCGCCTAACACACCGCGCGCCCGGCACAGCCAGGGACGCAAAACCAAATACACAGAATGATCTATAAAATGAATAAATGAATGATCTTATAGGGCGCGTGCCATGACGCTTCGGCGAAAAAGTACCTAGAAATGTGGTACGTGCGGGCGGCGCAGCGATCGAGCGCTGGGCTTGGGAGCAAATAGAAACACGCTGCCTGGATGTGTGCCCTCTCCTGTACGTGGCGCGCGCGAGGCAGGAGGGTGAGATGAGGGGCGTTTTAACACGAGAGCGTTAAGGAGTTCGTGTCGCAGAAAAGCCGGTGTCATCGACGTCGGCGTCAGCCGCGTTGGCCGTGAGCGATAAACCACGGGAGACACTTCATAAATAAAAAACAACTTGCAAGATGGGCTGGTCGGGTATCGAACCGCGTCTCCGGAATGTGAGACGGAGACGCTACCACTCATCCACGATTTTTTTTCTTTATTGCACCTCAGCCACGAGTTCGCTGCTTCAAAGCAGTACAAAAGCGCCTCTAGTGAATGCGGTGTTGCCTTAGAAACGTGACGTAGACCGTCATACTGCGGTGTATATCGGTAATTATGAGCCTGTAACTTACAGAAGTCGCAGTTACACGAGTAGCGAAGTACGTTTTCGCTACATTCCTTCTCCGCTCTGCGCCCACGCAGAGCCATCTTGCGGCCAACACAGAAGAACCCCTCGTCGCAATGTGCGGCGCTGCCCCGACACGTGGCGCGTCACTCGCCCGCTTCTCCCCTTCGGGCCGTGCGGGGACCGGTGCGAGGATGCCCCACTACCCTTGCGTTTAATCAGTTTTCTCGCTCTCTCCCCTTCCAACGTCCAGCGTGCGTCACTCAAATCCTCGTGTTTAGGCGGCGCGGCTCCTCTTTCCGCTCACAGCGCGATTCCTAGGTGTAGCGTCCGATGCGGGGCGCCTCTGACGTGATCGCTGCGCCGTAGCGCGTCTGGTGGGAAAGCGTCCCCTGCTATGTGTGCCGAGATGCTTCCGAGGAGTCATGCGTCTGCGTGGTGCTCCCTAGCGAGATAGAGAACGATCCCATCGAGGCGTCAGCCCCATAATCGCGTCGGCCTCCATGACGCGTCGCGGCCCGGTTGTCCGTGCCGATCACGACGTTTGGCTGGCGTAGATCGTTTCTCCTTCCGAGACACCGAGTTCTTTGGTTCGTTCCGCTTGCTCAGGCGCACGTTTCATTGCTGCGTCGAACGCTGCGTTGCTCGGCGCTCACCGCGTGATTGGTGGATGCAAAGTCCGATGCGGGGCACCTCGTAAGTGATCGCTGCGCCGTAGCGCATTGTCTTACAGCCCTTGGCGGGTCGACGGGAACGCTGTCGTGTTCCGCTCTTGAAGGAGAAGCTTAAGCGTCCTCCAATTTTTAGAGCGCAGCTCTTTGGCGTCCGTTCCTGGGTTTCGCGTCGTCGTCGGCGTTGTCGTCGGCCTCGTAACCAGCTCCGCCCCCCTTTCATCCCCCCAGCGCTAGCAGCGACCGACTGATACCGCTGGATGCCGCTGACGCCGCTAGAGAGTCAAGATAACGTGACTGCATAGAACACCGTCGCCGCCATGCAGAAAGAGGAGGAAAGGGTCCCCCCCCCCCCCCCCTGTTCTTGTGTGGCGGATAGGGTGCTCTTCAGTTGCTGACGCGCCGGTTATTTCACGTAGGCCCCGGCACGTCGACGAATACGTGACCACCTTCCCACGGCTAGACCTGGTTCTTAGCGCTGCGGAAGCGAGGGTATCTTATTGTTTGTGTCGGCATCGGCGGCGTTGTCCCTGAAACCAACTCCGCAGCTGGGGTTGACTCACTATCGGCGTCAGCGGCATCAGTCAGTCGCTGCTATCTCTTCCCTCCTCCCTTTATCGTGTTGTCCGCTTGCTGCGCGCGCTTCTGCCCCCATCGTTTGCCGCTGGGTGTACATGCCGCCCCCCTCCTCCCTCTTCCTGCGAGTCTCCGGTTGTCAAAGCGCCGGCTCGAACTTAATTCCTTTCTTCGCTCCTCCTCCAATGCAACCCCTGTGCGGTGGCAATCAGAGAGCCAGATCGGTGGCGGCGGATCTGTATATGTGCACCGCCCGAGCCGAAATTGCCGCTGCCGTTCGCCCTGTGCGGTGGCAATCAGAGAGCCAGATCGGTGGCGGCGGATCTGTATATGTGCACCGCCCGAGCCGAAATTTCCGCAGCCGTTCGCCACTGCGAAATTATCTGCCAGTTCTTTCTGAGCCATGAACGAGACGACCGATGGGACTTTAATGTTGACATAAAGACAAACAGCAATTTCCTAACACTTATGCGGGAGAACATCCCCTTCCTCTCGCTCGTAACGCGTCCCACGGCTGTGACAACCTCGCGAGGCACTTGTATAGATCTCGTCTTTGAGAATCAAGCATTGGTGTACCAAGTCGAACATATATCAGTCTATTTCTCCGACCACAAAGCTTCCTTCATGACTGTCAAGAACTGTTAGTGGAGTCTTTGTTAAAGGAATACGTCTGAAAAATAAAAAAAAAATTCTGTGATAGCGCATACATGTGTTGCTGGATTTCTTTGCCTCAATCTATCGAAAAGGTGAAACAGCTTATTTGCTGCGCTCAAATTTCGCATTAGGAAGTAACGTAATCGTCGGTAATTTTTTTCTACGGCGGCTGCTACGATGCCTCGATGTCCTCCTCGCCCGCCGCTCCGTACAGAGTGGACACAACCACGGCGTCTGCTACGGCGTTGGCCACGCGAATCGCGGACGCCGTAGTAGACGCCTTTGGCGGACGCTGTAGGGACGCTTTGCCGGCGCTCGTGTGTCTTGAAAGCGGTCTGCGACGTGGCTAAAGTGCGCGCCCACGCGGGTCTCATCTTCAAAGCGATCTGCGATGTTTGCAGAGTGCGCGTAGTGCCGGTAGCGTCGTATGCGCTTTGCTTTCGACGTTTCGTACGCGTTGAAGCGACATATGCACGGATGTGAATTGGCTCGCGGCTGCTGCCGCGATTCCTAACTCCAGCGTTTTCACAGACAGTTCAACTGTCATCGAGCGATGTGTGTTCATGTTTACCTGTGCCTGCGTGACACTATGCTAGTTAATTCGGTTAAAGCAGGTTGACGGGCTAGTTGGTTTGAATCCATGATAGAATGTGTAAGCGCGACTGAACGAGGACGCAGAAAGGAGGAGACAACACACAAAGACTGGTGTCTCCATGTGTCTGTTTCTTTCTACGTCCTCGTTGAGTCACGCTTACACATTCTATCATTGTTAATTTTCTTAGTAAGCGAATGTTTACAAATTTATACGGACGATAAAACTACTATCCTTACTTCGTACAGCTATCTTCTACTTTGCTATCGCAATCGGTGCTTCGCCTTTCCGGCGGAACTGCGAATTTTTTTCAATTTTTTGTAATCACAACTAATATTCAGGAAAGCAGTGTATGTACACTAAAGTTTACATTTTGATAGAGGGCGCGTTGACAGTGCGACATCGCGAAATATTGTCGGACTTGTACAACCTTGCGGAATCAAATCCAAGTATCAGCGATGTTGTTAGCACGGATCGACACTTGCAAATCCCTTTTCATTTCCAAATACAATTTATTCCTTTAAGGTTATCAAAATTATCAAAGTGTCCTAGTAAGGCATTAATATTTTGCGGCTTTATAACTATCCCTACAGAATTGTTGTGTCTTCAGCACGTCATCGAAGGCATATGCGCACCATTCATATGAGCTTTATCCTATAAACCTAGTTGTTATCTCGCGATGGTTATATGAAGCCCCTAAATTGGTCCGATCAAGTTTCCAGTTACCTAAACTGACGCGATTTCTCCCCACGCTGGTAATTCACCTCACAGTGGTAACCTTGCCCACATATTATTACCTTTATCGCTCCCAGATTGCATATAATTTCGAGCTCCCTGCGAAATTTGGTCCTTCGTATTAGGTTCGGCCTTGCGCTTATGCATCTCTGTACACGTGTTAGTTTTTACGCGTCTTTCATTTACCCTTGCACATATCAGGGTACTTTTTGAGCGCTTATGTAGTCAGACAACTGGTTAAGCATAAAATATGATATTAAAGGTAAATAATTATTGGCAAACTGCAACCACAACTATTCTGACTCTGTAAAGCTCGTGGGTTTCCATGCATGAGCGCTTATCACTACAAATAAACCTCGATAAGCGCGTGCTCATAACCCGAGACCATCGAGTACTGTTTTCAATGTTCTGCAGATACTTCGCTTAGCAATAATGTATAATAATTACTGCGCTCTCGAAAGCACCCATTATGTTACTTATTTGCCCCGTACTACGGTGAACTTGTGGTTTTTTTTATTCGTCGCCAACATGGTGCGCTTTCTTGTAAACCTGTAGGCTCACGTTGCAGAATCTAGCTTCGAGCAAAATCGGGTGGATGGCTGGAAGAAGCTGACGCCAAATGCTGCGTAAACAGCGTTTTTATGAAGACTCCCTTCTTACTCTTCACGCTTTCTTCTAAAAGACAAACCGATGAGGATGACTCAATGTGCGCCATGCAGAGCTAAACCTTTGGGGGCAAGTACCAGCTAGCAAGCCTACCTATACACCCTGAAAGAATATTGTCGCGAAGGCAACAACCTTCATTCCCCAAGCAAATTAAGAATGAAAGTGCTGAAGTCTGTGAAGAGCACTTCAATGACATTGTTGCTTGGACTGATACAGTCTTCATAGTGAGGTCACCGGTGCATACTGTGACTAGCTATCTCTCTATAGGACTCTGAAGCCAGGTATGGAGGCATGTCACTACACAAGAGGATTGTTGAGAACCTTCTGATCTTTTGTTATGCTCAATAAATGCTGCGGATACATATGCGTGAACGAAAGGACAAGTGTTCGAGGAGCATGGGAGCAGAAAATGCGCCGGAGTCAGCCTCCAATAATTTTTCGCTCTTTGGCCACTGACTTGACTCCAGATGAGGCGGTCGTACGGAGCAGCTCATAGACAAGTACCTGGCGTCTACGGACGATCCGGTGCACCCCCCCCCCCCCCCCCCCCCCAGTTTCCCGAGTACGAAGTGCGTGACTTACCATCTATGGATGAGGATTTTACCGTGGCTGAGGTCAAGCGGGTTCTCGCATCCCTCAACGGCAGGTCTGCCCTGGGCCCAACGGGATCACCAACAAAATGCTCAAGCATCTCGACGACGACTCAATCGAGTTTCTTACACACAAGATGAATGAAATCTGGTCCAGCGGCCTCATTCCCAAGAGCTGGAAATCAGCCTACACAGTACTCATACCCAAGCCAGGTAAGGCGCCGAGCATCGACAATCTAAGGCCCATCTCCCCGACGTCGTGTGTTGGGAAGATGGCCGAGCACGCCATGCTTAACCGCCTCACTGACCATATCGAGTCTAACGAATGCTATACACACAACCTGATTGGCTTTCCGTCGGGGCTTTCGACTCAGGACGCCATGAGACTGATCAAGCACCAGATCATTGACTCTACGTCCGCCGACACTAAGGCAATTCTAGGCTTGGATCTGGAAAAGGCTTTTTACAACATATCGCACGCCTTTATTCTCAAGAGCCTGACAGAGTGTAACGTCGGCAAACGGGCGTACAATTTCGTGCACTCCTGCTTTTCATCGAAGTCCACTGAACTCAAGATTGACGAGTTTTTGACCCACGAAATTCAGCTTGGGCCAAAGGGAACACCTCAGGGGGCGGTGATCTCCCCCACGCTGTTCAACATCTCCCTGATCAACCTGTCGAGGGCCTTGAACAAAATACCGAACATTAACCACACGATCTACGTGGATGACATCCCGATTTGGTGCTCCAGCGGATGTGAGGGTCAGGTCGAGGGTGCTTTGCAAGAGGCCATCGATGTGACGGAGCGGTATCTTATCCACACCGGGCTAAGGTGCTCGCCCGCTAAATCCGAGCTCTTGCTCTACAAGAAGAGGCCCAGAGGCGGTTCTCACCGGTCCTGGAAGCCAGCAACAGAGAGCCACATTACGTTATTCACCGGTAAGGGCTCCCCAGTACCGGGGTAGACACTATCAGGGTCCTAGAAATGTTTATCGAGTCGAACGGGGCCAATGGAGCAGCCCTCAAACGCATTTGTTCCAAGACCGAAAGCGCCCTCGGCCTGATCCGAAGAATCGCCAACAGGTACCGCGGAATCAGGGAGGACAATCTGATCCGGATTATCCACGCCTTCGCGCTATGCCACCTCGCTTATTCAGGGGCTATGCACAAATGGCTCGTATCGGAGCGCAACAAGATCAATGCCCTAATCAGAAGGGTCTTAAGCTTGCCCTCGGCCTTCCCATCCGAACGCACACAAAAGACCTCCTCAATTTGGGAATTCACAACACGTTCGAAGAAATCATTGAAGCCCAAGAATTTTCCCAGTTTGTCAGACTCTCCGGTACCCCAGCGGGCCGAGCCATACTTGGCAAGCTGGGACGTAACCCCACGGTCGTCGGTCTCGACGCTGTGAAGCTGCCCAACGACGTAAGATCCAAGAGTTTCATACAACGGATGCCACGCAATATGCATCCCACCTACAACGAAGGACGAAGACGAGCCAGGGGTAAAGCTCTGCTCGCCAGTGCCCACTTGAACAAGGACTGAACATGCTTCGTAGACGCTGCTTCGTACGTTCAAGAAGAGGCCTTCTCCTCAGTGGTCATCGACTGTGATTCTAAAATCCTTAGCTGCGCTACCATCCGCACTTCTAATTCCAGCGTTGCAGAGCAGGTTGCTATTGCTCTTGCATTGACGGACAGTGTGCATGACACGATTTATTCAGATACTCGGTAGGACAGTAACTAATGTGTTTAATTTTATGGTTCTTTCAAACTTTATGACAATGTTGTGCTTAATATGGTGGTTTTGTAAAAGTGTACGACCATGTGAACAAAACGTGTGTGCCTCTGCTGTTGTCTTTGCCAGTATGGGGGCGAAGGACTCCCTCAAGCCATCCTTGAATGGCTTTTCCCTTCGCCTCCCATCACATGTATATGTGATAAACCAATAAAGAATCACTCACTCAATGAATCAATCAATCAATCAATCAATTCCAAGGCCGCTGTTAGGGCCTTTCAGATGGGAATTGTGGCTCCCCAGGCCCTACGTATCATCCAAAGTGCTAAAGACATGAAACATCACTCTTTGGACTGGTTCCCTGCGCACCTTGGAACCATTGAGGGTGCCTCGATCAACCCTAACGAGGAGGCGCACTCGGCTGCACGAGGTTTCACTGACCGTGCGCTGGGTAACGCGTCCTCTCCTGGGCGACCCGAGCCTCTCTGCTCGTACAACGAAATTTGCAAACATAATTACCTATCAGGAAGACACCTGCCTTTGCCGCACTCCTCACTGTGCAGGGCCCAGTCAGTCACTCTCAGACTTCTACAAACAAGCACTTACACGAGCCCCGCGGCGCTGCACACAATGTACCCCGAACGGTTTCCAAGCCCGGACTGCCCTTTGTGTGGTGATTATGCAGACTTCGAACATGTCCTGTGGGCCTGCGCCTCTGCCGGTCCCCCTTTAACCCAAGAGGAAATTATGAGGCTAATTAGGGCCCAGGATCTGGCAGTCCAGTGGGCTCGAAAGAGGGCCGCCAGGTTTCACCTGATGGTCCCCGAGTGGGCCTAGCCAGGTGACGTTGAGTTTGCTTACGTCTATAGTGGACCAAATAAAGCTGTTTCACTCACTCACTCACTCACTCACTCACTCACTCACTCACTCACTCACTCACTCACTCACTCACTCACTCACTCACTCACTCACTCACTCACTCACTCACTCACTCACTCGCTCACTCTTTCAATGCAACTATAGTCTACGTTTGCTATTTGATTGACGAAAGAAATGACTAGAGGTGGCGGCTGCTCTCCCGGCTGCATCATTTAGTGCATATCACCTATAACTTTAGAATTGCATGAAGCACCCTGCAAACATTTTGGACTATTTATATTTACTTCATGAAAAGAAAGATTCAACAGAGACACTTAAGACAGCTTACTTGTGGGAATGCGAAAGTCTTATGCCGTTTGTAGACCTCGGCACGTCATGGATGCGCTCGTTTTACAAACGCGTGACGTGGCGTCACCTCCTCCCCGTTGGCTACGCCGTCACGTTTCCAGTGACGCACGCACTAGGCCACACGGTTAGTCAGCCAAAAGGGTGCAACGTGACGCCTGTAATGACGCAAGCACTAGGCACACGTTTAGTGAGCCTGAGCCGTGAAGCAGCCGTGTCGTCGGGGAAGCGTGCTCGTCTCGCACTCTACAGGCGCGGGCTCGATTCGCATCCAGACAGAAATGTACCAGATATTTTTCCATCTACATCATCAGCCTGGTTACGCCTACTGCAGGGAAAAGGCCTCTCCCATACTTCTGCAACTACCCCGGTCATGTGCTAATTGTGGCCCTGTTGTCCCTGCAAACTTCTTAATCTTATACGCCCACCTAACTTTCTGCTGCCAATGCTACGCTTCCCTTCCCTTGGAATCCAGTCCTAAACCTTTAATGACCATCGGTTATCTTGCCTCCTCATCAGATGTCGTGCCCATGCCCATTTCTTTTTCTTGATTTCAACTAAGATGTCATTAACTCGTGTTTGTTCCCTCACCCAATCTGCTCTTTTCTTATCCCTTAACGTTACACCTATCACTCTTCTTTCCATAGCTCGTTGGGTCGTCCTCAATTTAAGTAGAGCCCTCTCCGTAAGCCTCCAGTTTTCTGCCCCGTACGTGAGTACTGGTAAGACACAGCTGTTATACACTTTTCTGTTGAGGGATAATGGCAACCTGCTGTTCATGATGTGAGAATGCCTGCCAGACGCACCCCAGCCCATTCTTATTCTTCTGGTTATTTCAGTGTCAGGATCCAGATCCGCGGTCACTACCTCACCTAAGTAGATGTTCTCCCTTACCACTTCCAGTGCCTCGCTACCTATCATAAACTGCTGTTCTCTTCCGTGACTGTTAACCATTACTTTAGTTCTCTGCAGATTAATTTTAGACCCACCCTTATGCTTTGCCTCTCCAGGTCAGCGAGCATGCATTGCAGTTGGTCCCATGAGTTACGAAGCAAGGCAATATCATCAGCGAATCGCAAGTTACTAAGGTATTCACCATTAACTCCTATCCCCAATTCTTCCCAATCCAGGTCTCTGAATACCTTCTGGTACTGTATGCCACTGGTACTGTATAAATCTCTATAAAACTCCTCAGCCACTTTAACTGTCTCATCCATATTAGTAATGATATTGCCGGCTTTGTCTCTTAACGCATACATCTGATTCTTGCCTATTCCTAGTTTCTTCTTCACTGCTTAAGAAAAGGGACAGTTCAGGTAAATGACACGCAAGACCCGCACAGTTCCATTGTATAAGGAGAGGCACCTTTGGGCGAGATGGTGAACACTGTGTCCCGCCCGCACCCATGTTGCTAGGCGGTTTAAGAGGAGGCAGAGCTTAGAATCACCGACTCAAGGGCCAGGACTGCTCCTAGCATGTACTTCATCGAGCTCACTGGCATCTTCTCTATGTGTGATCACAGGGCCTTGAAGAGAGCACGTAGCACGTGCTGACAGTCCTCCTGCGGTGTTGTTTCACCGCAACGCGAATGGGGTCGCTGCAGTGCAGACACATAACTTCATTGTTCCGGTTGTTCATCAGTCTTCTCGTATGTAAGTGATATGTAAGCGATGTAAACAAGCTGTGAATCGCATTGGAGAGATCGCAGCTCCCTGCCTGACGCCTTTCTGTATTGGGATTTTGTCGCTTTCTTTATGGAGGACTACGGTGGCTCTGGAGCTGCTATAGATATCTTTCAGTATTCTTACATACGGCTCGTCTACACCCTGATTCCGTAATGCCTCCATGGCTGCTGAGGTTTCGACTGAATCAAATGCTTTCTCGTAAACAATGAAAGCTACATATAAGGGTTCGTTATATTCCCGACATTTCTCTATCACCTGATTGATAGTGTGAATATGGTCTGTTGTTGAGTAGCCTTTACGGAATCCTGCCTGGTCCTTTGGTTGACAGAAGTCTAAGGTGTTCCTGATTCTACTTGAGATTACCTTAGCCAATAATTTGTAGGCAACGGACAGTAAGCTGATCGGCCTATAATTTTTCAAGTCTTTGGCGTCCCCTTTCTTATGGATTAGGATTATGTTAGCGTTTTTCCAAGACTCAGGTACGCTCGAAGTCATGAGGCATTGCGTATACAGGGTGGCCAGTTTTTCTAGAACAATCTTCCCACCATCCTTCAACAAATCTTCTGTTACCTGATCCTCCCCAGCTGCCTTCCCCTTTGCATAGCTCCCAAGGCTATCTTTACTTCTTCCGGCGTTAATTGTGGGATTTCAAATTCCTCTAGACTATTCTCTGTTCCATTATCGTCGTGGGTGCCATTGGTACTGTAGAAATCTCTATAGAACTCCTCAGCCACTTGAACTGTCTCATCCATATTAGTAATGATATTGCCGGCTTTGTCTCTTAACGCATACATCTGATTCTTGCCTATTCCTAGTTTCTTCTTCACTGCTTTTAGGCTTCCTCGGTTGCTGAGAGGATGTTCAATTCTGTGCAAATTATAGTTCCTTATGTCAGCTGTCTTACGCTTGTTGATTAACTTGGAAAGTTCTGCCAGTTATATTCTAGCTGTAGGGTTAGAGGCTTTCATAAATTGGCGTTTCTTGATCAGATCTTTCGTCTCCTGCGATAGCTTACTAGTATCTTGTCTAGCGGAGTTACCACCGATTTCCATTGCACACTCCTTAATGATGCCCATAAGACTGTCCTTCATTGCTTCAACACTAAGGTCGTCTTTCTCAGTTAAGGCCGAATACCTGTTCTGTAGCTTCATCCGGAATTTCTTTTTTCCCTCTTACCGCTAACTCATTGATCGGCTTCTTATGTACCAGTTTCTTCCATGCCCTCCTCAAGTCTAGGCTAATTCGAGTTCTTACCATTCTATGGTCACTGCAGCGCACCTTGCCGAGCACGTCCACATCTTGTATGATGGCAGGGTTAGCTTAGAGTATAAAGTCTATTTCCTTTCTATTCTCGCCATTCGGGCTCCTCCACGTCCACTCTCGGCTATCCCGCTTGCGGAAGAAGGTATTCATTTTCCGCATATTATTCTGTTCCGCAAACTCTACTATTTTTTGTTGTCTCCAGCAGGAAGAGTATACTTGAGCAAAGGCATTCGCAAGACAAGCGAACGTCTGGCCTAACTTGAATACTAGGGCTTCAAATGTCATTTTTGGTCGCAAGTTTCCAGCAAGGTTATTAACGACCCACCATATCCCTGGCACTGGCGTGAAGCCCGATAGGCTTGCAGATGCTACCCATTGATCTCTTCTTAGTTTCGTTGTGTAACGGCGAATCACTGCGTTAATTCTATTATATGTGGTCTTCATTGGTGGGTTGCCCTTCGTCCTCCGCAGCTTTGGTTCCACTCTTCTACGGAGAGCGCAAAGATTTTCGAGCTTTAAGTCCGGAGTGGAGAAGAACTCGGGTAGCGTCAGCTCAGCGGCAGCTAATCTCTTGCTAAGTAGCATATCCGCTAACGGGTGCAGAAGATTTGCTGAGATCGTCCTTGTGCGTATCCCAATGCGTCACAGGGCAGGAACTTCGGCCGGTAGTTCGAATTCCAGCAATGTTGACGAATACAGGAAAATGGCCACTGCACATTCTATCTTTACCGGTCGTCCATGATGCGAGGATGTCCGCTGAGAGCAATGTCAACGCAATGACAATGTAGGAGGCCTGCGGTCGAAAACACGCTGGCTATCTGTCATTCGCCACACACAGTCCCTCAGTATCTAAAGCACTAATAATTAGCTTCCCACGAGCATCAATCACCTTGTCACCCCAGAAAGTATGGTACGTGTTAAAGTCCCCGCATATAAACCTAGGAGGAGGGCAGCGGTTGCAGAGGACTCTCGTGATTTCTACCATAGAGACCTTCTGACGAGAGCTCACCTATATGGGCGTCACGCTGAGGCTTCGGTTTCCCAATCACACTTGTACAGCAGTGACCTCCAAAGCACTGCTGCAAACGCCTTGAACTGGTAGGACGAAATCTGGTATTTCACGCCTGACATATAGCATGGCGCTTCCGGTCGGAAATGTCGGAATACTGTGGTTTCCATAGGCGACATTGCTACCAATTGATCTGAAACTTGGAGCCAGCGTCACACAGGGCCAGTAATGACGCAGGCATGTTGCCTAAGAAAAGGGACAGTTCAGGTAAATGACACGCAAGACCCGCACAGTTCCATTGTATAAGGAGAGGCACCTTTGGGCGAGATGGTGAACACTGTGTCCCGCCCGCACCCATGTTGCTAGGCGGTTTAAGAGGAGGCAGAGCTTAGAATCACCGACTCAAGGGCCAGGACTGCTCCTAGCATGTACTTCATCGAGCTCACTGGCATCTTCTCTATGTGTGATCACAGGGCCTTGAAGAGAGCACGTAGCACGTGCTGACAGTCCTCCTGCGGTGTTGTTTCACCGCAACGCGAATGGGGTCGCTGCAGTGCAGACACATAACTTCATTGTTCCGGTTGTTCATCAGTCTTCTCGTATGTAAGTGATATGTAAGCGATGTAACACTGCCTCTGTTCAATGATTTGATTGCTTTAGCCGGTCCGCTGTGCAATTGTACCACTGTGTCCTCGGTTCCGGAAGTAGGCTTCATGCGTGGCAAATCAGTATCGCTCTGAGCTTACTGCGATGTCTCTCTGCGATTCTCCGTCTTTTTCTTCGTCTTATTCATCTCATCCTTTGCCTTTGGTCCCAACGTAAACGTATTCTTTCGCTTTATTGCCACTGCCCACGTAGGACACTTGCTTTAAGTGGCCAGGTGGCCACCACTACAATTTTCACAAAGAAAGTTCTCGCTGCACGCACATGTTTTGAAATCATGCGGCCCTCCGCATCCCTTACACCGCTGCTCACCACAGCCGTACTTGGCCACATGCTCATAGCGCTGATACTTGAAGCAACAGGTGGTATCTTAATGTATTCAATGCTCTCATGTCTTGTGAAGCCCAAGTTGATCTTCTCTGGATGGTCCGTGTTTGGAGCGAACGTAAGAACCGCGGTGTTGGTTCACCTGGACTCCTATTCGTATTCATAAGTTTTGACGCGTCGCGTGACTCTCCTTGCATGATAAAGTTCTTGTGGTTTTAGGTAGTCTAACAGTTCTTCGTCAGTGAAGCACTTCAGGTCTTCTAATAATGCTTGTGTTTGGCAGGTAAGAATTGGGCACTCGTGCTGAGATTGCCATCCCTGACATTGGCTTGCAACTGAGCAGGGCGTTAACATGCTCTTCTGTCTGGACCTCTAAAAGCAGCGGCTCTTGAGCAGTAAATCGGCTGCAAAATGGCGATGCGCCAAGTGTTTCTTCATTTTCTATAGATAGAGCAATGGTATTTACTTTTAACAGGTCAGATCCTTCCGTGACCCGTATAATTATCACAGGTATACGGGCGGTCCTTTCTTTGCGGTGGCGAACAAGCTTGAAGCCTTCATCGTCCAGATCTATGATCGCAGCTGTGATGGCACAATCATCAATAAGCGTAGACTCGTCGTCTGTTTCTGTAGCCTTATATCGCTTACATTTACGGTTGCCCTCAGAGGCTGATACCGAGTCAGCGTCTGACTCGGTGTCAGGTCAGGCGTAGTCATGGCGGAGCTTTCGCTGCTACCAGATCGCGCTCTTCTGGAGGCTCCTATCAAAGCGGGGGGAGGCCATCGCCCCCCCCCCTCCCCGGCTTCATATAGGGAAGGTATCTTGGTGCATTCACACACAGTCACCCTGCTATCTCGCTTCCTAGTTTTTTGCATTTTTTCGGCGTTTTGTCAATCAGGATTGTCGAGGACGTCAGACGACTCACCAAGAAGTAACCATCTCCTCAAGTCTGTTACGGTAAAAACTGCATTTCATTGCCCAAACGTAAAGATGAAGATGGAACTAGGTGCAGTACACTGCCATACTTTTGGCACGTAAAACCTCAGAATCCATTCGTCCACAGCCGTATTACTGCTGCATGCTGTCAAGTCCGGCCTTCGACGCTAATTTACGACATAGCGATTGCTGGGTTCTACGAATAGTTGTATACAACTATACGTACTGTATATACTGTGTGTACTGTGTACTGTGTATATTGTGTACTGTGTATACATGTACTGCACAGATGTAAGCGAGAGAAGTACTCGGGCTGATGTCATCTACGACTAAGTGTTATATTAGGAGCACGACGCCGCTACGACAATGGGACGCTCACCGCTTCTGTTGTTACAGTTCCTCCTGCTCGGGCTCACCTGCCGGCCTCCCGTCATTCTTGAACATGGCTCCGTGGGTGAGACACGTATCTTGGACGTGCATGCGTGGTCTTCTTGGCCGAGCTCTGTCAACAATGGAATCGTGGATCTACCGCACACCGCGGGAGCGCCTACGTGGTATGCGGCACCAACTTTGGCTGATGACGCAATCACCACCTGGCAACGCGGGCAATGCACCGGCACGAACATCGGATCCGGCGCGGGGTATAAAAGCCCGCCACAACCGCTCTCTGCTGGGCACGACGCCGCTACGACAATGGGACGCTCACCGCTTCTGTTGTTACAGGTTAGTTACCTGGACAATACCAGCGGCTTTAAGTACAATAATTGCTGTCTTATAGCGGTGTCGTGCCCAATTGAGCTCTATGACAGTGTCAAGTGCGCACTGTGCTGCTTTGTGCGACTTCACGCTTATTTCTGTCTCTCGTTGCGATTGATACTGTCGGGGGATGTCGAACTTAATCCTGGACTTGAAGATTCTGTGTTAGACATTGTACGCAGGATAGAAGCAGGCCAATCTGCAATTTTGGTGGAACTTAAGGGGATAAAAGAGAAACAGGATGCCACAGACGTTGAGGTGAAATGCGTTAAGGACAGAGTCGCCGCTCTCGAGTCCACTCTTAGCCTACGTAAAACCTCTGGGACAGACACACCTGACAGCATCCAGTCATTTTCACGCCAGTTAAAAACCATAACTGCAAGGTGCGAGAGCGCCGAAAACAGACTACGTAGATCAAATTTACTTTTTTTGCATCAGCGATGAGTCCGATGAAGGTTGGACGGTTTCAGAGCAAAAAGTCATCAAACTCTGCGCTGAAAGGTTGGAGCTTACTTTATCAAGCGACCAGTTTGAACGAGTGCACAGAATTGGTCGATTTGCTCATTACAAATGCAGGCCAATAATCGCTATGCTTCTCACATTTAAAGACAAACAGAAGATTTTGGCTTTTAGAAGACCCGCGGTGGTTGCTCAGTGGCTATGGTGTTGGGCTGCTGAGCACGAGTTCGCGGGATTGATCCCGGCCACGGCGGCCGCATTTCGATGGGGGCGAAATGCGAAAACACCCGTGTACTTAGATTTAGGTGCACGTTAAAGAACCCCAGGTGGTCGAAATTTCCGGAGTCCTCCACTACGGCGTGCCTTATAATCAGAAAGTGGTTTCGGCACGTTAAACCCCATAATTTGGCTTCTGGGAGGAAGCTAAAAGGCTCCCGCTTATCTGTTCGCGAGGATTTCGCGCCAAGCACTCGCTTGGCAAGAAAAAAACTGCTAGAATATGCAAGAGCGCAGGACAAAGCGTGCAAGCTTTCACTTGACAAAATGCGCATTAATAACAAGGAATACATGTACGACGTTGATAGAGACACCGTCGTATTATGTAGCAGATAGCTAAAGAATTCTACGTGTGCACGGGTCCCTAAACTACCCCTTTATACTGACTCCTCTCGCTTGCTCACAATATTGTACACTAACATACGTATCATACTAAATAAGCGCGATATATTCTGTTCCTTTATAGAAGATAGCAATCCCGATATTATAGCCCTAACAGAAACACGGCTGCACCACGATGTTTCATATGGTGAAATTTTTACAGAAAGTGACATATTCAGCATTTATCGGCATGACCGCAATGATAAAAGGGGCGGTGGTGTCTTGCTTGCAATAAATAAAAGGATGTCTTCTTATGAAGTTGACACCTCGTCATCGCTTGAGATTATCGGGACTGCCTGTCAAACTAGTTGTGGAAACGTATTAGTTGGTGTCTGTTACCGCCCCCTGAAATGTCCCTTCCATTTGTTGATAAACTGCGCGAAAGCATTGTTACTGCCATGCAGAAATGTTCAACTAGTTATGTTTATCTGCTTGGCGATTTCAATTTTCCCCAAATGAATTGGCCATGCTTGTCATCGACCTGCAAGCACGCAAGCGATTTCATTGAATTAACCTTGGACCTAAATCTTTCTCAGGTAATCAATCAACCCACCCATGGCAATAACCTTTCAGATTTGGCACTAACTACTGCACCTGAAACCGTGTGTCCTGTGTTAATTTCTGACGGTTTTAGTGACCATAAGTTGCTTCAGCTGACGCTCCAGATACCCATGTTATTTACTGGAGTTCCAGTATAAAAAGATTCGGGATTACAAGAAAGCTAACTACGTTGCCATCAACACTGAACTTCAGTTATTTCTCAGCGATTCATTCTTGCCTTCTTTTCTCCAACGTTCCGTTAACGAAAACTGGATACTTTACAACGACAAATTACTCGCTCTTGCAGACAAATATATTCCGTACGTTTCGGCAGCCAACGACAAGTCTAAACCATGGTTCAATAAAAAACTACGAACATTGCGTAAAAAAAAAAAAAAAAACGTCTGTACCGCAATGCTATCAACCGTGCAAGCGAGTCCTCATGGAGCAAGAACAAAAGTTTCCTTAGTGAATACACTTTTGCTTCACGCGCTTCTAAAGACAAGTACTTCGCTCACGACTTACCTTCTCTCCTGAAGTCTAATCCGCGAAAAGTTTGGCAAACGTTAACACCCAGTCACACTTCCGACATTTCCCTGCTAGACGACGAACAACCTCTCTCAGACGGGGAATGTTCATCACTATTTAATGCATCTTTTTCTTCTGTTTTTACAAGGCAAGACAATTCCGATATTCCAGTGGTTCCGGATTACGATTACCCATTTATGTCACCCATAAATATCTCAACTGAAGGCATTGTTAGCCTCATTAACGAACTTAAAACCACATCTGCCTGTGGTATTGACAATATTAACACTAAGCTATTAAAAAACACAGTATCTATTTCAAGTGTCATTCTTTATCGTATCTTCAAGCAGTCCTTGTCGTCTGGTGTCTTGCCAGTTGACTGAAAGATTGCGAAGGTTGTCCACATTTTTAAAACTGGAGATAAACACAGGCCTGAAAGCTATCGCCCAATATCGCTAACATCTGTGTCATGCAAACTATTTGAACACATGATCGCCTCGCACCTTTACACGCACCTAGAAAAAAATAACTTTTTCTTTAAGAAACAGCATGGCTTCAGGAAAGGTCTATCTTGTGAAACACAGTTACTGGAGTTCACCACCGATCTACACAGCAGTATGAACAACAGTCAACAAATAGACGCCATTTTCCTGCACTTTTCAAAAGCATTCGATCGCGTTGTCTATTGCCGGCTCATTTGTAAAATATCTCATCTAGGTATCGACTCACTAACCCTTTCTTGGCTAAGCTTCGCCGCCAATTTACCGTTGTTAACGATTATCCTTCTATCACTGAGGTCACGTCTGGTGTACCACAGGGGAGTGTCTTGGGGCCTCTGCTTTTCCTAATATTTATTAACGACCTACCTTCAAACATTTCCTCTTGCATACGACTGTTCACCGACGATTGCGTTGTTTACCGACCGAATAATTCCATTAACGATCATACCGCCTTGCAGCATGACCTTGACATTATTGCCGACTGGTGTAACATATGGAAAATGTCTCTAAACCCTTCCAAATCTAATAATATATCGTCTTCACGCAAGCGCACTAGCTCCATATTCACATACACCATAAATAACACGAATCTGTCACGTACCACTAGCTACATATACCTTCGTGTAATCCTCACTAGTCACCTTTCTTGGTCTTCGCATATCACTACAATTTGCGCAACTGCATCTAAAGCGTTTGGCTTTCTGAGGCGCAACTTGCAAAATTCATCTGCTGACGTGCGTAAATTAGCATACCTGACGTTCGTACGCCCCCAGTTAGAATTTGCATCCGCTGCATGGTCGCCACACCAAGAATATTTAATAACCATGCTGGAACGCATCCAGAACACAGCTTCCTGATATATAACTCGGAATTTTGATCGGAAGTTCAGTATTAAGCAGATCGAGCTCGATATTTCTTTACAGCCCGTAGACATCCGCAGCAAGGTTGCTTTGCTCTGTCTATTTCACAAATATGTTCATTCCGATAAGCCATGCATATTACCCCTCGGAACCCCCGCCCGTACGTCCTCAAGATTACATAATCATTTTAACTTCAAGCGCATTTTCGGTAAAACCACTGCTTTCAATTTATCTGCTGTAACTCGTATCATATCCCACTGGAATGGTCTTCCCGATGATATCGTCTCGATAATTGATCGTAAAATATTTCGTGAACGTTTGTGTGCGCTTTTTGCATAATCTCCTTCCTCTTATTTGCTGCTATGCTTGATCATGTTGTGCTTTGTTTCGTTTTTTAGTTTAGCCACTGTACAGTTGTCTTAGATTCATTTTTGAGTTGTTTCCATTTTACTTAACAGTTCTTTGTTTCCTTGCCCCCCTTACGCAATGCCCGACAGGGCCTGTAAGGTGTTTTCTAAATAAATAAAAGAATAAAAAATATAATCATATGTACACTTGTCAATGTTAAAGGGTCCAACACTACAATTTTTCTGACACCTGTGCTTGCATTAATTTTTCTTATGCGACGGGAAGATTACCCGTCAGTGTCCAATCCTGCAGTAGTATCGCGAAAAACGCCGTGGAGCGTTTTTTTCTTCTTTTTTTTTAATCGGGATTTCTGGACCTAGTCGCAATCGTGTTCATGCGGTTGTACACTGTAAATGTGCTGGAAACAGATAGGTGAGCGCGATAGCGATTGTACGTGGTCACTGGTGCATGGGAATCAGAAGACAAGTTTGATCGTAGCTTTAATACCGGTGTCACACGGCCACTTTCGATGGCGATCAAGCCCGATCTTGATCGAACTTCTCCACCTTGATTGGCTTCTACCCACAGCTTGCGCAAGGGAGCCAATCGCGACCAAGAAATTCGATCTCAATCGGTTTTGATCGCGATCGAAAGTGCGCCGTGTGACACCGGTATAAAAAAGCGATATTTTGTTCACCAAGTCGATGTTTCATGTTTGCTAAAGTGTCGAATTTTGAATGATTACTGCAATAATAGCTTCGTGTTTTTGTGGTTTCCTGTCCATCTGCTTTTGCGATACACGAGTCAAGGCGTTGTTTTTATCCAAGCCAAGCCAAGTTTTCGAAAGCGAAACGACGCTTGTACCCGTGATACGCAGTTAAGCGTGTTGCCGTAGCCACACGTGCGCTTGTGATTTCGAAAGCCTGACGTCTTCTATCGCACAGGGAAGAACTGTGGGCGCCCACTCGTGCCTCGATGCACTCATCCATCGCCCCGGCTCGTTCCGCGTTCCACTGGTTGCCGCGAAGGCAGTTGTTAGCGTCAACATTCCTTAGCTCGTAACACGTGTAGAATAAAGCGCAAACGCCTATAAAATGCAATGACTACGATCTTAAACACGTAGAGTCCACCTAATAGCAGCCGAGTAACGTACAGCAATATGAGTGCACCCATATCCTATAGGACCAAGTCTGCGCGAGATATCGTTTTTCACGTATTTCTTTGCCAATATAAAATTATGATTTGCACTTAAATCGCGAGCAGCATGCTAGATTGCATCACTATAGATCAGTCTTTTCATTTCCACGAGCATTTGATGACACGTTTTCGGCAGTTGCCGAAAACGTGTCACGATGATGGAATGCTCAGTGGGAAAACGTTGAAATCTTCGCGACTTGGGCCGACCGAGAAGGCGGTACAATGTCGCACAGCTCCTACGTAGCGGTAGCTGCTGCGAGGAAAGGACTGCGTAAAGTGGGCTCATCCCGAAGGCGAGCTTCTGGCTGCCACCACTGGCACGTGGGGCTACGCGTCTCAAGGCGCTGTATATACTCGCGCACAGCTTGGTGCATGGCGTTAAAGGCGCCATGCACCAAGCACTGCGCCAAGCGGTTGACTGCGCTTTTTGGAATACATACTGAATCGGCGTATATATGTCCCGGCTATCGTTTCAAAATAGAAAAATATTGGTCACGCGAAGATAACCATCTGCATGTTGTTCGCAGGCGAGTAGAGTAGCCGCCGGTAATTTTTTGTTGGTGCCATTCAATTTATTAACTGCGATTAGATAATTTTTCTTAAAAGCTGTTCTGAATGGTGTGCTGTCAATGAAGAATTTGTCCAGAACTGAAAGAAACTTACAGCTGGCAAGTTTTCAGCAAGGCACTTCTTACCCATTAATTTTTCCGGCTGATAAAGCAAGCCCGCGAAAAAAAAAAGAATATCACGTGTCTCACCATCCGCCCAACATCTAAAAGCAGTGCCCTCGAACAAGCTCCATAGTGGTTAGCAGAGACGTCAGCGCCCAACCTGTACCTACACCAAGGCCCAGGGCACGACAGAGCGCCCACTAACTCATGTGGAGATTGTTCGAGGGCGCTGCTTTTTTTAATGCAGGCCGACGTTTAGGCACGTGACATTTTTCATTCTTCGTGGGCTTTCTTTATCAGCTGGAAAAAATATACGGTCAAAAAGTAACTGGCTGAGAACATGCCAACTTTATGATTATTTAGGTTTTCTACAAGTTCTCCATCGAGAGCAAGCCAATCAGAGGAGTAATAATAAATGATCCAATTACAGTTGATTAGTCATTTGATTAGCATCAACAAAATGTCACTGGTGGCTGCTCTACTCGACGGGAACAATATGCACTCGGTTATTTTCGCGTATAATGGCCCGCCTTCTTTAAAAACGCGATGCATGATAGCTGGGACATCCTGTATAGGTGCGACGGCTTCGCATGTACGCGAACGCGGAAGCAACAAAGCGAAAAAAAATTAAGTCACGCCCAGTGGTGTGTGTGTATATATATATATATATATATATATATATATATATATTTGGATTAAAATAAGTTAAGGTTGGTACATATATACATTAAGTTGTACATTAAGGTTGGTATATATATATATATATATACCAACTTTAATTTCTTTTAATCCACCTAATGCAATTTTGGGAGTGGGCCACGGCGTCCGTCCGGCGCCGTAGCTGTTCAGCGTGGGATTTCGGAGTGCGGGCCGCAGCAGGTCCAGCGCCAGGATCGTGACGTCATGACTTGGGTTTTCTTGCCATTTGATGTTAACGCCGGATTTTCCGCTTCATGTGGCATATAAGGCTTTCGTATTAATCAAGCAGCTTCTGAAGGCTGCAGGCCTGAATTCATGAGTGCTGGCAATAAAACACGTCGTGTATAATGGCTGTCACCATATATGAAACAAAAGCTAGCACGCCCGCGCGCTATTTAATGTGCGCGCAAAGATTGCAAAAGGACAAAGGTGCTGTGCTTGTATCAGGTTTACGATGATATTCAAGATGAATTGAATTGTCATAAAGACTGTGCATACACGACATGAGCATAGCGCCTCGTTAAGAACTAACAACTCGTGCAGCAGATCAGATATCTCAATTGTTTCTAATTTATTGCTAAGCTTGACATTGCAGAGTTATTGCCAGTGGCTACAAAGCAATTGCTAGAAATGAAGACAGCAAATAAACACAAAAATTTTATTGAAAAGAAAACTACACGGAACTAAGTTGGCAAGAGTGCTAATTGTATAATGACTGCCGCGTAAAAGCCGTAATTTCGCGCAATTCTGTGCACAACGTAAAGAAAGCACGGTACAAAACACCAGAGATCTACTGTAATACGGGCGCTCTAAACTGATGGCAGAAATTTAGGCACTACAAAGTCTTCATGAACCTTCATGAAATTGCCACTGAACGTTATTCTGTTGCCTTCTTTCGCACGCATTTGACGTTGTAGTGCCATATTTCATATACATTCAAGATAAATGATCTACGTAGTTCCGGCTGTTTTCTTGAGTAAACTGTACAAAATGTGTTATGACACAACGAAAAAACAATCAGCGTCTGCCGCGCAGTCACCGAACGTCATCGTATTAAGCACAACCGTGTATTCTCACGTATAGCAGAGTCCCATAGAGCCGCGTCTTGAGGCTCCACTTGAAAGAAGAGGCACAGGCAACAGATCTAATTCGGCTTGCTTCTTTAAATGCTGCTAAGACCTGCACATGGCCTCGAAACGGGTGAAACATTAAGCTTGAGCCACTTGCCTGTCTTGGTCTCGGGATAAGGCTGACACACTTGCCTAGACCTTCAGGACGCACTGTGTACGTATCCTCCTGCTACAAGCTAGAATCAGGCTTATGACCACACATGTTTGAAGCCCCCCAATGAATGATGTTAAATTTGGTTTGGTGGAGAGGACCTCTCGAATGGAAGTTTCTGCGCACACCAGCGACCGCACACCCCTAAAGAAGTTGTTTGCAGTGCCGTGATCACATGATTCTGTCCACAGAACTACCACTGATGGTCTGACCTATTCCGTGGCCCGTAATTGGTCTTCGCCAACGGGCGGCGGTTTGGGCTTTGATGTGCGCCTCCTGTGCTCCGTCGAGGCACCCACCACGTGAGTGTGCTTGCTGAGGGCGTTGTGGAGTGGGCTGCCGAAGTGTTCGAAACCCTGGAAGCCCAGAACGGGCCCACCGGCGTCTTCGTCGTATGAATAGGCCTGGTAACCACTGCTGGGCCCCTGCACGTAGTATGGTACATGGCTCGAGCTGGCCTGGTCATCGGCATACACTCCGCCGCGGATGAGCTGAAAGTTGCCGCTGCCCAGTGAGTCGTAGCCGGCTGAGAATGCGCTCGTGGTCGAGCGTCCGTAGTCGAAGCCGCCGCCGTAGGCCTGCTTCGAGTGCTGCTGGCGGCTGGGGCTGGCGTAACTCGAAAAGCCTGCTGGGAAAGGAGTGGATGAGCCGCCGTCCAAGAAGGCCGAGTAGGCGAGCTCCTGTCCGCCGCCGAACGGGCCCGCAATGGGGATGAAGCCCGTGGCCGCAGCTGTGGTGCTCGACGGCGCCAGGGTTTTTGTAGCAGCACGGCGCCGCCGTATCCGTGGTGAACTGGCGGGCCCGTGGTGGCTGGCAGGCTTCCAGGCGTCCTTGCTGGCTTCTTCGACTTCTTGTTGGTCCATGCCGCGCCAGTGCGTGGTCGTCAGCGGTGGCTCGATCCCTCTCGAGGCTCGTGGAATCCAAAGAGTTCCTGCCGTACCTCTGCGCGGTGGAGCTGGTCTCCGAGGTCTACGGGCGTAGACAAGACGCAGCTGACGCTCCCGAGGTGCTCCATGGTCTTCTTCGGCCGACTCCCTCGAGGACCCATACGATTCCGACCCGTAAGGAGCTGGTCCGTCAGGAACCTCGGTTGATTCTTGCTCGGGGGTGACTCGCCGACGAGTATAGCGCTCCTCAAATAGTTCCTGTGATCCGGCTGCCAGGACCAAATGCTTGGGCACAAGGACGGGAACGTATGAGGCCAGGTGAGGATAACGCGGCTCCCCTGCGATCGGAAAAGTGCAGATGTCACTGAACATCCCAGAAAGTGCTCATATTTGCCTCCGCAATTGTCCGGCCTTATATTTCTTGAACAGAAAAGGATTCCTCACGATTTACTCGCTTCAACTGCAGTATTTCAGCTTGAGCTGGCATGCGTTCATAACGTATATCAAAGGTTATTCGACGTTTCAGGGCTATTAAGGGCGCAAACAAAAGGCCTGCGGAAAGGCTTGATTAAGGAAGGGTCTGAGTACCTTAGGAAAATTGACGTTTAGTACACAACCTATACCATATCAACAAAACAAACATGGAGGCAAAAAATATTTATTTTTGAAGACCAGATGAATTCATTATGACTGCAGGCGCGAGAGGATGGAGACACAGAGAAAAAGCACACAGGACAAACGCTAGCCTAACCAAGGATTTATTGCAAGACACACGGCACACATACAAGAAGCCCGTCTGCGTGCGGGGTTCTTGTATTGGTGCCGTCATACCATACGAGGACACATCTTGCAATGAGACTGATTTCGCAGTCAAACATGGATGCAACGGAAATATAAAATTCATAGTTTTTCTTTATGTGGAAAGCCTTGATGATTTCACTTGCTTTTTGATTCCTAGTTGTGCCTGATTATGGCATATGTTCTACAAAGAAAGGGCTTACAACCACATGACCAACAATTCGCTCATAGGTGCCGGACGCTGTTCTCAAGATGGGACCTAGAGCGGGACAGAAGCCCAACGCGCGGAGTCGGAAGGATGGTTTTCGCTCTTTTAGCGATGAGAGACCGCTTAATCGGAATATTGAAAAACTTGCAAAAAAGGGGGTGGGGGGCGGGGGACGAAAGAAAGGCACATTTTTGGCCATGGCGAGTCTTCTACACAGAAACAGAAGCTTCGATTGTTATAAATGCAACTAGTGACAACCCATTTTTTATGACCACAGCGTGTTTGTGCCCAGGCTTGTTTTTATTATAGTCAGCGCTGTTCATCTTCACTCGGATTTTCTCACTCGCTCACTGTGATCGGTGCTGCGGTGGACTCTGCCTGCCGCAACATATTCGCCGCGAAGAAGCAGCATCGAGCTGAAGCAGAGGGCTTCACCTATGCAGTAGTGGCATTCGATTGAACACCGCTGCACAGAGAATAAAATGACATGCTGTGAAGCCTTTCATTAATTTTGCTCAGTTTTCACGTATTGGCACATTCGCGCCTTTAGAAAATCTATCGCTTTGAAACTGCAATGACGAGAACTGATCGTAAGATGGCTTTAAGCTCCCGGCTCGTTGGTCTGGCTTTGGTTGCCATCTATTCTTGCTGGCCTCTCCACCAAGCTGCTAAGTACCATGGTCTCTATCGGATACGTTAAAGAACGTCCACAGTAAACTACGTTATCGAGCCCCTGGGAGCGTTTTCAGACCAGAGTCGTTGCATCCAAGGAATTGTCCACGTCTGCCGACTCAAGCCATGCTTCAACCTCGAGCATTAAACCATTGCTCGCACTAGACGATCAGGCATGACTTCGCTTGGCAGATAGACGACTGCTGAGGCACAGCTGACGGACCCAATCCTACATTTGGGTCGCCAGGATGGCTCCTTCTTCGGTCGGGAGTGATCGTACTGGAGGCGATGGCTACAACGCTGGTGTAAGCAAAGGAGGGCGACAGAACGCGCTTGCTTCTCTCCGCATTTGCATAGTTCTGACTAACCCGTTTATGCAGACTACTGCAAAGCTGCGTTAAGTCTTGTCAGGCATACACACCCGTTATACACTACTTACGCTGATGATAATGTCTGATTTATAAGTTGTACTGAAGGCACTGGGCAGTGGGCATGGCGCTGGTGAGAGAGACGAAGACGGCGAAAAGTGTTGGCTTCCCAGTTTCGATATAGCGCCGACCTCTTTAAGCCTACCGCTACATCCTAAAACTATAGCTGCTAGGCGAACACTCCCGTTGTATTTGGTGGAGCGGCTGGGTTTCTTTTTGACATCATGGAACTCCGCAATCGGACGCTACAACCAACTATTGCAATAGATGAACCGGGACGGTCCCAGGCTGCTGCTCCCGTGCCCCCGGCCATCGTCTGCTCTAGCGTCATCCGGCAGCGCGATCCGGCTATATTTAGCGGCAGAGACGACCACGACGTGGAAGACTGGCTCGCCGAATACGACCGTGTAAGCGCCTATAGTAAGTGGGACGACCGCGCCAAGCTCACAAATGTCATCTTTTACTTGACTGACGTGGCAAACCTATGGTTCCGCAATCATGAACCCGATTTTAACACCTGGTCGGCTTTCACGACAACTTTGGCTGAGGTCTTCGGCCGTCCCGCTGTTCGCCGGCTTCGCGCTCAGCAGCGCTTGCGTAGTCGAGCTCAACGCCAGGACGAGACCTTCACCAGTTATACTGAAGACGTGCTCTCGCTCTGCAAGCACATCAACTCATCGATGGAGGAAGCTGACAAGATCAAGCACGTCATGAAAGGCATCTTCGGCAAGAGTCCCCGGACTATTACCGAAGTCATGCAGCTTTGCCAGCAGTAGGACGAGCTGCGCAAGCAGCGTGCATCAACACGCGCTGCTCAGCAGAACACCGCGGATCTACCTCCGTTCGATTTCGGCCGCGACGCTGCCGACATCTCTGCTTTAATGCCGAAGATAAAGCAGTTCATCCGTCAGGAAGTCGCGCACCAACTCTCTCAGGCGCATAGCCCACCCGAGCAGTCGACAACCTTGGCTCCTTCGCTTGGTCACGTCATTCAGACGCAAGACGCAAGTTGCCGCGGCGTTGTCACCTGCCCCTCCTCCGCGGCCTGCAGCTGGACCACTGACTTATGCTGACGTTGTCTCCCCGCCTTACGCTCCTCCGGCTCCTGATACCTACCGGGCCACCGGCACCTTCCACGTGCCGCCACCACCTTCGCGTCCGATTGTCGTCCCTTACTCGGCCGCTGGAGCCCCTGTCGTCAACCCGTGCCGTACACCTGATAACCGGCCAATATGCTATTCCTGCCATTTTCCGGGCCACGTAGCACGCTTCTGCCGCCGTCACAGAACCTGTTTACCTGACAGTGGGGGCGCCTCTAGCTACAGGTCTGCTCGACTTACGCGTCAGGATCCATTTAACTTTCCTCCGGATCGTCTTACAGTCGCCTCCCCTTCGATTCACGCCGGTCACCTTCCCCAGGTCACCGATCCATTTCCCCGATGGTTCTCCGACCCTGCCCAGCCTGAAAGGAAAACTAACAGCCGTAGTTCCATAGGCAAGAACTGCGATTACGTCGAACATTTCAAGACGTCATTCTGCCCCGGCGAACGAAGTTGAACTGTCCGTAGACAGCGTCACAGTACACGCACTTATCGACACCGGAGCCGCCGTTTCTATTATTAGTGAGAAGCTTCGCCGCAATTTGAACAAAGTGACCATTCCCCTTACCTCTCTTTCTCTGCGCACGGCGACCTCCCATCGCTTCAACCTTCAGCGTCGTGCACGTCCCGGGTTGTCATTCTATATATGTTATCGAATTTGTCGTCCTATCGCGTTCCTCACACGACCTTATTCTTGGATGGAATTTCCTATCTGCCAATCAAGCTCTTATCGACTGCGCTCGTGCCGAACTTACGTTATCAGTGCCGTGCTTTGACCCTGACAACCATCATTCTCCTAAAGTTGTTGCCGCCTCTGACATCGATATCGCACCTTTCTCCGCCGCTCTAGTTCCTGTGTCATGTAACCGTGCGGCGAACGCTCTGTTTACGCCGTCGGCCACTCGTGCGCGGCGCCGGAATTTTCAGTTTGCTGTCGTCACTTTTTGCGACGGTTCTGCTGCCCTTTACGTGTGCAATCCATCCGCCTGCCCATCATCCCTACTCCGTGGCGATTGCCTGGGTACCTCTGAAGCTTTCGATTGCGTTCTCCCGGCCACCATGTTTGGTGATACAGCACCACTTCCTATTTGTGCCGTCACTCCTCCCAGCGCGACCGATGCCCCTGTAGACGTCTTCGATCGTGCCGTCCATGCAGAACTTACACCTGCGCAGCACACAGAAATCATCAAGCTCCTCCAACGTTTTCGTTCCTCATTTGACATTGACCAACCATCCTTGGGCCAAGCGTCCACAGTCGTTCACCGTATCAACACCGGTCAACAAACACCATTACGCCAGCGTCCGTATCGTGTCTCGGCCGCTGAACGCCGTATCATCGACCAGCACGTTGACGACATGCTGGAGCGTGGCATCATCCAGCCCTCTAACAGTCCCTGGGCATCTCCGGTTGGCCTCGTTAAAAAAAATATGGTTTCATTTGGTTCTGCGTTGATTATCGCCACCTTAACCGAATAACGCGCAAAGATGTCTATCCTCTGCCGCATATCAACGATGCCTTGGACAGTATGCAGGGAGTGGAATTCTTTTCCTCGCTGGATCTGCGCTCCGGGTACTGGCAAGTGCCAATGGCAGAGGCCGATCGCCAAAAGACAGCTTTTGTAACTCTTGATGGACTATATGAATTTACCGTCATACCGTTCGGCCTCTGCAACGCGCCTGCCACATTCGACCGAATGATGAACACCATTCTTCGGTGGCTGAAGTGGAAAACGTGCCTCTGTTGTTTAGATGACATTGTGGTTTTTTCCACCGACATTGCGTCGCACCTCAGCCGCCTCGATGAAGTCCTTGCGTGCCTCTACACTGCAGGACTGCAACTAAATTTGAAGAAATGCCACTTCGGCGCTCGCGCGCTTACTATTCTCGGTCACGTAGTTTCAAAAGACGGTATCCTCCCGTACCCTGCGAAACTTAACGCCATATCCGAGTTCCCTACGCCAACCACCATGAAAGAACTTCGCAGCTTCATCGGCCTGTGCTCATATTTCCGGCGCTTCCTCCGTAACTGCCTCTATCATCGCCCCCTTGACGCAGCTTCTTACCGGGAGTTCTGACCTATCAGCCTGGTCCCCGGCGTGCGATGACGCCTTCCAAGAACTGCGACGCGTTCTCACCTCTCCTCCAGTACTGCGACACTTCGATCCCTCTGCTCCAACTGAGTTCCATTCGGACGCTAGTGGTGTCGGGCTCGGCGCTGTTCTTGCAAAACGCAAGGATGGCTTCGAGGAGTACGTCGTCGCGTATGCCAGCCGCACCCTTACGAAAGCCGAGGCGAACTACTCAGTTACTGAGAAGGAATGTCTGGCCATCATTTGGGCTATCGGAAAATTTCCTCCTTATGTGTACTTGCGTCCATTTGACATCGTGACCGACCTTCATGCCCTACGCTGGTTATCTTCACTAAAAGATCCAACTGGTCGACTCGCCTGTTGGGCATTGCGCCTGCAAGAGTACGACATCTGCGTTGTTTATCGCTCAGACCGAAAGCATTCAGACGCAGATGCTCTATCCCGGTCACCCCTGCCCTCTGGTCCTGTCCACTCGCCTATTTCCAGCTGCGGTGCCTTCGCCCTCAATATTTCCGACATGCCATCAGAGCAGCGCAATGACCCATGGATCTCTTCGCTTATTGACTTCCTGTGTAGCCAGTCGCCAGCGCCGATCTCTCGGACGCTCCGTCGTCAAGCCGCGCACTTCATCATTCGGAATAACGGTGCTGTACCGCCGCAACTACAATTCGAGCGGCCGCAAGTGGTTGCTTGTTATACCTCGACACCTCCGCTCCGACATCTGCGCCACGTTCCACGGCGACCCACAATGCGGCCCCGCTGGTGTATTAAAGACATACTCTCTCCTCCAGCTTCGTTACTACTGGCGCGGCATGCACCGTTTCTTTCGCCAGTATGTCCGGTCATGCCACATATGCCAACGACGCAAGACACCAGCTCAACATGCCACCGGCCCCTTGCAACCTTTACCATGCCCCGTACGCGCGTTCGACCGCGTCGACATTGACCTATACGGTCCGCTTCCCAACACTCTAAGCGGCAACCACTGGGTTATTGTTACTATCGACCACCTCACGCGGTACACTGAAACTTCAGCCCTAGAATCTGCCACAGCAAAAGACGTCGCCAGTTTTATCCTTCAAAACCTGATTTTATACCATGGAGCACCTCGAGAATTACTGAACGACCACGGTCGCGTTTTCCTCTCAGACGTCATTTCAGCATTGCTAAAGGAGTGTCGCATCATTCAGCGCACTACCACGGCATATCATCCTCAAACTAATCGGATGACAGAACGTTTCAACCGCACCCTTGGCGACATGTTGTCCAAGTATGTCTCGTCTGACCACTTGAACTGGGATCGCATTCTGCCTTTCGTCACCTACGCTTACAATACCGCCACGCAAAGCACCACTGGGTTCTCCCCTTTCTTTCTCCTTTACGGACACGAACCTTCATGCACCATCGACACGATTCTGCCTTACCGGCCAGATACTTCGGAGTGTACGACTGTTTCTAGAGTGACTGCTTACGCCGAAGAATGTCGCCAGCTCGCTCGTTCGTTCACATCCCAGGACCAGTGGCGCCAAACGCATCACCACGATTCATCCACTATGGCTACCTGCTTTGCTCCTGGCTCGCTGGTCTGGTTGTAGATTTTCTCTACTCCTCCAAGCCTTTCCTCCAAGCTGCTCTCCAAGTACCACGGTCCTTATCGGGTACTGAAACAAACATCCGCGGT
Organism: Dermacentor andersoni; assembly: GCF_023375885.2. Taxonomy (NCBI): domain Eukaryota; kingdom Metazoa; phylum Arthropoda; class Arachnida; order Ixodida; family Ixodidae; genus Dermacentor; species Dermacentor andersoni. The sequence goes on along the minus strand of NC_092814.1, from coordinate 21,281,197 downwards.
CAACTACCTCATCGAGCCAATGGAAGCGCCTTCCGATCAGCGTCGTCGCGGCCAGGAAATTGTCCACGTCTCCCAGCTCAAACAGTGCCATGACCCCCCTGTGTTCTCCTGTCCCTAGGTCGCCAGGATGGCTACTCTTTCGGTGGGGAGTGACTGTACTGAAGGCACTGGGCAGTGGGCATGGTTCTGGTGAAAGAGACGAAGACGACGGGAAGTGTTGGCTTCCCGAATATCATACCATACCATACCATACCCGTTTCGATATAGCGCCGACGTGTTTAAGCCTACCGCTACAACCTAGAACTGAAGCATAACTGCGAGTCGGCCTAGTTGGAACAGATTCATTATTTAAAAATGTTTTGTGCGTAAACAAGCTTCTCTTCTTTGTCCCTGCTTGTTTGCGCACAAAACGTTTTTAAATAATGAACCTACAACTAGTGCTGCTAGGCGAACACCCACATTGTAAAGCAATGAAACGGGTCACAATTTTTGCACTGCCTCTATGGCGTTTATTCAGTAAAATTGGTGAGAGTTCCTTGTTTCGAATGCGTATTGTTCATGCAGTGCGGAGAGAGGTATAAGTCCGTTTTTTTTTACGAATACAGTCGATGCTATCAGCCAAGACAGCAGAAACGAAAGATCGTACAGCTCGCAGCGCAGCCATTTGGAGACTGGCAAGCGTCATCAACCAGATGTCGATGATCGACAAAATTCGGTTCTGACAGATGGGTGCCTCACTGGGCCAACGCTAATTCCTGTGCAATGGGAGCAGCCGTAGTACCAAGCCGCGACTCGCACTAGGCGCTCAGGCTCGACTTCGCTTAGCAGCGGCTGCTCAGGCGCAGCTGGCGGTGAGCTGAGACCAGGGCACAAGTGGTTGCGGCCAACCAATCTGGCAATGCATGCTCAAAACAAGATGTTTCGAACCCACCGCAGCACTGCTCTCGCGCTCTGCATAAGCCAAGTTCGATTGTACAAAGACAATGCAAATGAACAAGGGAACGAGGAAGTTAGCGCCTGTGTTGGCTTGAATTAGTCCATGCTTTCTTTTCTGCGCTAAAAACGTTTTAATGGAATGCGAACTTGCCCAAAGATACATCCACTCAAGGAATATTAATTCGTACAATGCTTCACTGATGGCGCAGTTACCGAAAACCCCTTTCAGAAATATACACTGATCAATGCGTGCGGCCCACAAAAGCGTTGCTGCGATATCTGAACGCTACGGAACTGAGCGACCGTCTGGGATACAGAGCGGAGAACTATGACGGCGACACTGGACTTTGCTTCCCCTTCCAACAGAGCAGGCTGGGCTTAGTGGTGGTTAACCTCCCTGCCTTTCATTTATGGCTCTCTGTTTTGCATGCGATTAGTCACGTTGGCGCAGACTTGCTTAAGCGAAGTGAACAGTAATTGTTTTCTAGAACACGACGTGACTCTCTCCACTGAAAGGACGTATTGGAATCTGAATGACGCGGCCTCGTCGCTTGCAAGCTGTCTGCGTATGAATTGGTGAGGGAAGAATGTTGACGAGAGTACGGAATATTTCTAAGCACATATAATGCTCCTCGTTGCACATTTTGGGGGATCGGCCGAGAACACCGTGGCCCCGTTGTTTTCTACTCGCCAGGACAGCAGCACCAGCAAAGTCGCTTTAAGGTCGGCATAGCCTTCGCGCAAAAACTTTTAGCGCTGTCGTCACCGTTTTGGTAATTCACGTGACCTCCGTGACGTCTGGTACTCGTCATTTTCATCATTCGAAGATTATTCACTCCTGCTGGCGTGAATATTGAAACAAGCGACTGTGCGGTAAATATTGCGTAATATTTCGATACTAGAGACGAGATCGGGTAAATGCCAGCCGTTATTAGGCTTCCCAAGAAACTGGGTATTAATCAAGAGAAAGAACTTTCACCCGAGATTTTGGTGTATGAACACCTTCAAAATCAGGCGCTCTGTTCAAGCAGAGCTTGACCAATGAACAGCCTTTAGGCATCACTTAAAAATGCTGGAAAAGAAAGAACTAATTCGGTGTGTACATCTTTTGCATCATCTGGCGGGTGCACAATAGGGAAGTTCAAAATACAGCTGCATGCATGTTTGTGCTCCATGGCCAGGAGGCAGGTTGCCATTTAAGGAGAACGCTTCGATACAGTTTTCAGTACTGACCAATACCTGCAAAACTGCAATATGTAAGTGCTCGCGCCTAGGCGCTCAGAGATTCTGATAGATCGACGCGGTGTGCGTCAACAACACAAACTGTTGCGATTGCGCACGACTAACATTGCCATGGAAACGTCAAGAGGCACACGCAAGGCACCTTGCTGGCGGCAAGGTGCCTTATTTCTTTTCTTGTTTAACACGAAAGTGTTTTATACCGGGGTCCACGCTTGACTTACTGTAACGGATGTGACGTCGGCACCAAGGAGTAAATAGCTACCTGACTGCAGCACTGTGGAAGCTACATGAATTCTTAACCAATAGGAAGGCCGAATGCCCCTCCAGCTGTGCTCAACCGGGCCGCGCATTCCGCTCGGCGTCTGCTTGCCATCCTGTTACATGCTCCATGGTTGGTGAATTGACGCGAAATATGCTTTGGCGCCGTAACCATAAGCTTCGTTTGCATGCATGCAACAGCAAGGCTTCGCTTTACCTGTACGCTTTCCTTGCAGTTACCTTGCAGTCTCCTTAGCAAGTACTACGGTTGGATGCCCGTACAAATGTTCCAACTGAGCCACAGCGTCTGCTCGGCGTCTACTTGGCGTTTGCTCGCTACCCTCATCACGTACCATGCAAGAACGGCGTAGTAAATTAATGATGCAGTGAACAATTAGGCTTTTATAGCGCTCCGCGTTGTCAACGCACCACCAATGCTAGTGCTGTGGAGCCATCTGCTAACTAGAAATCAGACCAGTTTTCCGGCTCGGTGCCGTGTCTGTAGTCCTAGCAGCGTGAAAACAAACATCCTATCTGAATAATGACGAAAAAACATACCTAATGAATTGACCTCAGCTTGAGATGAGACTTAACGATGACGGATTTTGCTGCATGTTTCTTGTTGTAAGGGTGGAGAGCCAGTAACAAGTGCGAACTCGGATAGAAGCGGGTGGTAGGCGCTTATGAGCGCTGTCATGTTGCTATAGTTGATCACGGTAAGGGCGGCCATTACGGTTACCGGCGGTAACTGCCACAGTAATTCTCGGTTTATGACGTGCATGCGCAAACGTCCTAACATGTCACGTATCGCTGTACCGTATCATGTAGCGATCACAAATAAAACTCTCTAGCGTATACCCAATAATTAGCCAGCTGTGCCCGGAACTATATACGGCTGCGCAAGGGTATTACCTGTGTCCCTTCGGCAGTGCTGCAAGTGATATGGAGATAGGAGCGGTGAAGCGAAGTACTGCATCGTGACGCTAACGAGCGCCGAAAGGGAGCGCTTCTGTAGTCACAGCGAAGCGGAGGCTGAATCTTATAACATCTAAGAAGGGGAACCGTTCACTTGGCCTCACCTGATTGGTCAAAATTTTGCTTACGTCAAGGTCGTCAGAGACAGCGGGGTGGCACCGAAAATTATCATCACGTCACGCATCTGTCAATAATTTTCAAAGCGAAACCGTCGTTGGCTAAGAGCGGAACCGGCGAAGGGGTAATGTCCGCTTTGGGTTTCGTTGCTGGGGCTTGGCTGTTGCCTCGCAACCCTGGCCGCACGCGCCGGTCGCGCGGTGCCGGAGACACCCGGGCGTCACGCACGCGCGTGCGTTGGTTGCTTCAGAGGCTTGCCCTTGTCGTCTGCTTGGCGTTGCTCTTTCGGTATCGACCACACCTGGAAGTGCGATACGCGTTCGAAGAGATGACGGATAATTATTTGCACCACTCCTGCCGGCTTTGTAAGTAGACCTTTTGCAGACTCCGATTTTCGCAATCTTCGAAACAAGTTTAGCTAACATTGTCACCTCTTACAGTACTCGACAAAGATAAATTCATTTCTACCATTAGCTCCACTGACTGGTTAGATTTGAATTTTATTATGAACCCCATAGAGGCTCGTTCATTTCTACTTCAATTTATTCACTAAAGCAGTCAGTACTTGCTCTCCAACTGTGCGATCTAAAGATCGGTTTAATAGCACCAATAATCCTTGGATGACACATGGTCCGCTGAAGAGATTGCGGAAAAAAGATAATTTGTATAAGAAAACTAAAAGCCAACTATTTAACTGTTCTGATAAATCGGTACAAAACATACGGCAACGTTCTTAACAGGACTTTCAGAGAAGCCAAAAGGCTTTACTATGAAACAGCGTTCTGGCAGAATAAAAACAATCCTAAAAAGCAATGGCAGTTGCTGAATGACTTTTTGAAGTTTATCTCTAAAATTGTACGCGACAATCTTACTTTTTGTCAGCCTGCTCAGATAACAAACGCTTTTTATGATCACTTCGGATGACCTGAGAGAAGCAAGTAAACAAATTTTCAGCCTAAAATAGACCGCCTGAGCCATTCATTTTTCCTTCATCCTGTCACGCCGCATGAAATGCTTTATATTACGCGTAATCTTCGTAACACAAGTCCAGGATTAGATGGTAGTGCAGTGCGCCACCTAAAGCTAGTCGCTGATGCCATATGCGAGCCCCTGAGCGCAGTAATTAACCTGATCTTTAAATCTGGTGAATTTCCGCCGTTGCTAAAGCGTCCAAAGGTTATTCCAGTTTTTAAGAAAGGTAATAAAAACTAATTTCAAGTTACCGTCCAATTTCGATTCTTTCTTCCCTAAGTAAAATAATTGAAAAATGATTTTTGATCAGATTAAGCAAGTATTTGGAAAAATTCTATATAAAATCCTGCCAGTTCGGTTTTCGGTCCGGAAGCTCCACCAACTTAGCTCTAATTTGCTTAACTGATTTTATTATGAATAGTCTTGACAATAATGAATTCGTTGGTTCCGTTTTCTTATACCTTACTATGACATTTGATACTGTTAAGCACATTTTATTTCGTAAACTTGAAGCATATGGAATAAGTGGCCCGCCCTAGCCTTCTTAAAAAGTGATTTGTCTGATAGGGAATTTGTTGTGTATGCGTGTGAAACTTTTTCCCGTTCTAAAAAACTCAACCAAGGGGTACCACAGGGCGCACTACTGGGGCCCTTGATTTTTTCTGTTTATATTAATGATATGCCAGTCGTCACAGACTTAAGTCATTACGTTCTATATACTGACGATACAACTATATCTATAGCTAATAAGTGTATCCTTTCTCTAGTAACCAAATTAAATAAGACTCTTGACCACCTAATGAAACGGCGCAATGACAACGATTTAGTCATTAATCCATCTAAAACGAAATTTTTAGTATTCCATCCGTACCAAATGTGACTAATTATGCCTCCTTCGTTAACCTTAGGCGGTCATTCTATTCCCATTAGCGACTCCGTTTCATTTCTTGGTGTTATCCTAGACAGCCATCTGAATTTTCACCTGCACATCAACCACGTCAAGCTGAAGTGCCCTTTTGGTATCCGTGCGCTTATCAAGGCACGACACTATTTTTCTCCTTGGTCTTTGCTTTCTCTACTTTGCGTTCATTTATCCACACATTCAGTACGGATTAATTGTTTGGGGTAATACATATCTACGTTATTTGTCTTCAGTTCAGCATATACAAAATCAAGCAATCCGTATCATCACCCACAGTTCACCGCGCTCTAATGCTAATGCTATCGGCCTGCTTGAGCAGTACAACATTCCATGTATAAAAAAGTTATTCAACTACTATTTAGCAATAATGTTTTATAATTTGCTTGATTCCCAGCTGACCTTTCAATATATTGAAAGCAGCTCCCTTAAAATACAAACCCTACTAGGTTCGCGTCTAATTATGATTTTTTTTTTACTTTCAGTTCGCACTAACTATGGTAAAAAAAAACATCTACATTCGCTACCATTACACTTTGGAATCGTTTTCCTGCTTCACTTAAGATACTACCTACATTTAAAAGCTTCGCTAAAAGATTTTCTGCTAACGTCTGATAATTTTTCCTAATAAATATTTGTACTTTCATAGTCACCTAACAAATAAGTATCACCTGTTCTTTTTTTTTTTGCAGTGTTCACACTGCGCCACAATTTTTTCTCTTTGTTCGTTCTTTTTTTTCCTCTTCTGCTTTTAAAAATTGTAGAATTTTTGTCACTTCCGTTGTTATTTCTGCTACACTACATCGATTAGAGCATTGTTTGTTGGGTTTTCTTTCGTTATCATCATTTGGCTTTTCTTGCAACTAATATATTATTATGCTATCCACTGTTATGCCACCAACAATTTTACAATTCTGTTGTAGTTACTAACTGACGGTCCCGTTTTCATTATTAATACTTTGGGACCCTCGTCTGTATATTACATTTATGTACTGGCGCCGACAAAAGTCTTATACTCCACGCAGCGGGAGCCGGAGCAACAGCAAACTGCATCGCAACGCCATCTACAGGCAGCATCTGGGATCGAGACGGCCTATGGGTGCCCTTTATTATCTGCAGGCATGTCGCTTGACGCGTGTGATAACAGAGCGACGTGACTGAGTTGGCTATCTTGTGCGCATGTCTTCCGTGTTAAACCCGTCGCACGTGTGCCGATAAGCGATACATCGCGCTTACATAAACCCTTGTTTTTTGTGCAATAAAGGAATCTTGCAAAAGCTGCTGCTGCGTCCACATCGGTTATTACAACGCGTGTCAATGTAGATGGGGTCGCAATTCAGTTTGCTGTAGAGTCACTGGAAAAAATTTCAGAGTACCGCATTCGTTTTCCCCGCGCCGCCGACTCGTTCATTGGCCCAACCGTACCACGTGACTTTGGAGTGCCATACACCTTCCAAGCGCCGGGCGTGCCGGCTGAGTCAGAGCGCAGGCAGCGCAGGTTCCCTACGTTTTTTGGTGTTCCGATTGTCGCGCTCGCGTTTGACTGCAAGGAAATCATGCCTGGCTGCTGCGCCATCGGATGCAGCAACTGAACTGAGTCTGGAAAGACTTTTTTTCTAGATTCCGACTGGGAAAATTGACCGAGGGCGTCGTTCTGCGTAGTTTCGGCCGGGAGAACTTCAAGCCTACAAACACCCGCGTGTGCGAGGTATAAGTACACCTTGCTTGTGCTTTTCGGCACTGTTTTAGAAGATATTTAAGCGAAGTGCAGGCGGTGTTAGCGATGCTACGAAAATAGGAGTTCATTGCAGGGATCGTTCGCGTCTTGCACGTTTGACGCGGGCACACGGGTACGCGTTTGTTGCTCAACTCACGCGGTTATTCCGTGCTCGTGGCCTATGTAACATAGACAAAAAAAGTGCTGCGTCACCAGCGGGCGTTCCTGCTTTTTTTTTTTATACACAGGCAGCAAATCTTGGCAGTCTAAGAAAACAGTCATAGATAAGTTGAAAAAAGTAGCCGCTCATAAACGCACTTGACAGCCGCGCTCATAAATAGCAATATAGCAAACTATCGCTCATTATCACTGTACAGAAGTAGATATACGTTGCTGCAATCACACAAATGGCTCATATTGGCCTTCCCCAAGATTTAGTGCGCAAATGGTCATCGAAGTTGGTTTTTACGCCTGCTGTGCACAGATCGTGTTACGATCACGGCGCAAACACCTTTGCGCACACGGCAGTCACAGTGTGTCGTGCGTATACGGCGGACGAAGTCGTCCGGCAGAATCGAGAACGCGCGGTATCCGTTTACGAACTAAATTAAATGTATCCGATTGAGCTTGTGAAATTATACAATGAACGTACGTGCCTGTAACACTGTCAGGTGTTAGTTTCGTCCTGATTGGAAACATTCAATAGAAGCCGACGGCGGTCCACGATGTTCATGCCCAAAAGCACAAGCTTGCCTCATTCCGGCTCGAAGTGACGAAATGTTTCCTTCGTAGCTCGCTCGGCGGAAGGGAAAAAAAAAAACGCGTGCTTAAGCTCCCGATAGCAGCGCTAAGCTGCTGCCCACAATCGAAGCACAGTTCCGGCAGTAAACACGATCGGAGTGCAAAACAACCACCGGCTGCATTACTTCGCACAAAATAACATATTTTCGTTCTTAGCAACCATCATCTCTGGGCACAAAGTATTTGTACTTCAGTAAACACTCAGCCCGATGTGTCACCGAATATCAAGCTCTTCCAACACGGCGGCCTTCCCGCGACGCAGTCGGCTTGGAAGGTATATGGCGGTGGCCGCTCAGTGTTCCCAGTCAAATCCCGACCTTTGCGGTACTCTGAAATTTTTTCCAGTGACTCTAGTTTGCCGTAAAAGCCCTTGATAATTTGAAAGTAGCGACACTCTTTGAACTCTGCCGCCGCAGCGCGACCTCCTCTTCTACTCCTCGCCCCTTGCGTGTTCCCCCCGCGGTAACCAGTTTTGCCCCCGTTTTTCTGCACGACGATTGGTCTCCCTGCCGTTGCCCTTTAAACGCGCGGATCTTGAGTTTTGCTTGTGTTTTTCTTTTTCGTTCGTGCCATTTTCCTCCTGAGCACGGCTGGCTCGGCGCTTTAGCTCGGCGTAGCGAACGTTGTACGCTGTGTTTCGTGCTCGATGTGCTAGCACTATGCCGGGCTGTTGCGCACATAACTGCAGCAAGAAGCCTCAAGATGGTTATGCCGTTTTTATGATACCTCAAGGAAAGCGTGACGGCTTGCGCAGGAAGCAGTGGCTGCATGACATTGGCCGCAAGAACTTTGTTCCGACAAAGAACAGCGTTGTTTGCGAGCTGAGGCGTCTTTCTTATAGCTCGTAGCAAAGCATCCCGTAATGCTGCATTTTTTTTCCCATTCTGCCGGCCTGCTCACCAGCGTTTTTGTTGCGGTTGTCCTCTGTATGCTTAATATTCTGGGGCGGCTCCATCACCTCGCACGTCGCTAACTGTTATTCAGCCGGAAGTGCAGCATTGTAGATTCTGCTTTGCGCCCTGAAAAAATTAGTGGCAAGTATACCCGTGGTAATTGCAGGTGATGAGCGTTAGCTAGTCAACATTGAGCTTTTCTTTAGGTTTAAGGCGAAAGCCTTTAAATCTGTTTCAAGGTCGCGTTGTAAACTGGAAGTATCACGTGACCCAAGGAAGGCCAGAGGTGACCGAAAGCATGTCCACCCCTGTATAAAAGAATGATTCCCCAAGTTAATGAATCAGTTATTGACATAAGGTGGATTAAAGAAGATTAAGGTGGATTAGAGTGGATTAAGAAGAATTAAGATGCATGAATAAAGATTAAGGTGGGTGGAGGAGGATTAAGGTGGATTATGGTGGATTAAGGTGAAGGGTTGATGAAAGGATATTAAGACAGATTAGGGTGGATTATGGTGCATGGACAAGGATTAGGGAGGATGAAGGTGGATAGAGGAAGATTAAGGTCGATTAATGTGTATTAAGGTGAATTAAGGTTGATAAAGGATGCTTAAGACTGATTAGAATAAGTTAGGGTAGATTAAGGTGGATTAGGGACGATGGAGCTGGATTAGGTTTGATAGAGGTGTATTAGGGTGTATTAAGGTAGCTTGGGACTGTTAAGCAGTATTTAGTTACATTCAAATCAATCAAATGAAAATCGCTTTATTTCAGAGTATTTCATGCGGAGACAGAGACTAAAGGCTGAAATAGCCTGACTGGGCCCCTGCCCCCGTTCAGTTCATACAGCATTTACGCGTACAATAACATATACAATAACGTGCACATTATATTAAAATTACAGTTGCACTCAGTACAGCCGATGAAGGAAAGAAAGTGACTTCTAATACATCAGATAAGAAGTATGAAATGCATACATGTGTACATAGATCACGCAGATAGATATACATATAGAAAAGGTCACACAGGATTCATGTGTTATATAGCTAGTAGACCCTTTATCCTGTTACAGATATGCAGATAACGACTATATACCAGTACATTGTGCTTACAAAACAGAAAAAAAAAGAAAATCAGGAATGTCATGGTCATAGTAGAAAGTAATGTAAAACAGTCTACAATACACATCCTGTTCTGACAAGGAACGTTTTGTACATTCTTTTAAGTTTACCACGGCTGTCTGCCCAATTTATTATGTCTTTCTGTTTATTTAGAATCTGTATAGCTTGATACGTTACCGATTGTTTCCCGTAATTTGTCCTAATCTTCGGAAGCGTCCTCCTATGCTGCCTAAACCCGTACTTATGTTCAACTACCATATCACTATCTTTGTATATGTTTGTTGTGTGCATATGTTGCACTAATTTATAGAGATAAATTTGATTGGCCATAAGCATGTTGTGTTTCAGAAATAACTCCCTGGTAGGTAAGTCACGCATATCTCCTGCATAATTTTCAAATATACGTAGCACGCGCTTTTGTAGTACCGTTAATCTATTATAATTGCGCTGAGTGGTGGTGCCCCATACTAGCGAACAGTAGGCAATCTTAGAATATACTAGAGTGTAATAAAGAGTTTTTTTTAGCCGAAGAGGTATTAACGTAGAAATCTTTCTAATACATCCTATTGATCGAGCTATATCGACTACCAAATGGTCGACGTGACATGACCATACCAAAGACTCTTGGAACCAAACACCTAGGAATTTTTGCTCAGGTGTTTGCTGAATAATCTCGGTTCTATACGTAATATGCATGTCATGTTGGTCGCGTTTATTTGGAGGGGAAAAATGATGTATTTAGTTTTAGAGGCATTTAATCGTAGACAATTATCATTTAGCCATTTGGATAGGTTTTGTAGATAATGATTAGTCTTTTCTTGAAGTTCACGTTTTGTCCGTGAAGTAAAAAATACGTTAGTATCGTCCGCAAACATTACTATATCAAGTGTGTTGTCAATCTGAGTTATGTCATTAATGTATAACAAAAACAGGGTAGGACCTAATACTGATCCTTGGGGTACTCCATTTGTTACATTTAACGACGTCGAGGAATAATTATTAACATCTGTAAATTGGAAGCGTTTCTCAAGGTAGCTAGTTATTAATTTCAATGACATGGCACGTATTCCATAACACTGCAGTTTTAGAAGTAGAATACCATGATTCACCGAATCAAATGCTTTCCGCAAATCTAGAAAGAGACCTAAAGTAAAATCCTTATTTTCAATACCTTGAATAATTTTCTCCTTTGCACGAAGTAGTGCCTGTTCAGTTGACTTGTGTTTTTGAAATCCGAATTGCGAACTAGATATGATATTATATTTCTCTAAGAACTTTGTTATGCGATCATTAATTGCCCACTCAAAGACTTTTGATAAAACAGGTAATACCGATATTGGCCGATAATTTGTAAGGGCGTTTTTGTCTCCGGATTTGTGTATCGGAACAACCCTTGCTATTTTAGTTGGTCAGGGAAGATACCAGTATCGAACATTAAGTTAATAATATAGGTGAGAACGTTTTTTAGTAACTTGGAAACATACTTTACTGGCTCAGCCCTAAATTCGTCATAACCAGCGGCGACATTCTTTATTCTATTAAGTAACTCTTCAGTCTCTTGCGGGGAGACGTGATACAAAACGAACGAATTTGGTAAAGAACTGATGTGTCTTGTTGGTTGTTGACTGCCTAAAATTGCGGTATCTGCCTTTCCTGACTGTATAAAGTACTCATTGAATGTGTTAGCCAAACACTGGCCTGTTGTTGCATTTCCATTGATCTCAATCTCTTGTACGCTGGTTATGGCATTGTTTCTGCTTGTCAATCCGTTTACTGTTTCCCATATCTTTTTTACGTTAGTTTGATGGCGAAGAAACAAACTTTCATAATAATTTTCTTTTGCTTTCTTTAGATCTGAAGTTAGTTTATTTCGAAGCTTCTTGAACTCCTTAAATTGGTTTACATCGCGCGTACTAATAAAAGTGTGATACATCGCGTTTTTTTCTCTTATTCTTCTGTATAGTGCAGGGTTAATCCAAGGTTTTCTTATTGCTGTTTTATTCTTTCGGCCACATTGTAAAGGAAACGCATCATCATAACTTACTTTTAACTTCTTGTGGAATTCCTTGTAAGCATCATTAGGATCACTGCAGTCATACACGCTAGTCCAATTTATGGCCTCCACTAACGAAAAAAATTTTTCAAGCGATTTGTCGTTTATCACTCGATATTTGCTTACTTCAAGATGTCTGCGTGTGAACTGATCAGTAACGCAAAACACGGGTAGATGATCACTTATATCGCTAACTATCACTCCACCTATTAGTTCTGATACACTGATATTCGTAACACAGATGTCTATGGCTGTAGCTGTTTTAGGGCCAATGCGTGTGGGAACCGAAATCAAATTTTCACATCCGTATGACATAATCAGGCTCTTGTAATTCATCGCGTACTGGTCATTACTAACTGTATTTATATTTATATCACCAACAACAAAAAAAGGTAACTTGTTTGTCTGAAAAACCTGCATCAATTGCTCAAGAAAATCTAAGAACTCGCGTTTAGAACCAGCTGGTTGCCTATATATGGCAGCAAGCTGAAATTGAGATGTTTTTATAACTAAGCATTCAACATTTGCATTTGTAATTGTGTATTCCTCAATAATGGTGTAAGCATAGCTATGACTGATATATACCGCCACGCCCCCTCCTCTTTTCCCTACGCGGTCCAATCGTATGCAGGTGTAATTATTAATGACGGGTGTATCATCGGTAATCGTCAGCCAAGTCTCCGTAAGAACAATGACTTCAAATCTCAGAACGAGAGACTCCAAGAAAATTTGTAGGCTGTCAAGCTTGTTTTTTATGCTTCTAATGTTGAAATGAATCAGAGAGAAGTTACTTTGCTTGGTCTTAAATGCGGTGTTAAATACTTCTGCTGTGTAGACATCACACGTGCTCATCTACAGTAAAAAGAAAGCAAGCTTATAGTTAGCTGATACAATCTTTAGTTCATTTTGGCAAGGTCATCGGAAGAAGTGATTCGCAGGACAGGACTATCTTCGTTTTTCCTTGCTAGGATCTTGCCACCTGCTGTCCACACAAACTTCCATTTGAGCTCTTTCTTCTTTGCCACTGTTGCTCCAAGCAACTGCTTGTTGTGGCGTGTCAAATGTTCATTGACAAAAATCGCACTGTTACCACCAACCAGGCCAACGTCTTTTGCGTCAATTCTCATTTTCTTAGCCTTGGCTAATATCGAGTCTCTCTTAGCACGCCTCACAAAACGAACAACAATGTTCTTGGTTGTTGAGTTCGCAGTTGGAACTCTATGGCATATATCAATGTCCCTCTCGTCAACTGCCTCTCTGACTATTTCACAGATTTTTCGAACGGCTACTAAAGAGTCGCACTCGTCCGGAACACCCTTTATCTCAAGGTTGTTACTTCTTTGATATTGTTCCAACTCTTGTAATTTCAGAGTTAACTGTTTGTTTTCAGTTTTTAGTTTTTGATTCTCAGATACCAAGCTTTTTAATTCATCTCTTAGCGCCTTTAGATCCCGGGTCACGTCTTTGACATCGTCACACGTGTCACTGCAGTGCTGAACAGACTTTCTCAGTTCCCTGAGTTCAGCACGCATTTCCCGCTTAAATTCTGCAATCAAGGCTGCTACATCACTTTCCCCCTCTTTCCCTTTCCCCGGCGTCATTGTACGATAGCACAGGTATCAACTTAATCACTTTCATACAAAAAAAAAAAGACAACGACAACAGGCGTGTTCGGCAGCAGCGCAGAGTTGCAAAGACGATTTCAAAGCAAATCGACACTAATTCCTCACCTGCAAAGGATGCAGAATTGTCTTTAGCGTGTGCACACTTCAATGCGCTGCTGCCGAACTGGACGCCTGGGCTCAGTGGGACCGTATTTAAGCCGTCCGCCGTCGGGAAGGTACAGCGACGCCCCCAGCTATCTTCGTCACGTGGTAGAGCCTTGACGGTCGCAGATCTTGCCTGTAGCGCTGATTATCCCGGCCGCTTCTTGAGATGGTGCATGAATGGTGCTTGAGATTAAGGTGCATGAATAAGGATTAATCTGGACGAAGGAGAATTAAGGCAGATTATGATGGATTAGAGTTCATAAAGGAGGATTACGACCGTATAGGCTAGGCTAAGGTTCGTAGGTTGATTAGGTTGTATTAAGGTGGATTGGGAGTACTAAGCTGGATTAAGGTGGATGAAGGAGCTTTAAGGAGGATTAGGATGGACTAAGGTGAATTAGGGTTCATTGAGTATTAAGACCCATTAGTCTACCATAATCCTCCTAATGCACATTAATCCACCGAATCCACATTCATCGACCTTAATCCTCCTTTATTCACTTTAATCCACCATAATCCACGAAACTCCTCCTTAATGCACCCTAATCCACCTTCATCGAACCTTAATCAACTCTAACAATCGTTAATGCACTTTAATCCTCCTTAATCAACCCTAATACGTCCTCATTCCCTTTAATCCACCCTAATCCACTATAATCGTCCTTAATTCACCTTAATTCACCCGAATTCACATTCATCTACCTTAGTCCACCCTAATCCTCCTTAATCCGCCCTAATCCCCATTCATTCACTTTAATTCACCATAGCCCACCATAATCCTCCTTAATGCACTTGATCCTTCTTGATCCGCCCTTATCCTTCTTCATGCACTTCAATCCACCCTAATCCACCATAATCGTCCTTAATGCACCGCAACGTACCTTCATCCACCCTAATTCACCTTCATCGACCTTAATCCTACCTAGTCCTCCTTTATGCACCTTAATCTACATTCATACACCCTAATGCACGTTCATCGACTTTAATCCACCTTAATCCTCCTTAATACACCCGAATTCATCTTAATCCAATCACTAATCAATCATTACTTTGCTAATCATGAATAATCCCTTATACGCGGCTGCACATGCTTTGGTTCGCTTCCCGCCTTCCTTCGGTCACGTGATATTTTCTGTAGCTCACAATGGGACCTTGAAACAGAGGTCTAAGGCTTTCGCTTAAAAGCCATGCACAAAGGGATGTGTCACAAGCAATACTAGATGAGCTGCACGAAGTAAAGCACGAAGTAAGATCGTGTAGCAGAAAAATTGTCTGGAGTATGGAACTCGCCTCAAAGCTCCATTTACATCGGTATACCCCGTTCATACGGCTTTAAGAAAAAACCAACCTCTTCATAAACGTTGCCTGCAGCATTATCGATGCTGTTATTAGCATTTCTCAAAATTTTCAATCCCACGGGGGCGCGCAATTGGCCCAAAATAACACGCCTCCATAGAATCCTGCGGCCCGTCCGCGGGAGCCCAGGAGGAAAAGCGCGCCGTGCGCAGCTGGCGGGCGAGGACAATCGAGGAGGAAAGCGCCGTGAGGAGGAGAGCGTCGCTACTTTCAAATTATCAAGGGGTTTTAGTTTGCCGCTGCTCCGGCTCCCGCTGCGTGGAGTATACCACTCTTCTCGGCGCCTGTACCTATGTTTTGCATATGAATAAACTTCAACTTCAACCTGGCGGCCGAGAAAGAAATTACCGCTGTTTCGGTTGCCAAGGCAACCTGTCGCGTGTGTTGCTTGCGTTCGGCCGCGCGTCTGGTACGAGTTCTACTGAGGGCACTCACGTGAGCTTCTTCAGCGCTGGTATCTTGGACAGCGACTGGTGCTACGCTTCAACCATTTCAGCACAGTAAAAAATAAAACGCATTCTTTTCAATGACCGCTATAATAGGATGATCTGTAGCTTCTGGTTGTTCGCGGTGCTATTATATGTAACCCACGCGATGACTTTGGTTCGATGGGGGTAAGCGCTGCTAACATTCATCGAAGGCAAACATGCCTTCAGTTTCTTCAAGTATATGACCAAGCTGATTTTGCTCAAGCTCATGGGCCTCAAACGCTGTGTGAACATCGCTGACGTTCGCCGCCGTTGATGTTGCTGGCTTGTCGTATACAGTCATTCTTGATCTTTTAACGGCGTGATTGATATTTGATGACGCTTCCCGGGGAGTCCACTTATTTTTCGGGGATGTCAGAGACGCTAGAGACAGAAGAAAGATTCAAAGAACAGCCTCTGGACGCAGTCCAGGTTTTTTTCGGGTGGTCCGGGATTACCTCGCTTCTAGCTCCCCGTGGTATTTATCCCGTCACATCATGTTGCTCGTGGAAGTGCTTCTCGCAGACGCACTCGATTTGAGCTGACGGCCGTCCCCAAGAGTCGCCGCAGCCCATGCTTGCAGTCGTTCAGGACCATTCAGAGCCTTGAATATGCTCGCCTTTTCGCTCCAAGACTTGCACCACCTATTGCAGTTTTCAACGAAACACCTGCGTCCCATCTCAGGTTAGCAAATTCCGAAGAAGGGCATTTGCACGTAGTAGCGCAAATGCCCTCTATCAGACACCGACAAGAACTGTTGCTGTTTGACTTAAGAGGAAGCTTTAGCTCGAGTGCTCCTATCTAAATACATGTAAAAGGAGAATTCGTTTTTCTCGGCAACCACTGCACCAAATTTGACGAGGTTTGTTGCATTTAAAAGACAAACTTAAAATCTAGTGACTGT
Source organism: Dermacentor andersoni (assembly GCF_023375885.2). Lineage (NCBI taxonomy): Eukaryota > Metazoa > Arthropoda > Arachnida > Ixodida > Ixodidae > Dermacentor > Dermacentor andersoni. The sequence continues at coordinate 21,264,697 of NC_092814.1, read as the reverse complement.
TGGTTTCGAATTTTCTAGTTAGGTTGTCAATATTTTATTAAAAATTGCCAAAAATCGAAAATTTTCAAAAAACGAAACTATCAAGTTTGCAACGCTGTACCTCAACCACTAGAAATGATAATACAATTCTGTGAAGTGCATCTAATAGTACATCTAAAGCTAACAAAATTGATATGTTACACATTAATATAAAAAAATTTGATCATAGGGAAATACAACTTTTGCAAAACCGTTGTAACCAACGTAACAAATTCACGTAAGATCTAAAATGACATATTAAATTTGTCCGCTTTGAATGATCTAATGGATGCCGTTTATAGAACCGCGATATCAGTTCTTGATACAGAGCTATGAATTTGTAAACTTCGTGCTTCTATTTTTTTCAAACGGTCAAATATTTGAAAATTGACTTAAGAAAATTCAAGCCCTAAATCGAAATTCTGCTTCCAACAGTCACTAGAATTTACCTTTCTCTTTCATATGCAACAAATTTCATCAAAATCCGTCCAGGGGTTATCTCATAAAAACGTTTTTGCGTTTTACATGTATTTGAATAGGCCGCGTCGGAGTTGGGCCCGAGCTAAAGCTTCCTCTTAAGAGGAAGCTTTAGCTCGGGTGCTCCTATCTAAATACATGTAAACGAGAATTCGTTTTTCTCGGCAACCACAGCACCAAATTTGACAGGGTTTGTTGCATTTAAAAGAAAAACTTAAAACCTAGTGACTGTTGGTTTCGCATTTCCGATTTAGGTTGTCAATTTTTTATTAAAAATTGGCGAAAATCGCAAATTTTCAGAAAACGAAACTATCCAGTTTGCAACTCTGTAACTCAGCAAGAATAGGTGATATCGCAATTCTGTGAATTGTACCTAATAGCACATCTAAAGCGGACAAATTTGACATCTTATACATGAATCTCAAAAAATTTATTAATATGTAATTACAACCTTTGCAGAACCCTCGTAAACAACGTAACAAACTCACGTAAGATGTAAAATGACATACGAAATTTGTCCGCTTTGAATGATCTAATGGATGCCGTTTACAGAACCGCGATATCTGTTCTTGATGCAGAGCTATTAGTTTGTAAACTTCGTGCTTCTATTTTTTTCAAACTTCTGAAATTTTTTAAATCTCTTTAACAAAATTCAAGCCCTAAATCAAAATTCCGCTTCCAACAGTCACTAGAATTCAACTTTATCTCTCAAAAGCAACAAATTTCATTAAAATCGGTCCAGGGGTTATCTCAGAAAAACGTTTTTGCGTTTTTACATGTATTTAAGTAGGCCGCGTCGGAGTTGGGCCCGAGCTAAAGCTTCCTCTTAAGAGGAAGCTTTAGCTCGAGTGCTCCTATCTAAATACATGTAAAAGGAGAATTCGTTTTTCTCGGCAACCACTGCACCAAATTTGACGAGGTTTGTTGCATTTAAAAGACAAACTTAAAATCTAGTGACTGTTGGTTTCGAATTTTCTAGTTAGGTTGTCAATATTTTATTAAAAATTGCCAAAAATCGAAAATTTTCAAAAAACGAAACTATCAAGTTTGCAACGCTGTACCTCAACCACTGAAAATGATAATACAATTCTGTGAAGTGCATCTAATAGTACATCTAAAGCGAACAAAATTGATATGTTACACATTAATATAAAAAAATTTGATCATAGGGAAATACAACTTTTGCAAAACCGTTGTAACCAACGTAACAAATTTACGTAAGATCTAAAATGACATATTAAATTTGTCCGCTTTGAATGATCTAATGGATGCCGTTTATAGAACCGCGATATCAGTTCTTGATACAGAGCTATGAATTTGTAAACTTCGTGCTTCTATTTTTTTCAAACGGTCAAATATTTGAAAATTGACTTAAGAAAATTCAAGCCCTAAATCGAAATTCTGCTTCCAACAGTCACTAGAATTTACCTTTCTCTTTCATATGCAACAAATTTCATCAAAATCCGTCCAGGGGTTATCTCATAAAAACGTTTTTGCGTTTTACATGTATTTGAATAGGCCGCGTCGGAGTTGGGCCCGAGCTAAAGCTTCCTCTTAAGGGCGCACAAACACAACGTTACGGCGCGTTTGCTGAAGCAAGCGTCAATGTCGTCTGCTTGTCGTCTGCTTTGAGCGGAATACACAGGTGCCGCCCGAGCCAAGGTATATGTAAACTGGTAGCGAAGCTTCCATAGAAGCCCACATGTCAAGAAAATGGGGCTCGTCGTAACCGTCGTCATCTACGTATCGTGGGGACAACTAACAGTAAGCAAAATTTTACAAAAATAAAAAAGTGAAGTCACAACCGGAAATGGCAGGGACGTCAATATCTTACGCTGCTTGGCGCGAATGTTTGCATTTCTTTAGCGTCCGGCATTACGGCCGCTACGACAGCAGTTAATTTTATTTTGTGGCTGAGGCGAGCTTGCGATTCGCCTAAGCTGAAACGCCAGCGTGTCGTTTAACTAATAGGAGTGGCGTATGTCTTAATGTGAACGTAATTAGGCTGTTATTGACGGCAATTGCTCCAGTAGCTTCCTTAGGAAGGTGAGCGAATAGGATGGAAATAAATGACACTGCCAAAGAGCTTTTAAAATCAACTTCAGTTTTATTTATCTTGAATTAAGCAACCAATATAACTGACCAAACAAAACATGTTTCAATGATGAAAAGTATTATGACCCGCACATAGTCGTAATGCATAGCAACCTATACGAATCCTTTTCACAGACTCATTCGTAATTCCTTGCGAAATCATGTATTCATATCCAACAATTATCAGACAACACTGCCCCACATTATCATTTATAAATCGTTCCACTTACTAATGTTGCTGCCCGTCGGACACTCAGAGCCTGTGTTACGGAGCGTAAACGAACATAGCGCGACGTTTCTTCGCGGGGCGTTCCGCGTTTGTCGTCACGACGAGACAAGCGCGTCGGATGGCACAACGTGAACCCGCACGAAAACAAAAACCTGCACTCACACCTTTTGCTAACGAACGCAGCGCACTCGGTCACGCAACGTTTGAAGTGAAGGACACGCTACTTTTTGAAGAAACACGCAAGGAAAAAAAAAACCACTCGGACGAAACTGCCGCGTTCAAGTAAGCAACGCCATTCCTCACGACGTAATAGCTGGCTTGCCCAGCCTTGCGAAGTCTTGCGCCAAGATCACTGGTTGGCAGCGGTTGCCGAGAAAGAACTAATAAATTGCGAAATAGAAAAAAAAACATTTGTTCTTTAGTGCAGGAAAAATATCTGAAACGGAAAAGTTATTCGTATGTCAGTATTCTAATTAAACATTTTAGAGTACCTTTAGTTCACATATGTTTTCTAGTTTGTGTTTGTCCCCTCCTCACCTAGTCACGCTTCAATCGTCCACCACTAACTGATATCCTTGGCGATAGGTTTTGGCGTGCTTTTCGTTCCCAGCGTGGCGACCTGGTTAGATGGACTTTGCCCGAGCTGCCTGCCCTGCCGTCTGCTTTTTTTTTCGCTCTGGCTTGCCTGACGCGCCGCAAGGCGCCGCCACTGCATGCGCCCCCGTCGGCGTAGGCGATTTTTGTGAATTATCTGGTTGCCCGCGCGCGACCGCACTGACGGGAGTTTCCACTCCTAAATATTTAGGGGCGAACTCCACCACTGGAAAAGCTGGCGCCACCGTCGGCGTGATGTGGCATGAGGGATCACGTTGACACAGGGGCCGCGTCAGCTGCTTGATTGATTGATTGAAAACATCTTTATTCGAAAGCACCGAAGCGAGCTGAAAATGAAAGGCCCACCTGTGCTGCGGTTCTGATTAAGTGTTGAGGCACTCCCGCCTTGGGTATCTGCTTGACAAACTTTGAAAGCACTGGAATAGGTAATGGCTGCCATCGGAGGCGTGCAGCATGGTAGGCTACTGCTCGGTGCCGCAGTGCCGGACGTGCGCGACAGAGCCACGTGTCAGCCTTATTCACACGTAGCCACAGGAGCAGAAGCTGCGTGAAGCTTGGCTCGCGAAACTTAGAACCGGCAAGCAGCCATCGGCTACAACTCGGGTATGCAGCATGCACAGACGCGATTACGATTTCTGTTACGGCGTCGGGACTGCGATTTTCGGTGAGTAGCAGAAAACGCGCACTAAGACGCTCGCCCGCGCCCGCTGCCCGGCTAATGTCATGACGGTTTGGCCTATGAACTTGTCCATGCTGTATACTGGCAAGTTCACTGGAATGGAAAGAAAATGGTAAGAAGCACATTAAAAATAGGCACGGCATATGGTCATGTTTGTGTTATGAATTAATGTACTGGATTACGAAAAAGAAGCATCGGAAAATCGCACGCTGAGAAGACGTGCGTGAATTATTCTAACATTGTGTTTTCCTCATCTGTTTATATGCTCATAGACGTCTACATCACGGTGGTTTGTGTGTGTTTGTGACTTTGATTACGAACTCATTGTGGTGCAACTTGAATATGACTTTTATATTGTTATGTTCATGAGCGTATAGGGCTGTCCTGTAGATTTCTGACCGTATGAAGTGATTTCTTTTCATTTTCCTACATATTTTCTTATATTGTTGTTTCCGCTATAAGAAATGGAGTAGCCGTCACCATTATAAGGTGACTACGTCTCTTTTTTCTATTTTCATTTCAATAAAGAAAAACCGATAAACATACACCGCTACTCAACTTGAGAAATAATATTGAAACGTCCAAAAATTTAAAAGAAAAAAAAAGATTGAATCGTGGCGACAGCACATCACATTCGCCGTAGTCGTCGAAGTCTCTATAACTAAATTATTTTTGTACAGCTCTGATAGCGTCCACGTAACAATGCTTGCTTGTGTACTGTCAAACGCTCATATTATGCGGCCTAAAGCTCACGGCACGGCGCGAAAACGCGCACGCAGCGAAATCGAAACATTGTGCGCAGACATCCCTGCAGACGCGCAGTCGGACCCGTGCGACCTCTGCATTGAGGCTTCATTCTGTTACACTCCATTCGGTTATACAGACACCCCACTAAAAGAACATATTTCATATAGTTTGCTCTCAACGTTTGCCTACCATTCACGCAAGAAGGCCGTTCGGGGGACTCTATCGCGGCGACCGCGCGCAGTGGCGTTCACTGTACGTATTCGGTAAAGAGATAGCGTCTGTAAATGATTCTGTGCTTCTACTTTGCCCAAAATTATTATTTTGACAGTAATAAACTTCCCTCGTTTTGAGAGTACTTACACAAATGTCCAAGAGGGCTGCCACGTGGTGTTGTTACTGAGCGCCGTAAGTGAAGCCTATGAGGAGAGCTCCGCGTTATCCCTCATACTACGCAAGGGAGGCGCTTCCGACAGATGGCGACTCGGTAAGTCCTCGCCCGCAATTCTTCTTCTGTGGCTCATGCACACTAGGCCAACGCGACACCGATTTCGGTCTACCGACTGTCGGCACCACCGTTTTTTCCTTCATGTCGGTGCCTCTGTCACATTGTACTGATGCCGAGCTCTCCGTCTACCGTTGGCAGATTGCCAGTGTCGGTGCAGTGTGACAGAGGCGCCGGCAAGAAGGAAAAAGCGCTGTCGCCGACAGTCAGCAGTCCGAAATCGGTGTCATGTTATGAGGAAGTTTTAGCTCGGGTGCTCCTATGCAAATGCATATAAAAGGAGAATTCGTTTTTCTCGGCAACCACTGCACCAAATTTGTCGAGGTTTGTTGCATTAAAAAAAAAACTAAAATCTAGTGACTGTTGGTTTCGATTTTTGATTTAGGTCGTCAATTTTTTAATAAATGTTGGCGAAAATTTCAAATTTCCAGAAAACGAAACTATGAAGTTTGCAACTCTGTAACTCTGTAACGAAAAATTATATCGCAATTCTGTGAATTGCATCTAATAGAATATTTAAAGCGGACAAATTTGATACGTTACACATGAATCTAAAAAATTCGTAATATGAAAATACAGCTTTTGTTCACACGCAACAAATTCACGTTAGATGTAATATTACACATCGAATTTGTTCGCTTTCAATGATCTAATGGGTGCTGTTGACAGAACCGCGATATCTATTCTTAATGCAGAGTTATTAATTTGTAAACTTTGTGCTTCTACTTTTTCAAGCTTTCGCATTTTCGAATATCTTTTTAACAAAATTCAGGCCCTTAATCGATATTTCGCTTCCAAAAGTCACCAGAATTTAACTTCCTCTATTAAATGCAAGAAATTTCGATAAAATTGGTCCAGGGGCTATCTAATAAAAACGTTTTTGCGTTTTACATGTATTTGAATAGGCCTCGTCGAAGTTGGGCCAGAGCTAAAGCTTTCTCTAAAAGGAAACTTTAGCTCGAGCCCAACTCCGATGTGGCCTATTCAAATACATGTAAAACGCAGAGGACGCTTTAGCTCGTGCCCAACTCTCACGCGCCTCGGACTTTGTCACCTTGCTACGTCGGCGAGTCCTGTACTCCTCAACGTCCTCATCAACAATTCTATGTGTTCTGCAGTACTGGTCCGCGCTCGTCCTGTGTCCCTACCTTGTCCGTGTTTATTTTGTGCTGTTTTTCACCCATGGATTCGTACCAACGAGCTCGCATTCATAACCTTTTAAGTTACCTTGCTACGTTGACGAGCTCTGTACACCTCAACGTCCTCACCAACCCTTCTGTGTGTTCTACACTTCTGGTCAGCGCTCGTCTTGCGTTCCTCCCTTGTCCGTATTTATTTTGCGCTGTTTTTCACCCATGGATTCGTACCGTAGGTCGCATTCATAACCTTTTAAGAGGAAGCTTTAGCTCCGGTGCTCCTATCTAAATACATGTAAAAGGAGAATTCGTTTTTCTCGCCAACTACTGCACGAAATTTGACGAGGTTTGTTGCATGTAGAAGAAAGACTTAAAATCTAGTGACTGTTGGTTTCTAATTTTTGGTTAGGTAGTCAATTTTTTAATAAAAATTAGCAAAAATTGAAAATTTTCAAAAAAGGAAACTATCAAGTTTACAACTCTGTTACTCAACAACGAAAAATGATAATACAATTCTGTGAACTGCATCTAATAGTACATCTAAAGCGGACAAAATTGATATGTTACACATGAATATAAAAAAGTTTAGTAATATGGTAATACAGCTTTTGCAGAACCCTTGTAACCAACGTAACAAATTAATGTAAGATGTAAAATGACATATAGAATTTGTCCGCTTTGAATGATATAACGGATGCCGTTTACATAACCGCGATATCTGTTCTTAATGCAGAGCTATGAATCTGTAAACTTCGAAATTCTATTTTTTTCAAACTGTCGAATATTTAAAAATCTTTATAACAACATTCAAGCCCTAAATCGAAATTCCGCTTCCAATAGTCACTAGAATTTAACTTTCTCTCTCAAATGCAAAAGAATTTATTAAAATCGGTCCAGCGGTTATCTCAGAAAAACGTTTTTGCGTTTTACATGTATTTGAATAGGCCGCGTCGGAGTTGGTCGCGAGCTAAAGCTTCCTCTTAAGTTACCTGGCTACGTTGACGAGCTCTGTACGCCTTAACGTCCTCATCAACCCTTCTGTGTGTTCTGCACTTCTGGTCAGCGCTCGTCTTGTTATTTCCATCCTTCTTTATTATTTCCATCCTTCTTTTCACATTCCCCAGTGTAGGGTAGCAAACCAGAACAGGAGTTCCATATTTCAGGTGTTGGTTGCAAACTGTGCCACACTTCTCGCACGCCGAAGGACGGCACTTGGCAAGTGAAGAATTATGAAAACTATTTTTACTCGGTACTAAAGTCGGTCGAAATGAAGGACCTGACGCCATTGATACTATCGTGACGACATGACACAGTGCAAAACTTGCTGACGTCGTGTGTAGGAATGTGTGGCTCTAGGTATGACGGTGTTCATGGAGAGACACACGAGTGCTGAGATCGCACATGTGGAGCAGGGATGGAGCGATGTCTTTAAAATGCATATCCACCACCGGGGTACCGAAACTAAAACTGCGTCCTGGAAACGAGCATCGTATTAAATTATGTAAAGCATTCAAACGAATTGCTGGCGTTTTTCCTCTGTTTAGAACGCTTGGAACTTCATGTACCCCAAAAAAGATAATGAATAACTAAATAAAATCACCGCTGATTACGATAGTATACCTACACATGTTTTCAATTCGCGATATATTGGCTGGCACGGACAATCTGTCTCGTGCGGCGCGTTCCACATGGAGCGAAGTGTGACGCGACTGTCGCTAATCGCGAGATCACGACAGGCGGTGATTCACAGCAGCGATTCACAGCAGCAGCCGCCGCAGAGCAGAGAGACCTACGCTCATGCAGAACTTTGTTTCCATATAGGTATTGGTGGACGCTTTCGCCGCATGCCATCGGTGAACAGTCGACGGCGCTAGAGTCACTGGAAAAAATTGCAGAGTACCGCATTCGTTTTCCCCGCGCCGCCGACGCGTTCATTGGCCCAACCGTACCACGTGACTTTGGGGTGCCATATACCTTCCAAGCGCCGGGCGGGCCGGCTGAGTTAGAGCGCAGGCAGCGCAGGTTCCCAACGTTTTTTTTTTTTGTGTGTTCCGATTGTCGCGCTCGCGTTTGACTGCAAGGAAATCATGCCTGGCTGCTGCGCTTTCGGATGCAGCAACCGAGCCGAGTCTGGAAAGACTTTTTTCTCGATTCCGACCGGGAAAAATCGTTCTGCGTGGTTGCACAGAATCGGCCGGGAGAACTTCAAGCCGACAAAATACACCCGCGTGTGCGAGGTATAAGTACACCTTGCTTGTGCTTTTCGGCACTGTTTTAGAAGATATTTAAGCGAAGTGCACGCGGTGTTAGCGATGCTACGAAAATAGGAGTCCGTTGCAGGGATCGTTCGCATCTTGCACGCTTGACGCGGGTACACGTGTACGCGTTTGTTGCTCAACACACGCGGTTATTCCGTGCTCCGCATCCTCACGTGCACCAGGTACTCGCATGATTTGTCCGCGCGCGTGAGCGCGCTCTCGCCTCGAGTCACTCGACCCATATGGCGCTTGTTTTTCGCAGATCGTGACGATCGCAGTCAATAAAAACGTGGTCAATACGAGGTCCATAATGCTTCCTTTTTTCCACTTATCCTTTGCTCATTTATACATACGCATTTCGAGCTTGAAACCAATGGCCAGGTGATATTCACAACACATGGTTCAAATTTTGAGCTTGTAAGCCGAGCACATGCAATGAACTGAAGTCAGCATACATATGTTTTATGTTGAAATGCTACGGTGCATACCCAAATAATGTTGTGCTTGATGCATAACAAGAAATACAAAACAACAGAACACCCAGTAGCTTTAGTTTCACTCTCTCACTATGCATGCTACATAAACCGCTCTAAAAGCGCAAGAATTTTATACGTCGCCCATGCAACTTAGAAAAAAAAAGGTGCTGTGTCACCAGCGGGCGTTCCTGCTTTTTTTTTTACACTGGCAGCAAATCTTGGCAGTCTAAGAAAACAGTCAAAAATAAGATGAGAAGAGTAGCCGCTCATGAACGCACTAGACAGCCGCGTTCATAAATCGCAATGTAGCAAACTCTCCCTCATTATCCGTGTACAGAAGTACATATACGTTGCTGTAATCACGCAAATGTCTCATATTGGCCTTCCACAAGATTTAGTGCGCAAAATGGTCATCGAAGTTGGTTTTTACACCTGCTCTGCACAGATCGTCTTACGATCACGGCCAAACACCGGTGCGCACACGGAAGTCGCAGTGTCTCGTGCGTATACGGCGGACGAAGTCGCCCGGCAGAGTCGAGAACGCGTGGTGTCCGTTTACCAACTAAATTAAATGTATCCGATTTAGCTTGTGAAACTATACAATGAACGTACGTGCCTGTGACACTGTCAGGTGTTAGTTTCGTCCTGCTTGGAAACATTCAATAGAAGCCGACGGCAGTCCACGATGTTCATGCCCAAAATCACAAGCTTGCCTCTTTCCGGCTCGAAGTGACGAAATATTTCCTTCGTAGCTCGCTCCGCGGAAGGCGAAAAGAAAAAACGCGTGCATAAGCTCCCGATAGCAGCGCTAAGCTGCTGCCCACAATCGAAGCACAGTTCCAGCAGTAAACACGATCGGCGTGCAAAACAACCACCGGCTGCATTTGTTTTCGTTCTTAGCAACCATTATCTCCGGGCACAAAGTATTTGCACTTCAGTAAACACTCAACCCGATGTGTCACCGAATATCGAGCTCTTCCAACACGCCGGCCTTCCCGCGACGCAGTCGGCTTGGAAGGTATATGGCGGTGGCCGCTCAGTGTTGCCAGTCAAATCCCGACCTTTGCGGTACGCTGAAATTTTTTCCAGTGACTCTAGACGGCGCTAGAGTTACTGTATATGCTACCACAGGTAGCAGAGTTGCGCGTCTGTTTTATCACGCCGCTAGCGCCTCTATTGGCAGTGCGTCATCACGTGGTAGTCAAGCAACCGTTCATTGCGGAGAAGCAGATGCTCGGGCCAATTTTTGTATTTCCCGACGCCGCCGCTGCAGCGAACTGGATTGGCACAATTTATCGCCAGTCAAATTCAAAGCGAATCCGGCCGACCTTGGCGTTCGCTGTTCGCGTGCGGGCTAGCTGCGGAGAGCTAGCTATATAGCTATGTCAATCCTGTGAGAGAAGAACTTTCACTACACTCCCACAGAAGGTTACTTTTGGTATCCCTGCAGTGAAAAGGCACATAATGAAGTGGTACTTGCAGGTGTGGCTGATATACAGTGTGGCTGATATCCAGTGCCTGCTAGTAGGTGGGTACGCTTCTACAGCAAGTCTAATGGGGTACCAGTGTCGAAATACTAATGGTTGGTCATTGATTCAGCAGTAATGTTTTAGACTGCCTACACGTTGAGAGCTTTGGCACATAAGGAGGTATCCCTAATGCAAAACCGAGTACCCATTATCCAGTGTTCAGTGCAGCGCCGGATTATGGGCCCAGTGCCGCGCGCTGGATGCTGGGCAGGCGCGGCGTGCTCGGAGGCACTGGGTACTGGTGCGAAAAATAACTATAGCGCGTTAAATACGCGGTGCCTGGACGCCGTATATATTTTGTTGGAATACAAAAAGCAACAGAGAGCGATTTGGTGCAATAAAGAAAAAAGCTCCGACCAGGATTCGATTGTCGGACCTAAAGATCCCAAGCCAGGTACTTCCATGTCATGCCATATGCCGTATGCCATGTCAAGGATCGAGAAGCAGTTTTAGTTTCACAGAGATGTCTCGCTCAGTCATGGTAGATGCGCTATCGCCCTGCATATAAAACTCACGCCTGTACCACAAAGAAAATTTTGCTGTCCGTATTCAGTAGCATGCTCGGAAGTGCCACAACATCGATTTTCACTTGCGACTGGCATTTTAACTTTGAAAAAAGTCCTAAATGAACCGCCGACCCGGGACGCTGTATGGGCTGTTACTACTGATTTGGATAGCTGTTTCTTGTTCTTCACGCGAAGAATATGTAACGTTTTCTTAGTTCAGTGATGCCTTTCAGTCGACACGTCTGTCTAGTCATATATCTTCGTCAGAGAAGCGCAGGCTAGTGCCGGGAGCCTTCCGCGACAGCACATAGATACCTGTGTTTATGACGCGTCACATCGGCGCTCATCGCTACTTGTGCTGGCACTGCAAACATGAAAAAATGATTTATTTAAGAACGCCGATGCGAAAGCTGAAATATAGAGTGATTTATCCGTGTTAGACTTCTTGATTCCTGAGCCTAGGCGCGCCGAGAGCGTGCAGACGGACTCGGCGGATACGCTAGGCCTGAGCTTCGGCGGGGACCGATCTCGGCGCCTTTTTCTTGACGATCTTATGCAGTCAGCTGTTTCGATGCGCTTTGTTTGCGATTAGGCGGACAAGCAGTCCAAAAGCGATGCAAAACCACCAACTGTCGATCGACGATACGGTAGGCATGCCGCCTGCAAAAACGGAGTCCGGCTTCGCCGCATAGATTTGGTCGCTTCCCAGGCAAGATGGCGGACCTACGCGCAACTCTGCTACCTGTGGTAGCACATACAGTAACTCTAGACGGCGCGCTCCTCTGGCGCCATATCGTAGCGGTCGTCGCAAGTCTTGCGCAGCACAACGCATTTCTTCTCACGCTGCGCTGCAGCCGCGCTCGCTTTCATCCTTCACTGTGCTCGTTCGCTCGATTACGCCGAGGGGCACGCCGACGCAGGAATGGGCGCCTCAGGGCTGCGTTCTAAAGAAAATAGTCGCGCACCAGTACTCCTTTAACCCCACTGCATTTTCCATCTCGCTTCTCTCTCTGCGCCTCTTTCTTTCGGGGGTCCGAAGGTGACACAACCACTCTAGCCGCTATGAGTTAGCCAGGAACGCATCGCAGCTTGCACTGTTTTACACTGTCATCCAATATCGGAAGATGTTATCTCTAGGCGCGGTACTAATTGGCATTTCAACTGAAATACACAGTTTATTTAATTTGCTATCTTGAGACATAATAATCTCATTGGAATTGTTCGGAGCCTGATTGGGCTTGATTATGCGCTCTCACGATTTCTGTCGAAGCTCTGTGGGAAAAAAATCTCGTCACTGAAAAAAATAAACTGCCGTTTTACGGGCCACAACTACGATATAAGGCACACCGTAGATTCCGGCCTAATTTTGACTACCTGCAGCACGACTACCATCGTGCTGCAGTGGATTCCTGGCCATTGTGGAATAGCTGGAAATGAACACGCTGAAGCGGAAGCAAAAAAGGCGCACACTGACGGAACCATTATAAAAATTCATTTTTGCGAGCAGAGATTGTAAGACTCAGAACGAAGTCGGCTCCGGGCCCTGACGGGGTAACGAACAAAATGCTCAGAAACTTAGACGATCATTCCATTAGTTATCTAACGAAGTACATGCAGGAATGTTGGGAAAAAGGCGAGCTCCCACAACAGTGGAAGACGGCAAGCATTATTTTAATACCAAAACCCGGGAAGCCTCCGCAATTGGAAAACTTACGGCCAATTTCCTTAACTTCATGCGTGGGGAAATTGATGGAGCACGTCGTCCAGACCAGACTGATGGGCTTTATGGAGCAGGGCGATCTGTGGCCACATGAGATGGTCGGGTTCCGACCTCACTTGTGTACGCAGGACGTCATGCTCCAAATCAAACATGATATAATAGACTCAAGGTCTAAAGATGCAAAAGCAATTCTGGGACTGGACCTCACGAAGGCTTTTGACAACGTAAAGCATGAGGCGGTCCTGGAAGGGCTGAACAAGATTAATGTAGGCACCAGAACATATCGATACATCAGGGACTTCCTGACGGGAAGAACTGCTTGCATGAAGTTCCAAATGCTGGAATCCCCCACAATTGAGCTAGGTAGTAAGGGTACGCCCCAAGGATCAGTGCTGTCTCCCCTACTCTTCAACGTGGCTATGAGGGAACTCCCCGAGCAATTGGCAAAGCTCGAGGAATTAAAATTTAGTATATATGCGGATGATATCACCCTCTGGGTCAACCGGGGAAGTGATTCAGCCGTCGAAAGCCTGCTCCAGGCCGCCACCGACATCATAGTCGATTACGCGGCCGAGAGAGGCCTAGCATACTCGCTGCAGAAATCAGAATTGTTTATATACAATCCGAAACACTTAAGGTGCAAGGCACCGTCGGAGATCAAAATTAAAGTGGCGGGTAAAGAGGTCCCAATAGTCGAGCAAATCAGAATCTTGGGCCTGATTCTGCAGTCACACGGCCACAATGGCGAGACCGTCAAGAGGCTGCAGAATCACGCAATACAGACCCTGAGCCTAATTAGGCGGGTGGCCAGCAAAGGCCGAGGGCTAAAGGAAAAAAATTTAATTAAACTAATACAGGCGTACATATTCAGCCGGGTGAGCTATGCAACGCCATTTCTCGACTTGAAAGTGGTGGAAAGAGAAAAGATTGATTCTCTAATGAGAAAATGCGTAAAACGAGCGCTGGGACTGCCCATGTGTACATCAACAGAGAGACTGATGGCTCTAGGAGTGCACAACACATGGGCAGAACTAACAACAGAGAAGCAGTCGCGTGGAGACGACTACAAACTTATACATATCCGCACCCGGTTATGGCGAACCACATGTTCCCCGAGGCCAGGAGTGATAAATGTAACCTTTGTGGGGCGAGAGGGACCCTCGACCACATAATATGGGAATGTCCGTACTCTCCCGGGGGAACGCACAAAATAGGTAGTAGAGACACCTGGGAGACCCTGCTGCGCAGCTCGGACTCTGAGCTCCAGCTCCGGCTCGTCCAACTGGCTGAAGAGGCTGCTGGGACCCAAGACCTCCCAGCCTGCATCTGAGGCGGCGGCACTCGCCCCCTGACTCGTGTGTCGGGGGGTGGGTAGATCACCTTTTCCGTTGGACATTAAAGTTTATTCTATCTATCCCGGTATGACATTAACGCCTTGCTCCATACCTCCATTAAAACTTCCATGGCGCGACATTGGGACAACCCCGAACATCGACAAGAGCGCCTCCATAGACTTGACGCTGGATTACAATTCCGGCTTCCACTTCGGTTGCGGAGAATCCAAGAAACACTCATTCATCGATTACGGCTGGGTGTGGCATACACCCACCGATACCTTCACAAGATTGGACAAGCACGGGACCCTGAATGTAGCGTCTGTCACACTCTCGAGACAATAGCTCACGTACTTTGCGTGTGCCCTCAATATGCGGCCGAACGAAGAAAACTCAAATCTACTGTTGATAGCTTGGACTCCCGCCCCTTTTCAGAAGAAAAGCTTTTGGGCGCGTGGAGGAGTGTTGACTGTGCCCAACGTGCCATAAAATCACTTTTGAACTTTTTAAGTGAGACTGGTTTACACGATCGCCTCTAGAAGCTGTGAGACGTGTAGTCAGTGCGAAATGTGTTTGCGCAATAACTTTTTGTGGCAAGATTACCTTTTGTATGGACAAGATTACTCTTACGTGTATTGCGTCTCCAGTGCGCATCCGCATATTGGACAACGTGTATATAGTATCTCATTGTACCATAACATAATCACCCGCCACCTACCTTTCTCTCTATTTTCTACTTCCCCTTTCCCCAGTGAGGAGTAGCAGGCTAGAGGCACGCTCTCCAGGCCGACCTCTCCTCCTTTCTCTTCATTAAAATCTACTCCTCCTCCTCCTCGGCATTTTATAGGTACACACGAGGCAGTCAAAATTAGTCCGCAGACCCCACTGCGAGTCACTCATAGCCCCAGAGTTGCTTTGGGACATAAAATCCAATCGATCGATCTATAATTCAATCAATCGAACGGTTGCATTAACCACGCAATCAAGTTCCGTCTCTGTGCGTCGTCAGGGCGGGCGCTTTCGCCATGATTGGCTGCCCCTTACAAATGAAGCACGCACTCCTGTCATGATTTCCGTATCCCCTGAATGGTAATTTACGCAATGCGCACCGTTCTTGTCAACTAGTTCGTCCTCGGGCGTGCTTGGCAGAGCAGAGTGCTTTCGAGAGAGAAAGGAGGAGCGGAGGCTCGCGTGACGCCGCTTAAAAGGGAACTGCTTTTGTGGCGGCGGAGAAAATACTTCTTCCCCGAGAGGGGCTTGGCGGTGCATGCGCTGCGGCGACGGCCTAAAACACGTTACCGTGACGAGAATAGGTTGTCTACCTCTCTTGTGAAACGCCGAGAATGCTGACGACAAAAGAAACAAGTTGGCGGCCATGTACAACAGCTGGAAGTCTTGTATTCCTCAGGTCGACGTTTTGCTGCCCGCTGCAGCAGGGCTGCTTTATTTAACGCCATTTATTTCCTTTTAAATCTCCCCTTTTGCGGGGCTTGCGCTGAGCGCGGACAACAGCTCAGCTGACCTCGTCAACGGCCACTCTGGCAACCGACTTGCCGTAGCACACGCCTCCTCATACTCGGCAGTGTGTGCAGGATCGTGCCATCCATCGGGAGAGGCAAGCAAGTGCTTGTGTCGTGTCCTTTCGCATCTTTCCATCCGTGTACGTGCGTATGTGCGTAAAAAATCCATCTGGGGCGGTAGTCTCGCGGGATGTACTGGGACGTGATATCTGACGCACCAAGTGTTTGGGTCAGCACAGGGCAGAAGTGCCCTCAGGTACAGGGCACCAAATGCTCGTGCCCAGCAGATAAAAAGCATCAGCACACCAAACCAACACGCAAACACTTTTCAAGAACAAAGGCAGCCTGCAAATGGGCAGATGAAACATGACAGCGCATTTATTCTAGAAAAGCAAACCGCAGCGTTATCGGCTTCTATCGGCCGTGTATGCAAAGGTACTCGCGCCCTCTTTGTATTCAAAGCATGCGTAGTGCCGCTGAGGTTTCTTATTATTTGGCACATTAGGTTCTATTTAACATGCGCATGACGTTTGAGTCAGTTATTTTCGAATATCAGGCCAACGTGGGACAGCGCGCGTGAAGCGCAGGCCACCAAAGCGTCGCACAAAACTTGAGGCCCTGCTGGTAGGCGCCGTGGTAT
This sequence comes from Dermacentor andersoni, assembly GCF_023375885.2. Classification (NCBI taxonomy): domain Eukaryota; kingdom Metazoa; phylum Arthropoda; class Arachnida; order Ixodida; family Ixodidae; genus Dermacentor; species Dermacentor andersoni. Next base: position 21,248,217 of record NC_092814.1, on the reverse strand, counting down.
AACTGCTCGTCTGAGCTACCGCGGTAACCCGAGAGAATGTGGAGCATGGGAGGCTATGTAGCGTCCCATGTGGCGCGTATATAGTGCGCGGGAAGTCGTGGAAGCAGTTACGCCGTGCTGCCGAGCTTTCCCGATTACGTACCACCCAAGTCACGATATCGAGCTTCACCGGCAGTCGGTTGCAATGTGTGCCCGTTCTCACGCATCAACTCATAACCGTGGCCCCCCACCAATGATGTAAGCATATAAGCAACTAATCGAACTCATAAAAGAATAACTCAGCTCCTAGCGTTAGCACAGCTGCTGAGTCTTGGCGCTGGGTTCCGTTATAAAGCCGGCCACAAAGACGTTTATGCGGCAAATACACATTTCCCGACAGTGACGATCGGTAAATCACGCGATTGAGTGTCTGTAGCTTTTGCTTTCACGAGCAGGAATTTTACGTATTATAAAGTAAGGAATGAAGTTCGAACACGTAAACACAGGAAGCGAGACCGGCGGTAACAGCGTAACTCAACGTGAAGACTTCCACCACCTGCAGCCAATGTCGTCGCTGGCTATCAGGTCCGAGACCAGAACTCCAAAGCGTCAGACATCTCTCTTTGAGCCACGCGCTTGTGGTTAAACCCTTATCCAATGCTGTCAAGTCCTATAAATGATGAGCAAATAACCTGAGCCTGTATTCGACTTCCATTTGGCTTCATTATGCAAAAAAAGAGGTGAGGCGTGCAGACAGGACACAAGAGTAGAGAAGTGGACAACACGAACGCCGTCGTGTTGAGCGCCGCCGGCGTTCGTGTTGTCCACTTCTCTACTCTTGTGTCCTGTCTGCACGCCTCACCTCTTTTTTTGCATAATGAATCCTTACCAACTAGCTAAGCTTTCTGTCGTTCTAAGTTCCACATGGCTGCTGCACTCTTCCGGATGTACCATTCCATTTTCAACCGCCAACTGCTTGCGTTTTCAGTCATTAATTTGTCTGTATTGTCTTAGAGCTTATCGTGTGAGCACCGACATATGTATAGTAACGGCCACACGAACAGCCTTTAGCAGGCTTGTCCATATAGGGCCACGCTGATTATTTTTCACGCAACGATTTGTTTCGTCAGGAACGGTATTTGCATTTACTCAGTGCGTATAATGAAACTGATTCTATTCAAATGTCACCCGCACCTATTTTTGCCTTGTAGTGCCGGAGATTCATCAGTAGTTGGCCTTCAGGGACCTTCTCACGCTATTGTACGTAATGCAGAGGTGTAGACAAGCGCCTGGTTCGTATGCGGCATATGGCATGCACACGGCGCTCGAAAGCCAGGCTTCTCTTTTTGAGCGCTGCATGTCAGCAGACGTCACAAGACTTGATAAGGAAGGCGCAATGCATTTTCCGAGGAAAAAACACGAGGGACAAACCGGTACTATAGCTGCAACTCTTTCCGAATAGATAGACCTTGTTAGGCCGCTCATCTCTCGAGCATGCAGAATGGACGGTGTAGGGCTGCATGATTGTTTTGTATATACTTTTGCAGTGCCACGAGTTGCCCATGTGTTTGGTGAATAGGGAGGCGTCCACCCCCCAGCGCGTCGAGCAGCAACCGTTTCTGTTTTTGAGGGGTCGGACGGCTCGCGTGGTGTCGGGTGACGAGCCGCGGCGCGCGCCGGGGGGGGGGGGGGGGGGGGGGGGGGCGGTGCGGATGCGGGAAACGGATTCGGAGAACGTGATCTTACGCGCGCTGTGTTGGCATTCCGCCGATGGTCATAATAGGTCCACGCAGACAAACCTCGAGTGGGACGGCGGTATACGCGACGTTGTGGCGCCGGCTCCTGAGTCCCCTGCTGTTTAGAGGCGCAGCCGAGGTTTAGGGGCACCTAGCAATGTTGACCACGTGTTGCGCGTACGGAGCGGGTGTCCACGCCCCTACGCATCCGGGCGGCAACCACGTGCATCTTGTTTTGAGCGCTGAGGAGAGCCCGCTTGGTGTCGAGTTACAACTTGCAGTGAGCACCGTAGACAGAGGCGCGGTGCGCATGCGGAGACCGCGTTCGGAGAACGTCGTTTTAAGAACACCGAGTCCGGATGCCGCCAGCGGTCATTATTTTTTTACACGAGGAAAAACCTTGAGGGGGACTGCGGTACGCGGTGTTGGGACACCAGCGCCCGAGCCCCCTGCTGGCTAGACACGCTGCTGAGGTGCGAGATGGCCTCAATAAATCGTGCGTGCCTGGCGTGTTTGCCGAGGCCGTCACTGACCACGTGGAAATAAGAGAGCGAAACGAAGTTTTGGGAAGAAGGAAAACAGGGTTGTTTTCCAATGCATTTACTTTTGAGAGTAAGGCCAGCCCTTTGGGTTGTGGCTTAAGCAGACTTTCAACTCTCATTGGGACTTGCTTCCGTGGAATGGGCTAACGACCCTACCGTCCTTTTTCTTTGTCTCTTTCACCCATAACAATCGAGACGAGGTGCTTGTTCCTCAGTCTAGGCTGTAATCACTAAACCTGATTGACCAGTAAGGATTCGTACGATGCAATGCTAGTCTGGGCCGTAACCACTTAGTGGTAGAACAGTGAGACTCAGTTGGTCGTATGTAGTGACAGTTGTCCTAGGCTCTAACTTAAGAAAGAGTAGAAGAGTAAGGCGCTGTTTACTTGTGTGTTTTGCATCAGTGTTCTTTTGCTAACTCTGTATTTGACTGTGTAAATATTTTCGTTGCAATATATCTTCAAGTTTTGTTACCTCCAACCTGCCTCCTGCTTCATCAACGCCGATAATCACCTTGAAGAGACTTTGGTGGACTTCAAGGAGAAAAGAACAAACTTAACTGGCCTCATCCGTAATCACAATGTTGATCCTTCATTTTCTGCGGTTCTTCCCCTGACAAAAGTAGGGGCAGCTGTATACCCGTGCGCTGCAAAATGCGTAAGGCATGACGAGAGGCCTCGGGTTCATTTCGACTATCCAGGTTTCTTTCCTGGACGTGAATCAACGAGCGCATTCTTCGACCTCCTGTGCCCGGGCCCGCAACGCGGTCAGTGTCGGACCTCGGGCTCAGCAGTACCCACGCATCGACCACAGCGTCGGGTTCTCCTTAGCGCTATACGTGACAAACCAAAGTGCATCTATAGTCACTTGTAACTAAATTGCTTCATTATTGTCCTTATGTGTGGCAGAAAAATATCTTCACTCTTGTGCATACTTGGGCCGACCGATGCAAAGTTAAAGGGCACACGTTGAAACGGGTTGCCCAGTTTCAGCGCTGTTGTGATGACCCTCCACTCGTACGCTACCCTGTCGACCAAACTTTCAAGGGCCTAGCATGAAATGGTGGGTGTACGTAGACATTTCATATTTTCCTAACCGTACAACGTTCGTACAACTTTCTGCTTCGTTTATTAAACAACGAAGAGACATTCGGTATTCGACACTCTTAGTTGAAAAAGAAAGTTAAAATATGTGGTTTTGCGTGCCAAAAGCACGATCTGATTACGAGGCACGCCGTAGTGGGAGACTCCGGAGGAATTTGGACCACCTGGGGCTCTTTAACGTGCATCTAAATTTAAGCACACGGGTGTTCTCGCATTTCGCCCCCATCTATATTTGGCCGCCGTGGCAGGGATTCGATTCCGCGACCTCGTGCTTAGCAGCGCAACACCATAGCCACTGAGCAACCACGGCCAATGCGACACTCTTAGTTACTCCTATAGCTTATATAGCATTGTTTTAGATAATACTGTACCACCAGTTACATAATGGAAAAGAATGCATTCATATTCGTTTTAGGTTGTTGGACATTATGTTCTCTTTATATTAGACCCTCATACATCTTCATTTCTAGCCAGTATTGCATTAACGGGAATCTAACGAAGCCTGTAATCATGTATTTCCACGTATGTACCGCTTCCCTACAAAGCCCTGACGCTAGCACACATGAAGTAAACGCGATATTCCGAGCTAGTTCTGGTCCTCTTTTTCGGAGCGTTCAATCCGCAAATTGAAATATTTGCACCTCCCCGCTATTTATATCCCTCGGCGAACGGTGCTGCACACAATAGCGCCGCTGCTCAGCGGCGCGTGGCTCGCTTCCGGTGCGCGGCCCACTGCCCATCGGGGTTGCCGGTGGCGCATCTAATGCCCCTCGGTTCCGGCGCAACCAAGCGGCTCGGGCTTTCTCCTCGGGGACAACCGCGGTCCGGCTATAAATAGGCCGCCGGAAACTGGGCCGCCGACCCACATGCTGCACCGATCCATCGATTGCGTCGCGCGCTCGGCGAGGCACGGGCAGCGCAGGGGTGACGCGCGGCATGGCACTCGAGGGTGGCCTGCCTTCGGCTCGCCGGCGTTTTCTTGTCCTGGCGTTTCTCATCCAAGAAACAGTGGTCCGGCTTCCGTCATATTATTCGCGAACGGAGAGGGATGGGCTGTCGCCGCACTGTGCTGTAACTCAGGCGACACAGCCCTTTGGGATCAACGGGCTGCGGAGGCCTCAAAAGGCGCAGTGGAGTCCCGTCGGTCATACGACGGCGCTCGGGCCCTGTGAATGGCGGCTGTAAAATCACACGATTCGCGCCGTGTGACCACACGGTAGGACGAAAAGGCTGAGCGTGTTCATGAAAGCAATTCGACAGAATGACTCTGCCAATAGACGCGCGTGTTTCACGGAGACAATAGGTAATACAACCGAGCGGCCGCTGCTTCTTCGGCAAGATGTTATTTTCTGTTTTCTTCGAAGAATGAGTGCTGTTTTGAGACTTCGTGCTGAGAGAACAGACATCCCGTGGGATACCTATGTGCTAAACATCACGCACAATATCGCGTGGTTTTGCTGCACTCTGCAGCGCACGCCTACCACGGCGGTAGGCAGCAACGAACACCGCCACGAGCCATATGTCCGACAGCGCTTTCCTAGGCGTATCATTGCGGCAGAGTCGCCGCCGCATTCGGCAGTGCCTCATCACGCGCCTAATGTCATCAAGCCGGAGGCGATAGTTTTCAACGCTGCACTATGTTCAAACGCACCTTCAGTAAATATGGCTGAGACATGCGAAAGTGAAGCCATGAGACCACGGGTTGACGTAGACAGGAGATCCACCTATGAGCTAAGCGAAGATGAAGAGTTAGACTGTGATGATACGGCGTTCTCCTTGGTAATGCATATAAAAAAAGCGACCTGAGGGAATTCCAGTTGTTTTTAGACCCTCACAGGAAGGCCGCCACTTCTGGCAAGTCAATCAAAACCGCGCTGCGTCAGAAATTGTTTCCGCGGCAAAGTAAAACGTACAGTCATTGCGCGTGAATAGAGATGCAAGTTTCTCTGTCAACGTTACTTCAGTCTCATCTGCAAGACATCTACTGTCGATGAGTGAAGTGGCTGGTTTGGGAGTCAAGTCATTTATTCCGGCATCTTATACCAAAAATTTTGGCAAGATATGTCATGTCGCTGCTAAATATACAGAAGAACAACTGGTTGACTTCCTGAAGGATTTTGCGTGACATCTGCCCGTCGTCAGGCGCGCTACAATCGCCAAGAAGACAGAGCGATAGAATCACGCCCTCTGAGAACCATTATTCTTCATTTCAGAGAAGACAAACCAATGCCACAAAGCGTGCACTTGGGTTTCAGAAGTCATCCTGCAGAAGGATTCCATGGCCCTGCTCTGAGATGCCAGAACTGCCAGAGATTTGGACATTTAGCGAAGGACTTCCCCAGTCCACGTCGCTGCAAGATATGCTCAGAAGACCGCAACTATTCAGGGTGCAAGTGTGTGTGTACCAACTGTGGCGGAAAGCACACAGCTTCGTACTTCTGGTACCTTCAGAGCAGAGCTGCCTCAAAGTTACACAGACATTAGTGCAAATACGGAAGGCTGCCTCCTCGTAATGCGCCCCCACCCAACCTTGATACCGTAAGATATGCGCCTCGAACTTCCAAAAAGGAAAAAGAGCAAGGGCACAATTTGAACTATTCTGCAGCTCTGAAGCGCTCAGGTCGACAACGTTCCGACAGCTTGCGACACGATACATCTTCAGAGAATGGTACTCATCTTGCCTAGGCTTCGAGTGAAATTCGCCGACCTTCTCAGCAACGCCCTCTGCCATTGACACAGCAACCTCATCTAACATCTGAGTGACTACCTCAGCATTCGCCTCAACCACACCACTCATCCTAGCGACCATCCCAGTCAGCTCTTCAGCGACCTGCTCCGATCGTACATGGAGCTTCAGCGTCGTTTGGTGATTACGCGACTTTACCCGTGGCACAGATGATCCTGCCCATGTTATTCACAGCTCTGCGTGCAATTCTCAGTGCCATTCCACACGCAAACAACCTGCCAGAGGTAAAAGCACTGCTTTTACCTGTGGTGCTTCCACAACCACCAACAGCTCCATGGCAGGCTTACAATGAATAATCGCTACAACAGTGTTTTTATATTTCAGTGGAATGCTAATAGCCTTCAAAATAAGTCGGCTGATTTTCGCAAATTACAAGCTCAACATAACTTTCCGGTTTTGTGTATACAGGAGGCAGGCGTACGAGATAAGTGCAGATTTTTTGGCTAGTTGGTTCGTTCCATCAATTGAAGTCATAGAGCTGGATTGACGTGAACAAGAAAGACGACACGACGTGCGCTAACTATCAAGTGAACTTTATTTCGGAAAAGCACGGTATTTATACCGGTATATTATACCAGCTCAAACGAGTGGAAATCATCGCACGCGCAACCCGACATTTTCCAGATAGGCCATTTCCTTTTCGTTCAGAGAAATCAACGGAGCGCTGACGCAGTTTGCACCTTCTTTTGTAATCAAGCTCGCTTCTACAATCTCCCTCGTAGCTTTATCTGCATTTATAAACACGACTACACAATCATTAAACATTGGTTTACACCCGCAAGCATCACAATGCCCGGAAACATGTCCATCTCGATAGCAGTTCAATTTTCGCTTGTGTTCCTTTAGCCTTTCATTTAGGCTTGTCTGCCATATGTACACTTTGCCGCACGGGAAAGGCAAGCCATATACGACACCTTGCGCGCAGTGCACAAACGGCGACCGATGGTTCTTAGCGCAGCCTCGGCGCGTCTTTCTCAGCGGATCGGTGGCTTACATATGCTTGATAGCTTTTGTGGAGCTGAAAATACGACGTACACTCCCACTTTTTGAGCCACCTTCTTTAAACCATGTGATATCCCATGCAGGCACGGTTCAAACACCTCGTTTCATGGCTGCGCTCGCGCTTACCACTCGGTTCAGCTGGTTCTTTCCGCGCATTTCCCGCCACCGATAAAATTACGTGGATAGGGTAGCCTGCTTCCAGTAGCCGCTCTTTTTGTCTCAAAAAACTACCCGGCATCCGGTGGGGGGGCATGATTTGCGGAGCGCATTCACGATACATAGTTTTGCGATTGCTCGCTTCACCAACTTTGAATGTGATGAGATATGCGGAAGCGGCACCTTTTTTTACCTCGGGTGATATTCGCAACAGGAATGATTGGCGGTCAAATTTAGCTTGATATCTTAAAACTGGATACCATTATTGTTGGGTAGCTCATGTGTAATAACCAGATTGTCAAGACATTCATTGAACGCGGCGACCACTTCATTCACTGTTTCAGTGTTATTTGAAATGAAATCATACACCACGAGGTAGTCGTCCACGTATCTAAACGTTATTGAAATCTTTAGCGTCGCAAGTTTTTCTTTCAGACGTCTGTCGTGATGGGCGAGAAACAGGTTGCTCAAGGCATGGGCCAGGCATGACCCGACTCACACTCCTTCCTTCTGAAGATAGATGAGCCCGTCACATTCAACATAGGTAGACTTTAGATAAAACGCTAGAGGCTCTGGGAACCCACTGGATGAAATGCATGTCTCAGTTTGTTATGCAATTACGCCATAGTTATCTATGCAGTCTTCAATACATTGCTTCCATCTCGATCACAAAACTACTTCAACAGCCGCAGAGATTGTAGCCATTCGGGAGGCAATTCATTATATATCGATGTAGTTGCATCAGACTTGCACTACATTTTGCGATTTCAAGCCGGCGATTCAGGTGATCGATTCTGCCTTAGACGAGGACATTACTATGTTCTTCCTCAAGAGGTGATCGAATCACACGATTTCGCCCTAAGAGCTGGCCATTGCATAAAGTTTCAGTGGAGTCCGGGACACTGTGGCTTACATGGAAATGAGCTCACCGACACGGAGGCAAAGATGGCCCACATTAATGCCACGCCAGTGTCCATCTCATTTTCACGACCAGACACTAATGCATTGGTGTACAGACTTCTACGCGATAATACTGCAGTATATTGGGCCTCGCCAGGTCATCGCCATCACCGCCTTCACAAACTCGACCCAGAGATGAAAGTACGGATACCACCGAACATGAAAAGGTGCAATGCAAGCTTGCTGCACAGAATACGACTAGGTGTGGCCTTCCCCCGGCGTTACCTACATCTCATCGGCCAGGCGGACAGTCCGAATTGTGAGGAATGTGGTATTCCCGAGACGATAGAACACCTCTTGTGCATCTGCGCGCGATTTGATGTACAGAGAAAATCGCTGACAGAGATCTTGTCAAAATTTGCCGTTGGACCATTAACTGAAAAGATTTTATTGGGACCTTCGCCTGATCCTCGTCATCGGCCTGATAGTTCATTAAAACTTCTTTCTGGGCGAGTTGGTGCATACTTGACATGAAAACTGTTTACAGCGCAAACACATGCAACCTGTGTCCTTGTGTCCTGTCCCTTATACTTTGTGGTTGCATGTGTTTGCGCTGTAAACAGTTTTCATGTCAGCCTGATAGTATGTAGGCTTTCAACAAATTTTTGTATGACGGCGTACTGGACAAGAGACTTCGAAGACTCTTGGAGCGTGCAAGATTTTCACCACCATCTTCATCCTCATAATCAACGTCTTTTCTGTCTACACCCTTTCCCCTTCCCCTAACGCCGAGTAACAGGTCAGGACATTGATTCAGGCCGACCTCTCAGCTTTTCTATCATAATAAATACGTCTCTCGCTCTCTCTCTCTCTCTCTAAATACATCGCAATAGGGCAGCTTCAGGCTTAGAGTAGTACAAATCCTTAATATCGATGGAGAAGGTTATATGCCTTTGTCTTGATTGTTCCTAATGTTATCTACTGCCTCGTTAGAGCTTCTCACCATGAAAGGGTCGTCAATGCGCAATAAGCTAAGCTTATCTTGCAGAAAACTAGCCGGTGCATTCTGCCATGTGCCTCTTCCGGGAACAATCAATCTAAATGGCCAACCTAATTTGTGAGTCTTTACACAAAACATGACCTTTAAGTGAAGGTCCTCACTTAAAAAAAAATTTCGCCAGGCGGGGTAGGTTAAATCGGGAACACAATCTTTTTCCTTCCACTTTTAGTTTTTGCAGTGAGACATCATCACAGCGCTTCATTACAGAAGAAACTGCTTCTGCAGCCTTAAATTTGAACTCACCCTCAGTAAGAACGACAAAGCCTCCATCTTTGTTTGCCGGCAACACGCACAACGCCCCGTCCCGCAAGAACTGCTGCACCTAATGCAGAAAAAAATTTCCGTACAGCATTATTGGCCTCCATTTTCCTTTGTGTGGGCAGTTGCATGCAAGACCTACAGGAGCCTCTTGTACTAACGCATGCATCTGTCCACACAAAGGAAAAAGGGGGCCAATAATCCTGTCTGGGAATTTTTTTTCTCGCAGACCGGACAACAGATTTCATGTGGATAGCATACTTTCAAGACTGCGAGCTGCCGTGTCCGTGAAACAGCGATCTTCGCGGCAAGCCATCAGGACGTCGGGCAAGGTTCCCCTTCCTGTCTTCGTCGGGAAAGTCCTCAGCCTTGGGCCCAAGTTCGCCACCGTATCAAGAAAGTCAGCCCCTGAGCTGCTCTCATTTGCTCGACGGGTCGGCAAGGCTGCATCGGACAATGATGGTGATCGTTGTGTGGGTGAATGCGTCGATGTACTGTCTCGTAGGAAGAAAGCGGTGGTTCATCAGCCTGTGCGGCGGGTACAGCAGTTCTTGCGGGACAGGGCGTTGTGCGTGTTAGAGGCAGGCTTTGCCGTTCTGAATGAGTGTGAGTTCAAATTTGATGCTGTAGAAGCAGTGTATTCTCTAATGAAGCGCTGTGATGATGTCTCACTGCAGAAAGTAAAAGCGGAAGGAAAGAGGTTGTGTTCCCGACTTAACCTTTGCCGCCTGGCAAAATGTCTTTTTTTAATGAGGATCTCCACTTAAAGGTCATGTTTTCTGTAAAGACTCACAAATTAGGTTGGCCATTTAGAGTGATTGTTCCCGGAAGAGGTACATGGCAGAATGCGCCGGCTAGTTTTCTGCAAGATAAGCTTAGCTTGTTGCGCATTGAGGACCCTTTTATGGTGAGAAGCTCTAATGAGGTAGTAGAGTACCTTAGGAACAATCAAGACAAAGGTATATCAGCATGCTCCATCGATATTAAGTATTTATACTGCTGCAAGCCTGAAGCTGCCCTATGGCGATGTATTGAAGACTGCATAGATATCTATGGCGTAATTGCATTCCAAACTGAGACAGGCATTTGATCCAGTGGGTTCCTAGAGCCTCTAGCGTTTTATCTAAAGTCTACCTATGTTGAATGTGACGGGCTCATCCATCTTCAGAAGGAAGGAGTGTGTATCGGGTCATGCCGGGCCCCTGCCTTGAGCGACCCATTTCTCGCCCATCACGACAGACGTCTGAAAGAAAAACTTGCGACGCTAAAGTTTTTAAAAACGTTTAGATGCGTGGACGACTACCTCGTGGTGTATGATTTCAATTCAAATAATACTGAAACAGTTAATGAAGTAGTTGCCGCGTTCAAAGAATTATTACAATTAAAGGTTATTACACATGAGCTACCTAACAATAATGGTATCCAGTTTTTAGGTATCAAGCTAAATTTGACTGCCAATCATTGCTGTTGCGAATATCACCCGAGGTAAAAAAAAGGTGCTGCTCCCGCATATCTCGTCACATTCAAAGTTGGTGAAGCGAGCAATGGCAAACCTATGTACCGTGAATGCGCTCCGCAAATCATGCCCCCACCGGATGCCTGGTAGTTTTTTGAGACAAAAAGAGCGGCTACTGGAAGCAGGCTACCATATCCACGTAATTTTATCGGTGGCGGGAAATGCGCGGAAAGAACCAGCTGAACCGAGTGGTAAGCGCGAGCGCAGCCATGAAACGAGGTGTTTGAACCATGCCTGCATGGGATATCACATGGTTTAAAGAAGGTGGCTCAAAAAGTGGGAGTGTACGTCGTATTTTCAGCTCCACAAAAGCTATCAAGCATATGTAAGCCACCGATCCGCTGAGAAAGACGCGCCGAGGCTGCGCTAAGAACCATCGGTCGCCGTTTGTGCACTGCGCGCAAGGTGTCGTATATGGCTTGCCTTTCCCGTGCGGCAAAGTGTACATATGGCAGACAAGCCTAAATGAAAGGCTAAAGGAACACAAGCGAAAATTGAACTGTTATCGAGATGGACATGTTTCCGGGCATTGTGATGCTTGCGGGTGTAAACCAATGTTTAATGATTGTGTAGTCGTGTTTATAAATGCAGGTAAAGCTACGAGGGAGATTGTAGAAGCGAGCTAGATTACAAAAGAAGGTGCAAACTGCGTCAGCGCTCCGTTGATTTCTCTGAACGAAAAGGAAATGGCCTATCTGGAAAATGTCGTGTTGCGCGTGCGATGATTTCCACTCGTTTGAGCCGGTATAAATATCATGCTTTTCTGAAATAAAATTGAGTTGATAGCGCACGTCGTGTCGTCTTTCTTGTTCGTGTAAATCCAGCGCTATGACTTCAATTGGTATGAGATTACTTTCGTCTTTCAAACTATAAGAAAGAGAAGAAAAGGGATTAACTGAGGGGCCAGATTTTCATTAGTCATATCATAAGAAGCCAACAAACACTGACACCAAGGACAACATAGGGGAAATTACTTGTGCTTAATAAACGAAATAAGGAAACGATAAATTAATGGAAACAAAAGTCGATCAAAAAACAACTTGCCGCAGGTGGGGAACGGTCCCATAACCTTCGCATGGTTGTGTCAGAGCATCGCACGCGTAATCCGAAGACGTGGGATCGTTCCCCACCTGCGGCAAGTTGTTTTTCATGCACTTTCATTGCCATTAATTTATCATTTCTTTAATTCAGTTAGTAAGTACAAGTAATTTCCCCCATGTTTTCCTTGGTTCTTTGTTGGCTTCTTATGATATGTCTTTCAAACTATGTTATATATAAATCATCGCGCATTGCTGGAAGTAGCAGAGCGATGTTATGCGTGAGAAAATACCTGCCGTCCTATTGAATACAGTTTAGCGATTTAGATATACCGGAGTTCATAGTATGCAAGATATCTTTTAGAAATACATGCGTCACAGTGATCATTCTTTATCTACAATGTTCTAGCAAAATATCTGTAGACATCTTAGTGAATGTGTTCGGTATCGCAAACTCACATGTGCTGGTTTGTCGGGACTTCAACGCACATAACGTCATCTGCGGCAGTGAATATAATGATTTCCGCGGAAGCATTACAGAGTGCACAGCAGAAAAAAAGTGCTTTGGTCGTGTTTAATGACAGCTCTCCAACGTTCTTGCGGGGGTTTCGTTACTCAAGCTGTATAGATGTTCCGCTCTGGTCAAAAACCTTCTTGATGGCGTTGAATGGTCAACGGACATAGAAACGCACGGTAGTCATCATTTACCGGTTCTGGTAAAACATAGTCTCATACAGAGTGAAAGGACCCTGCACTACTCAAGATACACTAATTGGCAAAGTTTTCGTCACTATTTAAGTAACTCATTTAAGTAACTAAGTTTTGCAAATATATGGTGTGAGTCTTACAATATCTGCACAAAGCAAGTCATTGTCCCAAATGAATACGCTGCAGTTGACGGGGAATGTGAATGTATAAGAGCAATTAGAAGACGCGCAGAACGTGCTTATCGCCGCAGCGGAAAACTCGATAACTACAAGATGGCACAGAAAGTTCTGTCAACTTAGCGCAGACGCTTACAAATATTAGGTACAAGAAGCTGGCGAGAATACTGCGCATCGTTGTCTCCTTTCACTCCAAGTCCAAGAATATGGTCAATTGTACGATCTTTTAGTGGTCCAGTTACCCAGAGCCATCTTTTCTGAGCCCTTGCCGTAGCTCGAAGCCCTCCGGAAACATCTGTTGCTGACGAATTCTGTCAACTTATATCCAGACCAGGGATTCCGTTCACTTGACTACAATTTACAAGTGCCACAACACTAGCAGAAGAGGAGGTTCGTGCGTGCTTGATGTCTCGACACCCTCAACTTGACTGTGAGTTTCGTTTAGAGGAATTGAAATGTGCTCTTACGTTATGCCGTACAAAGACAACCGCAGGCCCAGACAGTGTTACATATGTGATGTTAAAGAACCTCGGTCCAGCGACAATAATGGCTCTTTTGGATATATTTAATCATATCTGGATAAGAGAGACTCTTCCAGATTCATGGAAATTAGCTCGGGTAATTCCAGTACTGAAACCAGGAAAGACTCCCCTTTGTCTGGACTCCTAACAACCCGTCAGTCTCATAAGCTGTTTTTGCAAACTAATAGAGAACGTGGTAGACAGTCGACTGCAATGGTGGTGTGAACACACAAATGTGTTTTCCAACTTTATGACCGGTTTTCGACAAAATCGGTGTACAATAGATGCAGTATTAGACATTGTCACATGTGTCCAATATGAACAAATGTGTGGAAATGTGACAATAGCAGCATTCTTAGACATTCAAGGAGCAGTCGACACTTTAAGTCATGTACACGTCCTTGCTGGTATGTTAAAGCTTGGTCTACACGGTCGAACACTGCGAAGGATATCATATTACTTGAACGAAAGGAAAAATATTCATGGAAACAGTTGAAGGAGAGAGTAATTATCACATCATCACGCAGGGCGTTCCGCCGGGCAGTGTTCTCACTCCGTTTTTATTTATTTCATTTACTTATTTATTTTATTTACCCTAAAGGCCCAGCTTGGGCATTACATAGGGGAGGGGGGGGGTGATAACAACTGATATACAAAGGTATAAGGCAACGTGCATGTAAGTCGAATCTCCTTATATGAAGTCGTACATGCTATGCAACCTTTACATCTCTTCTCATTCGACAGCATCATACGCGAATAATTCTTACATTATACAAACAATAATCTTGCATTCTCTGACATCTGAAGAAATGTAAGAAGAAATGTTAATGTTTCTTATTTCCGAATGTTTCATTAACTGTTTGTTTGAATATAATATGATCAGTTATTTCGGCTATATTACGTGGGAGATGGTTCCATTCAGAAATGGCTAAGTGCAGACATGAAAGGTGCAATCGTTTAGTACGTGAAAATGGTTGTTCGACTTTAAATTCGTGATCAATTGTTGGGAATTTCCTTTTGGCTGCTAAGATGTGTACCTGAGAGAAGATATTTGGGTGATGAAAAAGCTGATAGAAGAAAGTTCACCGAGATATCTTTCTTGTAGTCTGCAATGGGATGAGTCCTAGGTCATGTTTTATTTTGGTGATGCTTGAATGTTGTGAATAGTTACCTTTAATAAATCGCGCTGCCTTGTTCTGAAAAGATTCTAATTTCGTAATAAGATACGTTTGGTACGGGTTCCATATAAATAAGGCATACTCAAGCTTTGAACGAAGTACTGTGGAATATGCAAGAAGCTTGGTGTCACTATTAGCCTGATGAAGCGTACGACGAATGAAGCCAAGAGACTTACATGCAGCGGAAACAATACAACCCACATGATTAAGCCAAGACAAAGTCGAAGAAAGATGAACGCCTAGATATTTAAATGATTCTGCAGTTTCTAGAGCTTCACCATTAAGGAAGTATGTGTGCTTCGTAATTTCACTGCAAGTAGTAAATCTCATAAGTTTAGTTTTTGAGGTATTTATGCTCATTTACCAGTCTAAGCACCATCTTTCAATCCTGTTCAAGTCATCTTGTAATTTAACACAGTCAGCCTTACATTTTAACGGCCGATACAAAATGCAGTCGTCGGCATATAACTGGATTTCCGAGTCTATACCCTGATGAATATCATATATATATATATATATATATATATATATATATATATATATATATATATATATGTGTGTATTAAATATAGAGTGGGTCCCAAAACGGAACCTTGAGGCACACCAGACTGAACAGGTTGAAATGTCGAACGGACATTATTAATTACGACGGCTTGTCGTCTGTTAGTTAAATATTCTTTAACCTAGTTTATTACTTTTTCGTCAACATTAAACAGCTTCATTTTATATATCAGGCAGTTATGAGCCACATGGTCAAAGGCTTTAGCAAAATCTATAAATATGGCGTCAGTTTGTGTAAGTTCGTGAAGGTTGAGGTGAATGTCTGTAGTTAGTTGAAGAAGCTGGGATTCACATGACCGGCCTCGATGAAAGCCATGCTGGTTTGCAAAAAGAATGTGGTTGCTAGCCATGTACTGCATGATTTGACTGTGTCATGACTTCCTTAACGTGCACCTAGATGTAAGCACGCGGGTGCTTTCGCCCCCATCGAAATGCAGCCGCCGAGGTCGGTACTCAATCCCGCGGCCTCGGGCAGCCTAACACCATAGCCACTAAGCAACCATGGCTGGTTTTAATGAATATTGCTGCCTTCGTGTGGTGTAGTAGGGCAAAAGCACTGCAAGCACATGGGCACAAGAAACGAAAACCGATTCCACCGAACGGTGAACTAACAACCGAGTTTGATTGCTGACGAAGCGACAGGTATAGCTACAGAATATCGCTGTGGTGAACAAGGAAAAAAACGCAGCATAAGAAGCACGGAGAAACCTAGCTCACCACACCGGCATTCTTAGCCTATTCGCCGCGAGATTGAGCTACAGGCAGCAGCGCCGTCGCCGGGTTAATAGTGTGGACAGGCGGACGGCGGCTCGCATTGAAATGCACACGGCGGCGCCCCACAATTGGGCCCAATTTTATGGCAATGGAACGCGCCGATTACAGTGAGCTGATTATATACTGCCCTCCGATGCCGCATTGTTCCACGAAATGCACAGCAAATTTGTTTTGATTTGAAATAAGCTGAAACTGCCATTCAAAGGGGGAATAGCACTCGCAATGTGTGTTTTGCCACTTTTGGGGGACATTTTGTGAACCTTCCGCCTGCTCTGCTCAAATCCCTTTGCAACTTAATTATTACCGCATTCCCTGCGAACCTGGCGCTGGTTATAAAAATGTCAGCATTCATGTACGACAAAGTTAACGTAGCAAGGTAATGCGCAATTCACATCACTAATTTTAGGCATGCATCTCCGTTTTTTTTTTATTGAAGGCTGTATCTGCGATACGCTAACATCTAATGAGTTCAATTAAACAAGTTAGGCCACTGCGAGTAACAGTACGTGGGCAGGATTGTCAGGTTGCTTCAGTGGAGAATATTTTATTGCAGTAACATGAAAAACGCGTAATTTAAGCGCAAAGCTACCAGTTACGTGCAAATGTGTAATTATTTCAGAGGGTAAAATCATTACGTTGTTTCATTTCATCTTATAATGTTCGCTGTCCAGCTAACAACTCCGCACTGAAGAGCGAAAGGAGGTCCCGTTTCTCAACTCCATGCGACGACGTCCTGCGCCTCGAGACTGCTGTGCCATACGTGGTCTTCACATAACAATCCACTTTTGTTTTCCTATAGCAGCAGTGGGTGAAAACAAACGCCCACGATTTAATAGCGAAGCAAAATAAACTCAGCCTCGTGGCACTATAACCTCATACTATTATAACACCTCAGGGCGCTGCGTAACCACTAAGCGAGAGTTATGCAATTATCGCAATTATTACGATGCAGCTATCGTATCATAAGGTGTGTGACGCGATAATGAGTGCTTAATCACGTTTTTTTTTTTTTTCGCTGGTGAAGAATCACAGAGACTGCGGAGGAGTAAACAAATCGCGACAAGTCGCTCGTTTAATTGCGGCACTAACGCATCGCTGGAGCCACTTGATCTTTCTAAAGAGAGGGATAATACTTTCTCTTGTTCACGCGATACGCAAAGCGACAATGAAATTGGTATAATTGGGGCGAACGGAGGGTGCGACGGGCACACATCACGCGCTCGACGCAGGCAGTCGCTGATATTACTACAGCGCACAAACAACGCGAAGCTTCTGCACGTCGTCCAAGAAGTGCACACCAGCTATGACAGCCGTGCCACAACCTTAATTGGAAGGAATGCTCTTTGAAGAGAGGCACGCGGGACGCGCACATGTAAACACGTCGGGCGTAGCAGACGACCCGCAGCGCGATCCACACAATCCGTGGTTCAGCCAGTGCCCGCCAGGCGATGACTCTGATCGATGTATGTACCACGCTTCCGCACTGAATACAAATTACAATCCATTAAACACAATTTCCCAAAAATCCGTAATCATTATGTTCACACTAGTAATCTGTCTCGCAGGGAACTAAATATGTATCTTGATCACTTGTAAACATTATATATATATATATATATATATATATATTTATGTATAACGATTCTAATTGTATGATCATCTTTGATTTTTTGTCTTACTCTTATCAGATATGCTTGAATGTTGTCTGTCTCTGTATTGCATGACAATTATGGTTCTTAAAAACATAAGCCTCTTAAAGGCTTACATATAAACAATATTAAAACTGATTTTGTTTAATTTTGGTACGTGTTGAAATGCTTTAGTTTGTTCAGTGTTTACATTACGAAGTACTGTCTGGTACTGCCTATTATCGCTGTGTCATGTGCAACAACGCCTCCTGGGTCCAGTCAAGCTGCCTACGGCAACTTTTAGCCCAGGAGGACCTTTCTAGTGTATACTAGAATAATTAATAAAGTTGAAGAAGAAATGAAAGCTTGCTACCAATGTAGCCAGCTTTCTTTTCTTTCTTTTTTTCTTACTATAGCCTTTTCACTGTGTACAAACATAGGCCCTGGGCGGCTTCTGGTATTGCTCACTGACGTAGCCCGCTAAATGTAGCGAGCAAGAAAGGCATTGGCGGCTATATGGAGTAGCAGGAGTGCGGTAAAATCGAAGCCCGCCGATTTTTAACACTATTCCCCTTTACATAACGACTCTTCGCGACTATAACGACTATTACATCGACTATAAGGTGTATCTCATAGGCGTACCTGTGAGATACACCTTATTTCATTTATGTTTTGCGGGTTTACGAGTCTTTGTGGCGAACGTGGGCATTATTCGCAATTGCACTAGTAAAGTTACCCCCCCTCTATTGCATAGAAAAGTTACCTTGGGTTTGCCCTCCTCACCCCCCCCCCCCCCCCCAAAAAAAAAAGAAAGATCCTGTACGGAACATCACGGTGACGCCGACGGAAAGAAATTCGCCTGGAGTGTCCATATAATTGCTATCGCAATAAAAGTTAAATTCATCCTGTGTTATGTTGATGGAGGGCTGACTTACGCATTCGTGCACATGCTTATGTATGTGAAGAGCCTCAACTCTATTGAGCACGAATGCGTAAGTCAGCCCTCCATCAATCTAACAGACGATCAACTATTTGAATCAGGTGTAATCACGCGTGAGCTGCTGTTGTACAAGGTCTTGGTTTTAGTTTTTGTTTTGCCCGATTTGGTGCTTGCGCGTTGTATATACTGTCCGCGTGTGTGCATTAATTCTTCAGTTGATAGACAGCCCCTGTGATCGTCTCTTCCTTTTCGTCTGTGTCTAGCTGTTGCCCTGAGCGATCATGATCCAACCACCCAGTTGTCGGTACTTGTGTACTATAGTGATGTATGATGATGATGAGGAGGAAAACAGAAATAGAAACAGAGATGGTGTACTGACGGCTAAGTCAGTGTTGCAGGGTGTAGAATGTTTCTTGAAGAAAGGACCCTATTATACTCTGGTGCTAGAGATCGCAGAGCTTTACAACAGCGCCCAGTGAAGTGGCCACAACGTCATGTTTTGATGGGTGCCTGGTCACTGTGGTATGGTTGGCAATGAGCTTGCTCATATTGAGACAAAATCAGTCCTTTTACGTCTCTGATGTAATTTGAATAACCTACTGGCGACCTGATGCTAACTCTTTGATCACGCCACTCATGACTTTAGTAGGACAATGTGCACTGCTCATGCTGGAAACATCCACAGACGCCTTGACATATTCGATACAGATGGGAAATTCCGTATAGCCTGCAGGTTATGCGTGAAACCAGGCATCTCTGTTACACAGGTACCTCTAGGCAGTGCTTTCATCCGCCACTGCGTAGATCTCAGCGGTCGGTCGAATAGGGAACACTGACGGACGCCCGAAACGCTGAGATACACGCTATGGTATAGCCCCCAGTTTAAGTCCCGGAGCGACATTCCTAGCCAGCGTCGGGAGGACTGTTGGTGGGCGTTGTTTTCCACCTACGGCTTGACAACAAAACTGCCAAGGAAAGCGTTGTTGAAATACCTGCATGCCACAGTTATGGACTGTCAGCTTTAGTGTAGGCCTTGTGTAATTAAAATACGAGTGAGTGCTGTCAAACATTCTTTCTCAGAACCTTGATGCTCCTGTAACTTTTTTCAGCATTCGACGAAACTTTCTTCAAAGCGAAGCTTTCTTTGCCTCCCGTTTTGGGCCTTTTTGCGTTTCGACCATGGTCGCGATTTATTGTTAATAGAAAAACATGTCCGTTGGTGGTACTCGAACGAGAGGCTCCTTCGCAATAGTCGGATGCGACACTTCGCCACTCTCCTCTTACGGCACCAAGCGCTTCGAAACAATTTGTGTCACCGTGACACAGCAACAATTTCTTGTAAAAGTGCGCTAGCTTTCCCATCGTTCCCTTGTGACAGCTAGTGCTTTGATTACTTGCACCACTTTCGAAGTTGGCCCAGTTCAACCGGTTTAACCTGTACTTCGGGACAGACGAAAGTCGCGATGCAATAGGTTGTAATGTTCCTTAGTCGGAGTACAACAGCCGCCAGAATGTCGTCGCCATGCCATCATCGGCAAAATACTGTCGTCGCCACGAGGCATTGTTTTGCCGCCGTCGTCGCACTCACAATTGCTCGTCTGACGATGATGTTCTCTATTGGCCTTCACTGCGAAACCGGGCGGCGACAAATGTTCACCTAGCATGCTCGAGCTAAACAGGTATTACTACGTCTACTACAGTCACACATTTGTTTATCTCTACATCTAAAGTTATCTATGCTTGCAACGACGCCCGCCGGATCTTTTACCGGCTTTCTTTACACCAATACTCTCAACATCTGTCGCCTATCTCGACCGCTGACGATTCAGCTCTCGCACCAGATTTGAACCCAATGTAGTACTGCTTATGAGAGATGGAGGTTATCTTTATTTCTGATTGAGTGAATGTCTCCGCAATTCATTACAATGTACTGTCGTCTCCGGATATTTTCTGTAGCAGACAGATACCTCCCTCTGTCGCAAATATTTTCTTCCGTACAGTGGTAGCTGTTTCCGTGGCTCATGATCCCCATGGATACCTTAATGGCCGCTTGTGTGGTTGGTATCACAAAATCTTTTGTGAGAAAATTTCAAATAAAGAAGAAAAAAAATCCTCGTTCTGCAGCGATGAATCGAACATACGAACAACAGATTGGCAGGATTCTACCTCTCAGCGAATTTTTTTCCCTACGTGCTAGTTATTACAGCGATGTTAACTCTCATCCATTATGCCCTTACAACAGCCGTGGCGAATACTGATCCAGGGGAGCACGGCCGGTCGCGCCAGCAGCTGGCGTCCGCGCGCTTTCTTCGTGTTCTAGCGCGTGACCTTCCCTAGTTGCGGAGGCGGTCCTAACTTCTTCCAGTGAAAATGATTGAACACGTCTGCTTCGTACTCATTATTGTTCTTGTAGCACGTCTTCTCGTGTTTGCTGGATTGTGCTGACATCGCTTTGTTTTATTCAAGGATAAATAGCGTGATAACACTCGTTGTGTGTTTGCCCTTTCAGTTAGCCTTCTCGACCTCTTTCTCGACCTCTTGTCGTGCGTGTTAGCCTCTTCTCTGTCGTCTTGTGCGCAAAAAGCTGCATTCATGTCCTACCAACATGCCCAAGCAGTGGCCTTAGTAAACTTCATTCCGTGCCCACGCTTTTGAGGTAGAAATATGTGGGCACTAAAACGACCAGATATCGCTCTATAGTCCGTCAGGTCCATTTGTGCAGCCGGACAGCCCGCCAGCAAAAAAACTCTTTGGGGAGCCGGCACAGGCGTCACACTTGGATGGCAGGCAGACTTGCATGAATAAACCCGACCATGCGTCCTAATAGCAGCGGGTGACCGATACACAAAAGACAGGCGGTTGTTTTAAGCTTCTTGCCTTGCACATGTCCCCTTGTACGGGTTTATGTGCGTATAGCTGTACACGTGCGCTCAACCGTTACTTCGGAATGAGACAGTAGCACCATGGTTTGCGACACGCCGGATTCTACAGTGGACGTCTTAATAGTTGCTGGCGCTGTCTTTAATGTGCAGCGAATTCTCATCCAGTTTATTTAGTATCCTTCATCACACAAGTTATCACCGTTAATAATATAGAGCGATATAATGCTCATGAGAAAGATGCATAAAACGGCATTGTTTGACGTATTCATATGGATGTTGCTGAAGTTCATTTGGTGGCCCCATCGAAACGCGCGTGTGGCTGCTGCTGCATCACTGCCAGCAGGCCATGGGCGTCTGTTGTCAGGGGTGGTCTACCACAGCAGCGGCACAGCACTGGGCCAGTGAAGCGGTGCCAGACGTATGCGCAGTGGCCTCGTCACCCAGATTGGGGTGCGGCGCCAGCAGTGCGGCTCGCTCGCCCGTGAAAACGCGGCCAGCGCGCCTTTCTCCCCGGCCGCGCCCAAGGACGGCCCGCTCTTCACCTTGCACCATTGTTTGGCCGCGGGCTACCATTCGCGGGCCGCACGGTGCAGGTTCCTGGTCTCCTCTTCCTGCCACGTGACACACTTCCGTGAACCGACAACGCTTTGCACGTCGCTCGTGTGAAAGCGAAACATTCGTGGATCATCCGATGCCGCCGCCCATCGCAAACAGTTGGACTTGTGGTCAACGAAAGGTGAAAGTATGACTGACAAGGACCACGTAGCCAGCCGTAACGGCGTATTGCCGGTGACACCTGTTGACTGTACAGCGGCGTCTGCCTAGAAGGACAGTCGTTGGAGGGAGACATGCTAAATGACAAGCGCGCGGTCCTGTAGCTAGTCTGGTGACGCAAAGGGAGGTAACATGGAGCAGTAATGCTGCCATGTACGTGCATTTCAAACACCCTTGCCACTTCTTAACCTCAATAGTGCAATAGAATGGGGCTTGGCATACGCTGCTAATGACGCAGCGTATGTCACCGAGGTCACGCTCTACAGTATACAGCCAAGGGAATTGAAACAGCTGAGGGCAGCTCCGTGGTTAGACATGTTCGTGGCTCGGACTGTCCTTCGACAAACGAGACAGCGTCCGTCCTTGCGAGTTTCCTTCTGTCAGGTGACCCAGGAGTCGTGGACCGAGCGAAGTCAAGAAATGCGCGGAGGCGTTGCGCGCGAACAATGAAAGACGCGTTCGCTCGCCTCGAGCGAGGAAGCGAGATCCCGCATGATCAGTTCCGTACTTTAAGTAATTGGCCGTGCGTTTTTTTCCGCTGCCCCTTCCTACTTCCGCGCAGCACGAGGAAACGCAGCGCTGCGGGGACGCAGTCGTGAACACTCGTAGTAGGCGGCCAGCGCGTGCCAGTCGATCACCGAAATAAAAGGGGTAAAGGGAAAACAGTTGGTACGAAGACGCTGCTTCCTCGTCGCGGGATCGCCTGTGGTGGCCTGAGCGCGCAATCAAGTTCAGTGACCAACACGTTACGAAACTTGCATGATGCGGCTCCGAGCCGAGGCCTCGAGAGAACACGGCCGCAGAGTCGGACGAATAATCCACGCTCGCAGACCGTCTCTTCCTCGTGCGCGCACCCTGCCGAGCGGGTTCCCGGCCGGCATGGCACGAGCTTGCTTGCACGTGTGCCTTCGGCGGCGCTCTTCGCCTGCGCATCTGAACACTTCTTCCGAGTGTGTATAGCTCGCAGCTGAGCTGTGTCTCGAAACTCTAAGGACAGATATTTCCTTTGTGTGTGTGTGTGTGTGTGTGTGTGCGTGTGTGTGTGTGTGTGTGTGTGTGTGTGTGTGTGTGTGTGTGTGTGTGTGTGTGCGTGTGCGTGTGCGTGTGCGTGTGCGTGTGTGTGTGTGTTCTTTCCCGAAGTTGACCCTCATCTGCCATCCGATTTCATGATTCAAACTGAACAGTGAAAAAAAAAAAGCATTGTCAATGCTCAAAAGTTGGGAAAATGACTCACATTGGGTCCGTATTACGACCATACGAAGCAGACGGACAATGAAGACAGGGAAAGGATATGGAGGAATTAACTGTTATTACGTGAAAAGCAAAAATAACGAGGAAAAACGGAAAGTGGTCGAAAAGACAACTTTGCTTTCACTCTGCTGGCCGCCACGTTCACTCTCTTGGTACTGGATCCCTTGGAGTGTTAGCCAGCGCCACTGACGGTCATATAAGCGGATGCATCCTTCCAACCGCAGGTGTAACGTAGTACACTTGTAGGAGCAGGCGATGCCTATGCCGCACGGCATCAAGGAACCGCAGGGCGGGAGACGTGGCTTCGCCTCCCTCAGCTGCGGCAAGTTGACTATCATTCCCTTGCTCTTTCTACGTTTGAGTTACAAAAATAACAGCTGTGTGCTTTGTCTGGCTTCATTGTATGTAGTGTTGTCTGACATTTCCTGCTAGTAATGTCCGCCTCTTCGAGTGACGCAGCTCAAGCACTACAAGAATGATCTCTGCCAACGGCGATTTCGTAGGGAATAAATTTACGTTTAAAGCCCTGTCATTCTCGCTTGTGCCGTCGTTTTCCTTGCGCTACTAGGGTGTTTTATAATAGGGGCTCTCAAAGATAGGCGGCCCCTAGCATCTCGCCTCAACGCTTGCGCCCAAACCGAACGGTGTCTGTAGCTTTTCGCATGCATGCCAAACTTCAAGAATAGCGTGGGCGCCTCGAACGCCCTCCACTGCCTCGTTACAACGTCGTTGCGAACATCTCGAAAATGCGTCAACGTCTCCTCATTGGGAACGATGCAATCTCAGGTATACTTTTCATCCTGTAAAATATTAAGGATTGCATAATACCATGGTTTTCTTTTCTCTAGCATTATGTTTACATTTTCCTTGCACGTGCAGGAAGGGGCTGCAATCACGTGACGCAAGCCCTATTCGGCAGGCCAGACTGCGAACACAAACGGTCTATTGTTGCGGCATCCTAAGCTCTAGACGCCTATTCTAAACATCCCTATTAAGACAACCATGCATACGCGCACAAACTCGCCCATGTTTCAGTTATTGGAAATTCTGTAGAGCCTAAAAATACACCCGGTACATATATACACAGCGCATCATACACGGCGTTCTAACTCGTGGATTGATAAGTTTTGCTACCAGCAACATACATTTAGGGCCAGCGCAATGGTAAAAAAAAAAAAATTTCCACGCTCACAGTTGTAGCCCGATTGAGCTCATTCATACATGCGCGCTTCTTCAGCCACATGCTCAGTACACGTGCTTTGCAGACTTGTCTTCAAACGAAGTGACCCACCGGAAGGGCGAATGTTTTTTCTCTACCTTTTTTTCAGCTCATACTATAGAAAGCTAATGCAGCATAAAAGTTACAAATATGAACGTAGTATTCATACGCATCAAGAACACTTGAGACAAGCACGAGTACAGCCATGTTCAAATCGCTGAGCTTAGATAAAAGCAAATCAAGTCTCTTTTACACTACAAAGTCATTATGCGCTAAGGATAAGATAACACATTATGTAAACTGCACAGCATTATTAACGAGGCACTAATCAAGCCTACAAGAAAATCCCGCAAAGCTTTAACAGCTCTGCGGAATCTATCTTAACTGTGTGCTCAGATAAGTTCGGCAAGGCATGGTCGGTGACCATATTTAATTTTGACGAAAAAATTCTATTTTACTGCCCGAGTACTAAGAACAACTAAATCAATCTTAGTTTTGTGCGGAATAAAGTTGTCTTCATGAAAATAAATATACAGACGTCATCAGTCAGAAAAACTTTCTTGATGATTTTGCCTAATCGGAATTTTGGTTAGCTCCCTAAGAAAAGGTGCTGTGAATATGGCTGTAAAGATATTTAGTGATAGGCTGTGGGTCAATAACATTGATTCAAGCTAATTACAACGGAGTATAATCGCTATGATATCCAGAAAGCAATCGCGAAAACGAAACTTGCACAATATCGGCTAAAGTCCCGATTTTTTCCTCCGCACTTCTTAAAAGCACGGTTTACGATTTCGACAGCCTGTTGACACGAAAGTCGTTGAAGTTTAAGGCAAATATGGAAACTTCTTGTGAAATAAAAATTCTTGCAGGAGCGCTCAAGTTTGAGCATGTTAGTAAATTAGCGAAACCTTAAATATCTTTCTTTAGAAAAGGCCATCTTCGATTTTCTTAAACATTTCCTAACTTCAGTGTTAATGCCTTCAGCGGCTCGAATTAGGAAAGACATTTATTTATTTTACTTAGGCATACAGCCAATCTCATCCAAGATTCTAGCAGGGAGGCACATAAAATTTGTGTTTATACATGGTAATTATACATAGTGAAACATGTTAATATACACATGTATTAAAACAGTTAAATATAACAACCCTTCTTTACAATTATAAAGATGAAAATATCGCTGTGCATGCAATACAGAAAACAGAAACAACAAAAAGGTATCTACAGTTCTAAGAACAGAATAGGCGCACAAGTAAGTAAGACAGCCTTAAGAAAATAAAAGCAAAGAGCAACAAGTATTAAGTGTGACTTCTTTTCCCAATTGAGACAGAGAATAACAATTATGACGCAATGCTCCTGTGCGCTAACCGAGAGAAACGCATGTACGTTATAAGTTAAAAATTACATTTTATGTTTCTACGATGACAGCCACATTACTTGTAAAGCGAGTACTCCATTTTTAATCATTGTGGTAAACTTGCTCAATGATGATTCGTTAGCAACAGTTGGGTCCAGTGAATTTCAGTCTCTAATTGTGACAGCAAATAATGAGTATTTGAATCAGTTAAGTGTTAAAAGGGCATTAAATTAGTGTGCGAGAATGATTATGACGTGTTGGTCTTGCATGCGAGTGAGATACAAATCTGAAGGCGTCGATATTTATTGTTGGTTTGGTTCGGTATTGAAGTGTAAGGAAGCTGGGCGTGAATGAGTGTATCTGATGGCGAGTCTGTGAGACTACACTTATTAAAAGTAAACCTCGATCACGGGATCAAATCCCGGCCGCGGCTGCCGCATCTTGACGGCGGCGAAATGCACAAACGCCCGTGTGCCGTGCATCGGGGGCACGATCCCCCGGCGGTCGAAACTATCCGGAGTCCCCCACTACACGGCGTGCCTCATAATCAGATACAGGTTTCGGCGCGTAAAACCCCAGAATTCATTCATTCAAAATAAACCTCTCTGCTTTTCTTGGTACTCCTTCTATTTTGCTCTCCTGTTGATGGATAAGAGGAGACCAGGCAGTGCTAGCATACTCTAAACAGATCAGATGACTGTTGTATTAGCCGTCAGTTTGGTATCTGGCGGTGCAAGCCGAAGACGGATTGTCAGTACAAACAGTCACTTTACGGTTGTGCAATTAACGTTATTGATGCGAGTCTCCTATCTAAGATAGTTCGAAATTGATACACCCAAATGTTTGTGATTAGTTACTTTTGTCAAGGGACAGTTGTCAATAGTGTAAGAAAAGTTATACCCGTAAGTTTTGCAAATTACTTCCAAGGAAACACATTTACCAACATTGAGAGACATTTGCCGGTCTTTACACGACCTGTACACAAACTCTAACGTATTATTAATGATTACGTGGTGTACAAATGTATTGATTTATTTATAAATAATATAGTCACCTGCAAAAAAGCCTCAGTTTTACATTAGTGGAGAGGAACGAATCATTATTAAACACTGTGAATAGAATGTGGCTAGAACACTACCCTGCGGTACGACTTATGTGAGTGGTGTTAATATAGACGCAGGGTCACGCATTTGTAAAAATTGTGAAAAGTTACTCAAGTAATTTTAACCCTGCGAAATTATGGCGTACAGTAATTAATTAAAAGTGAATTAGCGTAATTACGTTAGATAATTAATTTAGCATATTGATTTATCGTAGAAGGAATGGTCGCCTCATTGAGCATTTAGATCAAGAGTTAGGATTGTGCTATCTGCCACAGGCAATCTAAAAAATTTGATGCAGCTAATACAAAACACTGTATATATATATATATATATATATATATATATATATATATATATATATATATATATATATATATATATATATATATATAGTTTTGGCTGAGAAAAACACGCTGGCCCTGGTAGTAAAATGAAGAAAAAGAGAGTGCGAAGTGCGTTGGATCTGCACAGTATATTTCACTGACGTTTCGGCTGGTCCACCAGCCGAAGCGTCAGTAACTAACTAACCGTAACTAGCTGAACATCACCAAAATGTCTGTTCTTTTGCCATCGAGTGGAGCTAAGCTAGCTTCACTCGAGAGGGTTTGAGAAACTGACCCTAGCTGGCGCCGTTCAACACTCGAACCCTATCGACTGAAGCTAGCTTAGCAGGACGCTTTGAGCAACTATCAGGCATTGTTTGAGATATCCTTGGCCTATCCTTGGCCTTATGCAGTGCTGACTAACGGCCATGTCCTCTGCTATAGAGGACTCTAAGATAAGAAGCAATACGGCGTAGGATTCCTAACATTGGCGAATTCTACACCATTAATGAGAGGCTAGGAGTGGTCGCAATAACACTTAATATGATGCATAAAATAAAGGTAGTACAAGCCTACGCTCCAACCTCCAGTAACTATGACGATGAGATAGATCAGTTTTATGTTGAATTAGCGATCAGAAAAGTGAAAACTCAGTATACTGTAGTCATTGGTGACTTCAATGCAAAAGTGAGGAAAAATCAGGCTGGTGAACAAGCGGCTGGCAATTACGGCGTCGATCCTAGGAACGCTAGAGGAGATATTGGTAGAATTCGCAGAAAGGAATAAGCTGCGGAATAAAAAAACACCTTCTTCAGGAAGCGTAGCAACAGAAAGTGGACCTGTAAAAGCCCTAATGGTGAAACAAGAAATGAAATAGGTTTCATACTTTCTGCCGATTCCAGCATAGTGCAGGATGTAGAAGTGTTAGGTAGGATAAAGTGCAGCGATCATAGATTAGCGAGATCTAACATTGACCTCAATTTGATAAGGGAAAGAGTAAAATTGGTCAAGAAGAAACAGGCCAGCCTAGACGCAGTAAGGGTAAAAGCAAACCAATCCAGGCTGCTCCTTGCAAACATATATGCAGCCTTAGAACAGAGAGATGAAGACATAGAGGTAATGAATGAAACCGTTACTAGGCTAGCTTCAGAAGCAGCAGTTGAAGTGATAGGTAAGGCACCAAGGCAACCAGTAGGAAAGCTCTCCCATGTAAGGAAAAACCTATTAAAGAAACGACAAGGAATGAAAGTGTCCAACTCAAGAGGTCAGAAGAATTCGTAGAACTGTCAAAACTGATCAACAAAGAGAAAGTAAAGGATATTCAAAATTATAACGTTAGAAAGACTGAGGAAGCAGTAAGAAATGGGCGCAGCATGGAATGGCTAAGAAAACCTGGTATAGGACAAGCCAAGATGTATGCACTGAAAAATAAGCAGAGTAATACTGTCAGGAATTTCGATTCTACACTTACCTATACAGTATCCAGAGTAGCCACGCTACCTCCATTCGAAATAATAATGAAGAGGATACAGAGTCTCCTTCTATAACTGGCGATGAAGTTAGAAGGGCCTTGCAAGACATGAACCGGGGAAAAGTGGCAGGAGAAGATGGCATAACAGTCGATTTAATCAAAGATGATGGAGATATGCTTGAAAAGCTTGCGGCCCTTTATACGAAATGTCTCACGACTTCAATGATTTTTTTTATTTTTATTTATTTATCAATACTTCAATCCCCATCGGGGATTTTAGCAGGGTGGAAAACAATACATATGTAAAGAACACTATAGCATAGGCAACGAAAACAATACAAATCAGCTCAACAGAGCTTGAACACAGCAGTGGCACAGCAAGATAACAAATGTTTACTCAATACTTGAAACAAACACCGAAAGTGATGATTTTAAAACTTGGTCATTGGTTAGATGATTCCATTCAACCACTTTTTGGGGAAAGAAGGAATACTTAAAACAATTATTACGTGTACTAAATGGGCTTATTATTCGGCTATGTCGCTGCCTAGTAGCATAACCACATGAAAAAGCAAGTATTCCCGTGAGATCTGTCTTATAATGGCCGTTAATAAGTTGAAAAAGGAATTTTAGTCGTGATACACGATTTCTTTGCATTAATGGTGGCAGGTTTGCTTTTGTTAAGAGGTCTGTCACTGAAGTGCGTCCGAAGCTGTTATAAATGAAACGAGCTGCTTTTCTTTGCACCATTTCTATATTGTTAGTGGCAGTTTTGGTAAAAGGGTCCCAAATTACACATGCATAGTCTAGCATCGGCATAATTACAGCATTAAATGCGAGTTGGCGTACAGTGGGAGCAGAAAGTTTCAAAGCCCTCGTTAAAAATAAAGCTTGCGGTCAGCATTAGCTACTACATATTCAAGGTGCTTAGCCCAAGTGAGGTCATTTGTGATCCAGAGTCCGAGATACTTATGATGTGTTACTTCGGAAACAATTCAGTTATTCCAGAGAACTGGAAGAATGCCAACATTATACTAATCCACATAAAGGGAGACGTTAAAGAATAAAAAAATTACAGGCCCATTAACTTACTTCCAGTGTTATATAAAATATTCACCAAGGCAATTTCCAATAGAATAAGGGCAACACTTGAGTTTAGTCAACCAAGAGAACAAGCTGGCTTCAGGAAGGGATACTCTAGAATGGATCACATCTATGTCATCGATCAGGTAATCGAGAAATCTGCAGAGTACAATCAACCTCTGTATATGGCTTTCATAGATTGTGAAAAGGCATTTGATTCAGTATAGATACCGACAGACATAGACACGTTACGTAATCAAGGAGTACAGGAGGCATACGTGAATATCTTTGAAAGTATGTAATGAGATTTCACAGTTACCTTAATTCTCCACAAGAAAGTAGGAAGATACATATAAAGAAAAGGGTCAGACATGCAGACACAATCTCTCCAATTCTATTCACTGCGTGCTTGGAAGAAGTATTCAAGCTACTAAACTGGGAAGGCTTAGAAGCAAGTATCAACGGCGAATATCTCAACAACCTTCGGTTTGCAGATGGCATTGGCCTATTCAGCAACACTGGGGACGAATTACAACAAAAGATTGAGGACCTTAACAGAGAAAGTGTAAGAGTGGCGTCGAACATCAATATGCAGAAAAGAAAGATAATGCCCAATAGCATGGCAAAGGAACAAGAGTTCAGGATCCCCAGTCAGCCTCTAGAGTCTGTGAAGGAGTACGTTTACCTTGATGAATTACTCACAGGGGACCCTGATCATGGGAAGGAAATTTGCAGAATAATAAAAATAGGTTGGAGTGCATGCGGCAGACATCATCAGATCCTGACTGGAAGCTTACTACTATCATAGAAAAGACAGGCGTACAATCAATGCATTCTAGCGGTGTTAACGTATGAGTCCGAAACTTGGAGGTTGACAAAGAAGCTCGGGAACAAGTTAAGGACCGCGCAAAGAGCGATGGAACTAAGAATATTAGGCGCAACGTTAAGAGACAGGAAGAGAGGGGTATGGATAAGAGAGCAAACGGGCACAGCCGATATTCTAATTGACATTAAGAGAAAAGAATGGAGCTGGGCAGGCCATGTAATGCGTAGATTAGATAACCAGTAGACAATTAGGGTTACAGAATGGGCACCAAGAGAAGGAAAGCACTGTCGAGTTCGACAGAAGACTAGGTGGGGTGATGAAATGAGGAAATTCACAGGCGCTAGTTGGTATCGGTTGGCACAGGACAGGGGTAATTGGAGATCACAGGGAGAGAGAGGCTTTTGTCATGCAGTGGACATAAAATAGCCTGCTGCTGCTGCTGCTGCTGCTGCTGATGATGATGATGACGCCGACAACGACGACGACGACGATGATGAGGATGATGACACGACACCGTGATATCAGCAGATACAGAATTGGAATTGGAAAATGTTCATACTCAAAAACATAGAAGTGCTTTCTAACGTTAATACATTATTTGCGGTAGTTTCCAGAAGTTGTGATATTAGTACCAGAACCGTTAAGGTCCACACATTTCTTTATCTAGAAATCAAGCACAAAATGAAATAAGAGCGCTGTGTAAAGGGCTACGCGTGATACTGGCGGCACTGCCCGTAACTCGAAGTGTGCCTTGCTTTTTTTGCACGCCTCTCTTGCCTGTTATATGACTTATTTCGCTCTCTGCCCAATAAATCTTTAAAAAAAAAGTAGGGTTTTACGTGGCAAAACAACGATCTGATCATGAGGCGCGTCTGGGGTTCTTCAACGTGCACATAAATCCAAGTACACGGATGTTTTCGCATTTCGCCCCATCGCAACGCGGTCGCCATGGCTGGAATTTGATCCCGCGACCTCGCAGTTTAGCAGCGCAACGCCATAGCCACAAGCAACTCCGGCGGGCGCCCAATAATTCTAGATCACTCACAGAGAGATCGCTTTCTAGGTCGCCATCAGAGTGGCCAACATTGAAAAATGAAAGAATCATCTTCACATTGCCAATGTATTCTTGTGAGCATTTTGGAGCAAGAACAGCATAATCATAAATATATCCCCTACGGATAGCCAGCCTCAATGGAGAAAAGAGTCACCATGAAGACTGGTGCGGGATCTCGGAGGCCATGAGTGTGCCCTCCACCGCACTCCGAGAAATATGAGTGGCGCTAAAATTGCACCCACTCGCATGAGTCACGCGGCTTCGCTTTGCACGTGCGAGCGGCTAGTAGTGGGGAGGCGCGGGTGAAGTACCGCCTCACGCTCTTCCATGCGCTGACCGTCAAACCACGGCGGCGATAGCGAATCGCGCCGTACACGCAGCGTCTATTTTCTGCGCCATGTTTGGGGCCAGTCCTCCCTTTCTCTCATCTCGATGCGTGACTGCGCTTCTGCTCAATTCTTCTTTGCCGCTCGGAAAAGGGGCCGCGCTGCTGCAGCCGTGTTTGACGCGTGTTTTTTGCCCGGCTGGGCTAGACACACTACCCGCTTGTTTGGAATCGCACTAATCCAGTGACTCAGCAGTGATACAACAGCAACCGCTGTATGCTCTTAGGAACGAAAGCTTTTTATGTGAAAATCTAGTGGAAAGTAAGAGCAGTCATCCGACAACGCATTGCATGCAAAACCAAAACTCGAGTGTTCCTTCTTTTCGCCCTTCTTCATCTGTTGCAATTGCATTCCCTCAAAATTAAGCGTATCATCATAACGCGCTGGCCTTCACCTTTGTGCGACGGTGTTCGAAGGACGCCTGCCTTTAGCGTCTCGCCTATTATGCTTGGGATGAACACACGAGGGCTCACGCTGGAGGTGTGTAGTGGCTTTGTGACTGCGTGGGTATGTGCTTTGAAATGAAAATAAAGTAAATAGATTTAGCCACCTTGCGTTGGTAACGGCTACTCCTTTTCCCATAGTAGTTAAAAGAATACACAGTTGGAACCACGAAGAGTGCCAAGCAGTGTGAACCAAGTACCCGATACACGCATAGTCCGTGATAGACACAAAAGGCGCCAGAGACTAAACTTAATTCTGGCAGGCTGAAGAGGCGCACGATGCGGTTGAGACAAGGTCAAGATGTACAACGCAGGTGACAGAAACACGAACGGTCCAAATCGTGCTGACAATACAGATGATGACATACACATGAGAATCGCATGCAGACACAGGTGGTGTAGATGAAGCGGGCACCGTTTACACAAAGCTGCCCAGTGCTTCGAGCATTATCACAGAGCACTTTCCCGAACTGCATGAGTCGTGTGAAATTATGTGTGTCTGTTAGACCAAGGCTTTATACAAGATGCAATACGAGATATTGTATTTGCGGACATAAGAATACATCCCGCACCAGTAGTAGCGCTGGCGGAGCCGCTCGTAGGTTTTCAGAACGCCAGCATGAGCTTGTTGTAGGTCGGCGTGGAAATACGTGCATATGTCGGAACGCAAATGGCGAGGGATACCGGCCATTTGCGACCGTCTTGCTGATAGCTTCGGCGGTAGAACATGGCGTCCCGTAGCACGAAATGAGTGGCATGGCGACGAAGGGCTCGAGGGCATGTAGTGAGAACTGGTGAGAATTTCAGTGAGAGACACAATCCACGGATCTTTTCTGGGTTCATATGACATGTCAGTAACAGCAAGCGTAGCAACCAGGCACTCCATGGATGAGGGTGGCGTTTCGTCGGATCGTATGGGTGATCGGGAGAGCGCATCTGCGTTAGAATGTTCAAGCCCTGAGCGATAGATGACGCGAATGTCAAATTCTTCGAACCGAAGAGCCCAACGTCCAAGACGGCCCGACGGGTCTTTTAGTGACGCAAGCCAGGACAGCACGTGATGGCCTGTCAATGTCGAAGGGATGGTAATACAAGTAAGGGCGAAATTTGTTTAAGGCGCAAACTATAGCCAAACATTCTTTTTCTGTGACAAAACAATTGGTTTCTGCCATCTTGAGGGCACGATTTGCATATGCAACCACATATTCCGGGAAGCCAGGCTTATGTTGCGCAAGGACGGCTCCAAGACCAACGCCGCTGGAGTCCGTATGAAGAGTCTGTTGCTGGGCCTGTTGGTACATACTTTTAGAAACGATGGAACCCAGCCTTTAAGACGCAAACACCAGGTGAGAAGTCTTTAAGACGTAAACACCAGAAGAGACCCAGCGTGTGTCTGCCTACTTCTCTCCTGGTGTTTGCGTCTTAAAGGCTGGGTTCCATCGTTTCTAAAAGTCCGTATGAACTTCGGTCGGTGCACTCGGGTCGTAGTGGCGTAGAACAGGCGGTGAGGTAAGCAGACGACGCAAAGTGGTGAAGGCTTGGTCACTTGCCGGAGTCTAATCTCGAGGGTCACCAGGGCTAGCCAGGAGCTTCGTATGGGTTGCGATTATGCAGGCAAAATTGCGCACAAAGCGACGAAAATAAGAGCAAAGACCAACAAAACTTCGGAGCTCTTTAACTGTAGTCGGCCGCGGAAATTCTGCAACAGCACGAAGCTTGTCAGGGTCGGCAAGGGTACCGTCTTTGGAAACGACGTGACCAAGTATGGTCAGCTGGCGGGCTCCGAAGCGGCACTTTTTCAAGTTAAGTTGAAGGCCGGCGTGGCAAGTAAAAACTTCGCGCAGACGAGAGAGGTGAGTGATGAAATAAGGGGAGAAAACTACCACGTTGTCTAAATAACACAAACACGTCTTCCATTTGAGGCCTCGCAGAATATTGTCCATCATCCTTTCGAATGTCGCGGGCGCATTGCATAGGCCGAATGGCATTACCGTAAACTCATACAGGCCGTCAGGCGTACTGAAAGCTGTCTTCGAGTGGTCGGACTCATCCATCGGGACTTGTCGATGGATTAGTCCATCGGAAAGTCTGATCTGTCTGTCCGAGCCATCGCAAACTATGATCCCTGCCTTTTACCCAACGAAACACTTCTACATTTTGCACTGTGCTGGGATCGGCAGAGAGTATGAAATGTATTTCATTTCAAGTTTCTCCATCAGGTATTTTCCAGGTCCACTTTTTTTACTGCGCTTTCTGAAGAAGGTACGCATTACTCGCAGTCTATTCCTTTCTGCGAATTCAATCAACATCTCTCTCTAGTGTTCCTAGAATTGATGCCGTAGTTGACAAACGGTTGTTTCCCAGTCTGCTTTTCCCCCACTTTTGCATTGCAGTCGCCCATACTGAGTTTACTGAGTTTGGATTTTTCTCATTGCTAATACAATATCTTCATCAAACTGTTCTATTTCTTCGTGATTACGGCTCGAGGTTGGAATGTAGGCTTCTACAAGTTTTAATTCATATCTCCTATTTAGCTTTATTACGACGGCTGCTACGCTCTCATTTATGCAGTAGAATTAATTAATGTTGCCCGCTATGTCCTTATGAATTACAAATGCTACCCTGTATTCTCTTATTTGGAAGACCTCTGTAGCAGAGGATGTGGCCGTTGGTCAGCAATGCATAAGCCTCACCAGTTCTAATCTCAATAAGGCCAGTAATATCCCACGCAATGCCTCATAATTCCTCAGAGTCCTACTAAGCTAGCTTCACTCGATAGGGTTCGTGTGTTGAACGTTGCCAGGTTCAGTTTCCAGTGGTGGTCTGTCCGGATATAGAGATTCTTAGCACCATCTGCCTTATCGCAGGTCTGACCGCCGCCTTGGTCAGGCGCTTCGCAACCGATGGGGACTGAGGGCCATGGGTTAATTGTAGGTGTCACGAGGGAGGTAGTGGCCGAAAACTGCACCAGGGAGGCCAATTCCTGTTATGGTGAGGTAATGTCTTTGTTGAAGCTTAGTGGGCCTTACTAATTTGGTTGCACCTGGACTCGTACAGCTCCACTGGCTCTCGGCATCTTTTTTTTCTGTTGGTGACAGGCGCCACTCGAAGCATGAAAAATATAGGACTGGACGATGATTCAAGCTTACGACCTTCAGTTTAGAAAGCGGGTCTTCCATCTGGGCTCTGCGTCACCCTTTGCAATTTTGTTGACAACAAAATCACTGAGTCTAAGGGGAACCATTCGATGTTCCCGGATTGATATCCGGCTTAGTATTGTCACTGGTAACGAAGAAAAGATTCAGAAGAAGCTTGTTGCTGTCTTGAATAATCTCTCAGCAACATGAAACACTTGATAAGCAAACGTTACATCCAGCATTGTATCCCCTGCTTTATCACTCCAATTTTTCACTGACATTGTGAGGCCGTCAACATTTAGGAAACTGAAATTGGTCGACAGAATCATTCGATAATCAAGCTTAACCTGTTCACTAATAATTATTCAATACATTTATTGCGAAAGTAGTAGAGTAAGGGCTTTCGTACAAGATTACGGCTGTATGCTTTACAAAACATGCACTCAGTGTTCGGTACATCCCGCATTGATAGTATGTTTAGTGCACTTTTCTCAATTGTGCAGAGACAATCGCTTTTCGCCGTGCTCAAACAGTTGCACGACCAGCCTCTGTCAGAAAAAAATAATTTTCTAACATCTTCGGGACTTCACATAGCATCAGAAGGCTGTGCAAGCGCTACTGCGCTTCTGGAGACTGATCGGCCGGTGTCAACGCCTGTAATTGTAACGCATTTTCTGTTAGCTGTTACTGGTTCTTTCTTTTTCTCTCTCTCTTTGCCCTCTTTCCAGCCCCTATATCCCCCCCAGTTCAGGGCAGCAAACCGGAAACTCGCCTCTGGTTAACCTCCCTGCCTTTGCTTTCTCTATCTCTCTCTCTAAATTATGCATACACCGCCACCCCTACAACCGTGGTCTTCCCTGTGAACACTATCCTGCTGGAACTCCTGGATATCTTATCGGTGAACCATTCTTCTGTCAAGATAATAAGGTCTGGATCATTAGTGACAACGAGTGCCTCTACATAAATACTTTTGTTGAACAGCAAACTCTGGGTTTTAAATAACGGCAGTCATACATTTCTACCTGGCTCCACATTGTAGCAGCTGTCTTGACTTGACCTTCGTCTCACTAAGTCTCGTCAGGCGTACTGGATGGTTTACGGGCATTGAAAAGCACGGGAATGACCCTATTCCCACGTATGTCAAGATCAGATGACTTTTCTCTTTCAACTCAAATGATACAATGCAAAGAGTGGACTGGCCCAAATTCCAGTCTGCTATGGAAGACCTCTGTCAGGGTAATTTACTACATAATTTGGAAGACACAATCAAGAGCACAGTGAAAGACAATACGCGCACTCTAATGTGCCCTCGAAATCCACTGAATTTGATATAGAATAAGAGCGACTTCGAGTAATCCGGCGACGTGACGAACGTAGATACCAACGCACGAATTCAATGGACGATCTACAGACTTCTGGACGCCTACAAAAGAAGATCCAGCGCCGGTTATATAAACTGGAGTCACAACGCTGGACTGCTTTGTGTGAATCGCTAGACCCTCGTAAGCCCCTATCGCACTTATGGAGGACGGTACCAGAGTTAAGACACCACCCGTACAGCGATCTCCATTCAAGGCTCTGGCCCTCTTCCAAAAGCGACAAGATATTGATGTCGCTGGACACTTCTATGCCAGATTGTCCGGGCAACTAACAGCTTCCAACAACTTATCACATTCCGTCAGCTTCCCGCCACCACGAGACCCTCGCAATAATCTACCATTTTCCATCCATGAACTGAAGGCGGCATTAGCTTTGTGCAGACGTACGTATTCACCAGGACTTGACGGAACTTTTTAAAGAGCTCTTTGTCATCTGAGTGAGCGGCCGAGGAGTGTTCTGCTTGAAATGTAGAATGAATCCTGGCTAACTGGCACACTTCTCCCAAGCTGCAAGAATAGTCGCGTCGTTCCGCTACTGAAGCCTGGCAAGTCTCCGCTGGAGCTTTCATCATATCGCCCGATTGCATTGCCGAGCTGCGTGGGCAAAGTGATGGTGACGATGATCCTCGGATGCCTGGAGGGGCACTTGGAAGACCACAACGTCTATTCAGATGCCATGGCAGGCTTCCGACGTGGCCGCTCATCGTCTTCGACATGGCTACCTACGTTCATCATCAAAAAGGATATAAACGTCTCTGCGCTTCTTTGTTCCTCGACGTCAAAGGGGCGCACGACAACGTTACACATGAAGCCATCCTCGCAGCTCTCGTAAAGATAGGCCTCAGCATACCTCAGCATACTACAGCATACCCAAAATCAAGCAATTCGCATCATTACACGTAG
This sequence comes from Dermacentor andersoni, assembly GCF_023375885.2. Taxonomy (NCBI): domain Eukaryota; kingdom Metazoa; phylum Arthropoda; class Arachnida; order Ixodida; family Ixodidae; genus Dermacentor; species Dermacentor andersoni. The sequence continues at coordinate 21,210,102 of NC_092814.1, read as the reverse complement.
CAGCTACACATCGGAAGCATCTCCATTGCTCAGCTCTAACGGAATTTTATCTTTACAGAAACTAAATAAACACTCACTTGGAATACTTTTTCGTATATCTGTTAACGGAAAGCCCCCATTGCCCATAATTACTAACAGCCAGTATTTATATTCCCCGTCTACCCGTTTCGCTTCTACCAACAGCTATTTACTACCAAAACCTAGAACTAATTATGGCAAATTTACTACTAATTTTTCAGCCACACTACTTTGGAAGTTATTACCGTGTCATATTAAGATACTCTAGCATTTTTACACATTCATATCAAAACTTCGTAAGCTTTTGCACTCAGTATAACAATTTCATTGTTATAAGTATAATAATAATTGCTTTGTGTAATTAAATACTTTACAGCGTTAGCAAGTGACTAACGTAATACGGTGTCTTGTGTCTTGTTTGTTTGCATATAGCTGCTTTGTATTTACATACCCTACTCATTTGTATTGGGTGGTCCCCTGTACAGTCTGTTGACTACGGGACCCCCTCGGTATGTATGTATGTATAATCCCCATTTGTAACCTTATTATTATGCACAATAAAGAACTCGAACTCTCGAACTCTCCGTGGTCGGATGTTTCGATGGATACATACCCATATGCGATCTTTCTTTGTGAGCACAGAGGACGGCCACACTCCTATACATTACCCATACTGCGGCGTCCTGAGCCCTACGTTGTTTAACCTCACGCTGATTGGTCTCCTTGATCATCTTCCAAACACAGTTAAATGATCGATGTACGCGGACGACCTATGCGCTTGGGCATCCGGAGTGACACGCTCACAGCTACGCGCAAGGCTCCGAAAAGCTGCCACTCAGACTACACTCTACCTCCGCAATCAAGGCCTGGATATTTCATCGCATAAATGTGCACTTGTGGCATTTACGTGTAAGTCCATGACGAACTACAGTGTATTAATCAACGTGCAGGTGATACCATTTGTACGGTGTTACAAATTCTTGGGTGTCATAATTGACAGAGATATCTCATGGAGCCCCCATGTATTGTACATGAAGAATCAGTTGACAGTCATCTGTCACCTTCTCAAGTTATTCGCTCGAAAGACCTGGGGAATGTCCACAAGCGCTATGCTGCAACTATATAGGGCACTTTTTCTCGGCTTTTTGCTGTACAGCTTGCCAGCTTTGACTAACAAAAGTAAAACAAGCGTGCGTACTATACAGAGCGTTCAGGCTGAGGCGCTCAAGATTTGTCTAGGTTTTCCTCGAAGTATGTCAATGGCGGGAACTATTGCAATCGCCAGAGACCACCTCATCAAGACCCACGTGACAGTTTAAGCACTAAGAGTGCAGGTAAGGCACCTTGCCCGCACTTGTTGCCACCATCTAGCCGCTCTACCTGCGGAGAGACCACGTGCTTTGTTCTGCCGAACGGTATCCGCACATCGTGAGGCTATACCATCCTGCTTCACACCTGCCGCGAGACCTTGACTCTTCCTTGGTGCCTCATTCAACCAAAGATCAACTTGACAGTACCTGTCGTCCGGCAAAAAGCGGATATGTCATCGCCGGCTCTTAAACAGTTTACCTTACTCCTATTAAATGAGAAGCACCGGTATTACACCCACATATGCACCGACGGCTCCATCCTGCCGAAGAGCTCTAACACAGCTGTCGTCGTTCCAACAAAAGCCACCGCTATCGAGTTGAAAACATCTCACTCGACAACGTCGACGGCAGCAGAACTCACAGCGCTTCGGGTCGCGCTATGCTTCATTAATGACGAACCAACACACAGATGGTCGATTTTGTACGACTCGAACATGGCACTACAGTGTTTATTGTCAGCCTGCCTGTCAGTTGAAATCACAGAAGCCATACACCACCTGACTGAGAAAGGACACGAGATAATTTTTCAGTGGCTACCAAGTCACTGTGGTATCATTGGCAATGAACGTGCCGATGAAGCTGCTCGTTCAACTCATGCAGAAGACAACCACCTATCGATCCCGCTGTCTAGGACAGATGCTGCAAAGATTCTCCGCCTACATGCACGCCAATGCCCTACACCAGAGTGGAATGAACCACATTTTATGCACGTCCGTTTATACACCCTGGATCGTACCTTAAGCCTCCGACTTCCACCAAGACTTCCCCGAAGAGACGCGACCATTTTGTGGAGGCTATGGTTAGGCATCGCGTTCACCACTGCCTACGCGTTCCGCCTAGGGAAGGCCGACACCACAGCATGTGGGGAGTGCGGTGACGCGGAAACGATACGGCATGTTCTTTGCCAGTGTCCGCAGTAGAGTGTGCAGGGTTAATCGCTTTCCGTCGTGCTGAACCAGTTGGACCACCAGCCTCTGTCGGAAGAAAGAATTTTCCAACATCGACGCGACTTAACATCGCATCAGAAGGCCCTGCAAGCGCTGCTGCACTCCTTGAGATCGGGCGGCCTGTGAGAGCGCCTGTGATTGAAACGCCTTTTCTGTTACCTGTTTTTATTTTTCTACTCTTCTTTCCTTGTTCATTTTTTTCTCCTGCTGCTCTTTGTTGTCTTTGCAACCCCTATATCCCGCAGCCCAGTGCAGGGTAGCAAACCGGAAACTCGCCTCAAATTAACCTCCCTGCCTTTTCTCTCTCTCTCCTACAGGTAAATGTTTGAGAGTTTCAAACACGAGCGATCATTGTTTGGGCGGCAGTTGCGCCGGCCATTTCTGAGCTCGAAACGAAATGTGTTCGCTCCATTCCAGTTGCCGTAGATGACCTTCTCTTAGCCCCCTTCCCTTTTTCTTAAGAGGAAGCTTAGCTCGGGCCCAACTCCGACGAGGCCTATTCAAATACATGTAAAACGCAAAAACGTCTTTCTGATATAACCCCTGGGCCGATTTTAATGACATTTGTTGCATTTGAGAGAGAAAGTTAAATTCTAGTGACTGTTGGAAGCGGAATTTCGATTTAGGTCCTGAATTTTGTTAAGCGAATTTTCGAAAATTCGGAAGTTTCAAAAAATAGAAGCACGAAGTTTACAAATTCATATCGTTGCATCAAGAACAGATATCGCTGTTCTGTAAACGGCATCCATTAGATCGTTAAAATCGGACAAATTTGATACGTCATTTTATATCTTACGTGAATTTGTTACGTTGTTCACAAGGGTTCTGCAAAAGCTGTATTTAAATATTGCTAAATTTTTTTTATATTCATGTGTGACATATCAATTTTGTCCGCTTTAGATGTGCTAATATATGCAATTTACAGCATTGTATTATCATTTTTTGTTGTTGAGTTACAGAGTTGTAAACTTGATAGTTTCGTTTTTTGAAAATGTTCGATTTTTGCCAATTTTTAATAAAATATTGACGACGTAAATCGAAAATTTGAAACCACCAGTCACTAGCTTTAAAGTTTTTCTTTTAAATGCAACAAACCTCATCAAATTTGGTGCGGTGGTTGCTGAGAAAGACTAATCCTCTTTTTACATGTATTTAGATAGGAACACCCGAACTAAAGCTTCCTCTTAAGCACTTTTTCATAGCAGCTGTTGTTCATCACGGACACGTCGTGAAAAGTCTTCAGAAATTGACGTGCTTTTGAGCTTACAAGAGGTCTTTAACATGGATATTTTTCTCGATAATTCCGAAATTTGACAGCAACTGATGGGACCTATTTTCAGGGAAGCGGTCGAGCCTGTGAGTTCGCTCAAAACCTTTTGCTTTATTCCCTAATCTTTGCTGTACAACACCTTCATTAAATGTCTTTCTAGTTCTTCAGGTGCACCGTTCCTCTAGTCATCTAGACCATAGAAGGCTAGTTTATTCCGGCTGCCCCGACATTTCTAAGTCATACATTTTATCGTTAAGCGCCAATAAGCATATCATCATCATCATCATCATCATCATCATCATCATGTTTATGTCCACGGCAGGACAAAGGCCTCTGCCTGAGATCTCCAATTACCCCTGTCCTGCGCCAAGCGATTCCAACTTGCGCCTGCAAATTTCCTAATTTCATCGCCCCACCTAATCTTCTGCCGTCCTCGACTGCGCTGGCGGTATTAGGCGATCAATAAGTCTCTCTCACTGATCGCCTAATATGGCGAAACTACAGAACCGCTTCTCTATTTTATTCAATCTATCGTTTACCTTAGAGGGTTTATTTTCAAGTTGATCCTCCGCGGATCGCACAACGTTCATAGTTTTGATTACTTCTTGTTACCCGGCCAGTAGCCCTAACAAAGTTTCATTTTCGGGAGCGTCAGGAATTTTCTCTATGTCGCCACAAAGCAATAAACAATTCGACAAGCAAACAATGCAAGACACCACATTTTGTATAAATAGTGGGCAAAGTAACAGCAACAAAGGATGATTACTTTCGGTAACCATGCAAATGCCTGTGATAACCAACCTGGAGAACGAAGCATAAAGGATTACTTCGCATCGCGATGCAACTGGAGGCCTGATTGGTAAGATAATGTTGCAGAGAAACAAAGCGCGTCGTCCTCCTGAGTATTTACGCAAACGCACATTTTTTTGCACATCCACTCTTGGATTATAGACATAGCGCACCTGGGGTCTCCCACAAGTTCGCATTGACGTCAGCAATGACGCACATTGGGTGAATCCACCAGTGATATCACCGGTCAAGGCTTGGTTGAAACCACAATCAGTAAACCGATGGACATGAATTCTGTCAAATTATATACACACATATATATATATATATATATATATATATATATATATATATATATATATATATATATATATATATATATATATATTGTCTTACAATTTATGATTGCGAATTGTACATATTCATCATCTATACCAATGCTACGTTATTTAATTTTACCAACCTGTGGCGTACGTTTCGCTTCATAACGTTACCACGGTTCGTGAGTGCCCTTCTACTACAAAACAACAGCACTTCGTATTACGCAACGCTCGAGTGCAGCTGTGGTTTTCATTTTTCTTTTCTTTCCTTTCTTTATTTTTTTCTTTTTGTGCGAGCGGTGGTCAGCGACGTGCACGGTTCATGGTCGATCTCGCGGCATCATTTTAGGCGATATGTATCTGAAACACATTGTTAGTCGAACAAACACATTGTTGGGCTTCCAGCTTGCCGCTGGAAGCCCAACGCCAACCAATAGGATGTGTATCGACGGTACTTCAAAGGTTTCTTTTGCTCCGTAGGTGTTAAAAAATACGTTGGAAAATGGTTCGACCTGCATTTCGATTTCATAACCCTGAGCGAGTTGAGGGTGGGGCGAAGTTACTGTGCACGACATATTTCGCGTCACCCCTCGCCTCAGGGGAGGACCGTCGGACTACTCGAATTTTTTAACTACCCTGTATGCGGCATCGGCTCACATTTTTCCATTCCACATACCCACGTCAACGGCCCACATTTTTTAGACTGAACTTCATTCGGGATCGGCCGACATTTTCAGAGTGCAATATCTAAAGGATTGGCCCGCAAAAAAAGTCTGGAAATTTAGATACCCGATGCGGAAAAGTGGGAGTAACTCGCTAAGAAAGACATTGTCTTTAAAAAGCCTATACAGGGACGGTAGTAACGCCGGAGCTAAAAGTCCCTTACAGTACGTTCCACCGAGGCCCGCTCTGCGTAAGCTCCACCCGACAATCTGTCGCCTGCCAGCGGAGAAACGCTTCTTCTGTACCTCTGATTATTATTACCTTCTGCAGTAGATTTTCATTTTTTTCTAGTGACCACTTACACAGAATCGATAGCTCCTGCCAAGGGAAGCCAGCGCCCACCGCGCGCTGGAAGGGCGGAGCTGGCGCTGACGCGGATGGCGGCAGCAAATAATCGCGTTTGTTACTGGCATGCATTTTGCTTAATTCTATCCATTTGCAGGTTATACAGTTCATGGCTCTTCTGGGACCCACTGTGATGAGCCTCCCCGAAAAAGGCCCCTGCTGCGGTATATATACTCGCGACGGCCCAAGCAAGAAATCGGGAGAAAGAGGCAAGGATTCATTTTAGTAAGCGCGTTACTTATATACGTAAGCGTGCTATGTGCTAAAGAATTAAATTATGGGGTTTTACGTGCCAAAACCACTTTCTGATTATGAGGCACGCCGTAGTGGAGGACTCCGGAAATTTCGACCACCTGGGGTTCTTTAACGTGCACCTAAATCTAAGTAGGCGGGTGTTTTCCCCCCCATCGAAATGCGACCGCCGTGGCCGGGATTCGATCCCGCGACCTCGTGCTCAGCAGCCCTAGACCATAGCCACTGAGCAACCACGGCGGGTGCTATGTGGTAGAAAGACGGTGAAATGGCTTGAAGCCTCGGTGACACGGCCAGAACAGCGGTGCACACGCACGCGCCCGGGCCACTACTACGGCTCGCAAGAAATTATCCGAATGAAGTACCGCTATCGGGTCTCCGCAGCAGCACGAAGGCGCTGACGCTACGCATACGCGCATGCCGACGCAGCACTGGACGCCGCAGATCGTCCCAGTCTCCCGTAGACAGTGTAGCCGAAACCCTTGTTTGTCATACTACGTGAACAACAACACGACCAGAAGGTGTACGAACCGGTTCTCGTACCGGCAAGAACAATCTGCGAACAGTTGTCTGACAGGTCTCTGAAGTCGGCCGCTATTCCAAAACTCGAAAATAACAAGCCTGGATACACGCTATTCTATTTACTTGCACTCAAGGTAAACCTTGAGGTATACAACCTTGCATATCGGGCCAAGCGATTTTCTTTTACGAATTGTCCCACAAAGTCAAGGAATTATAGCTACCACGCAACAACCGACAGACAGTTTTGCGTTCTACACCTATTCCTGAACCGCCTTTTGCTTTATCAGTCATTTTTTCTAACATACGGAGTTTTCCTCCTAAACGTAATATCATATCAAACCTTCTGTCATCATCTGAAAGTAATCTTCTCGTACTCACCAAAACGTGGCTCTTTGATGACGTTTCTGACGCAGAAATCCTCGCCGACTTTCCTAATTTTGCTGTTCCGCAAAGATAGGCAGGGGTCTAGAGGGGGAGGTGTTCTTATTGCTGTGGATAAGCAGCGTGACTGACGTAACATCTGGACTAAAAACCCTATGGCTAAAATTCAATGTTAGTCTAGAGCTGCTACTTCTCGGTGTATGTTATCGCCCCCCTAAGAGTCCTGCTGATTTCCCTCTCAAACTCAACAATATGCTGGTTCACTTAGCGAAAAAGTACCCGAATGCATGTATTTTGCTCTTCGGAGATTTCAACTATCCAAACATTGACTAGTCCTCTGCGCAACTACGTTCAAACAAAGCAGGTGCTAAGGGCCTCCTTGACATTTGCCTTAATGCTAACTTAACGCAGTTAGTAATTAAACCAACACGCGTAACACAGGCTCCTGAGAATATTTTAGATCTTAAACTAACCACTCATCCCGAAAGTCTGTCAACTATTAACTACCTCCGCAAAATTAGTGATCATAAAGTAATCCATGCCACCTTCACCTTTATTCCCAGCTTACGCCGTTCTTACAAAAAAGTCATCCGCCTTTATGACAAAGACAACTACGCTGCAATAAATCAAGGACTACACGACTTTTATGAAAATTTCGAATCAAGTTTTCATTTGCGCTCTGTGGAAAATAATTGGTCTCTATTTCAGAATAAACTAAGCGACCTAGCAGAGAAGTACATTCAAACTATAACCGTTCGCGCTAACCGACATCAGCCATGGTTTAACAAAACACTTAAAACTCTCGAGAACAAAAAGAAACGTCTTTTTTGATCCGCAAGAATGAAATCAAGCCCCAGCGCGTTGGAAAGATACTACGAGTCTGAGCGTGCCTACTTGGAGGCTATCCGAAGACATAAACACTCGTTTTATCATAACGACCTTCACCGCACGATAACTGATAACCTGAAAAAATGTTGGCACATTATTAATCCCCACATACCCCGTACTATCAGCATCCCAAACGAAATGGGTGACCTTTTATCAGACGATGACTGCGCTAACATTTTTAACATAGCATTTTCTTCAGTTTTCACCATGGAATCCGATGCGCCCATTCAAAGCATTTCTGCTCCTGCCATGTCCGAAATGCCAGCCATGATTTTTTCATTAAACGGTATGTGCAGCATAATAGAAAACCTCAAGATGTCATCGTCTGCTGGCCCTGACAAAATTACTTCAAGCTCCTAAAAACACTAAACTCATTTCTGCTTCTTTTTTAATCTTGCTGTTTTCACAATCGTTAACCACAGGTAACCTACCAATCGAATGGAAAGTGGGCAAGTCGTCCCGGTCTAAAATCAGGTGATGGGAACTCACCACTAAACTACCGCCCGATTTTCATAACAAGCGGCCCTTGCAAAATCATGGAACATGTCATTTTCTCACAATTAATGGACTTTCTCGACTCAAACTATTTTTTTCATTCATCACAGCACGGTTTCCGCAAGGGATTTTCTTGTGAAACCCAGTTGGCCATCTTTCTTCATGATCTGCATTCAAACGTCGATACTAATACACAGACTGACGCAAGTTTCCTCGATTTCGCAAGAGCCTTTGGCAAAGCAGCTCATCAACGCCTGCTTCTAAAACTTTCACAGTTGAATATTCACCCTAACATTCTAAGATGGATACAAGGATTTCTTACTAATCGCTCACAGTTTGTGCAAATCAGTAATAGTACTTCTAACCCGCTTCCTGTAACATCAGGCGTTCCACAGGGCTCTGTGCTAGGATTTCTCTTTTTCTTAATATATATTAATGATCTACCACCTAATGTCTCTATTCACATCCGTGTATTTGCTGACGATTGTGTTGTCTACCGCACCATAACTAACACCAGTGACCAAGTATTGCTTCAGAACTACCTAAACAATGATCAAAAATGGTGTGACGACTGGCCAATACTAAAGTCCTTCTAAATGCAAAGCAATGTCAGTAACCCGCCGTCCAAATCCTCTCATATTCTCTTATGTAATAAAAAACAAGCCTATTGAACCAGTTGAATCTTTCCAATTTCTCACGACCTCGACTGATGTTCGCAGGTGAATAACGTTATAACATCTGCTTACAAAAGGTAACGAAAAGCTCCTCCCCACGTAAAACTACTAGCATACAAATCGTTCATTAGACCGAAACTTGAATACGCTTCTGCTATGTGACGCCCGCATGAAATTTACCTTATTAACGCCCTTGAAGCCCTACAGAATCGCGCTGCTAGGTTCATTCACTCAGCATATTCTTACATCAGCGCATCATCCTTAAAAGCAGACTCCAATTTCCCAACTCTTTCGTATCGCCGTCGCATGGCCAGCTTATTACTTCATATTTTTTTTTACAGTCCGCTCGCCATCGCACCATACATTTCACCGCCGACATCACGTCGTACTGGTCATTCATTAAGTGTCGCTCGCCTCAAAACGCGCACTGTCACTTTTTCATCCTCGTTTTTCCCACGTGTAATTGTAGACTGTAACGGCCTTCCTTACGACATTGCTGCCATCACTAGTTCATCTGCATTCACGGAAGAAGTGTCATCGATTCTGTCACCCTAACTAATATTGTTTTAACAATTGTTGTTATCCCACCCCTTATGTAATACCCCCGTGTGGGGTCTTTAAGCAAATAAAGAAAGAAAGAAACCTAGGCCTAGATAATGTAACGGTTCTATTCCGGTTCCTTTTCGCAGTTCGTCAGTGGTGCGAACGGTCTACATTACAGTTAACACTGTGGGGATTTGGGGAAGTCAACGCGCCATTGCGCGGGCGCATTTCACCTATGTTCTGCAATCCTTAAGACACATCGTCCTCGCTCCGAACCAGTTGTCAGCGGTGGCGCTCCACTCGCGGTGGTTCGCGGTGAGGGCGGAGCTAGTGACGTCACGAAGCGGCCTGTGGTGGCTACTGCCTGACGGTAGCGGCTCTCTTGCTCCTTGGGACGGCGCCAGGTACGTACATGCTTCCTCTCGTCGGCCGACACCTTTGTGACTAGGACTGAGCTCACGCACGGTGCCTTTGCCCGTGCGGGGAGCGCGTACCGCGTGTTCATCCTATCCCGACGCTAAGCCGAAAAACGGGTGCCTAGTGCTCGCGCGAGGTCGTACCACGCCGAGCCGCACTTATCGGAGGCCCAAGCCCAAGGAGATTGCCCGAGCTCTCGCTAGCGAGTTGACCCATCGGTTATCGCGAGAGCAAGTAGCGTAGCCGTCGGAACTGTTCCTAGCGGCGTGTCCCAGCTTGAGCCTGTGCTCTCGCAGCGACGTGCTACAGGCGCCCCTAACTGTATTTTCCGCCCTTGGTGCGGGACCCCTTTGGTTCCCCGCCGTCCCGGGACCGGGCGTTCGTGCAGTGTCGGGTGCCATTGAAGACAATAAACGGTTTCCGCTAACTTAGGACAATACTGTGTTCTTGCGTGCGTCGCTCGGTAGCCCCTTGTGGCCTGAGCTCGCGCGCAGCGGCGCTAGAGGCTGACGCGGCCCTGTGGCTTGCTAAGGTCGAACCCGTGGTGGTCGGTACTCCTGTGAGACCCCAAGACCCCACAACACACAATCGGTGCAGCGGTGCGCGACAAGAAAATAATCGAGCAAAATTAATACTACGGCGCTGCTGCGGTAAATGCTGAAACTGTTTGTTATAGAAAATTCTAGTCAAACATGTCGCCGACATGTACTAGCGAAAGCAATCCACCAACGACGAAGGGCACTTACAAAAGGAAAGCATTGTGAATTGGAGGATCCTTGAAGCGCAAATGTACTCAGAAGTTGATTAGTTACGCACCTAACGATGTTCGTCAGTTTCGTCCACGCACGCTGAATTCGTGTACACACGGTCTGTCGTGGGGATTTGAATAAATATTTTTTATACATTTTATACATTTTTATACTCTTAACACCTAAAAAATATATGCAAGAAACGCTGTAAGTGCCTATTGCAAAGCGCGCTCTAAAATTGTGCAGCTCCAACGCACCCTGAGTCAGCGAAGGTGCGAAGCGTTCTGCTAGTTGACTACCGAGGCTCATTTGGGGTTACGCAAAGTGTTACCAGATTGTATAATGTGCCCTTGTAACGCGAGCAATTGCCTGCATGATGCGAGCGTGTGTATAACGACAAGACGACGGCACAACGGCGATGAGCACGATGAAGCCTAGGTAAAACCTAGATGACAACGACAAGACTGTGCTACGACGACGGTGGCAAATGTAGTGCAGTGGAGATCGAAATGATACCCGCAAATGCACGACATTTTTTCGTGCCTCTCCAATCGCTGCGCGCCACGGGTGGCGCTATTACGTGCACGAGGGTTGCAATGTGGACTTGTTCGTAACGCATCTTGAATACGTGTACGGTAGCGCGATTAAAAGACAAGACAAAAGAAGACACACACAGTGTTGTGCGTGTCTCTGTGTGTCCTTTTGTACTGTCTTTTGATCACGCTACCGTACAGTTAAATCTGTGACGCGGTTCGCGTGCGCTTGTTAAGCTCCCCTCTCTGCGCACCGGCGAACTATTCAAGAGATCGCACAGAAGAGGCAGAATCCTGCTCCGCGTGCGAATCAGCGAGGGGAGAGATCGAGTGGAAGGAAAAGAATTCACTGACGATTACGATACTTCCTAATGCGAAATTTGAGCGCAGCTTTATGCGTGTTTTCATTCCGCGATATATTGGCTGGCGCGGACAATCTTCCTCGTGCGGTACGTTGAAAACGTAGCGAAGTGTGGCGCCACTGCCTCACTAATCGGCAGATCACGAGAGGAAGCGCGTAGGTGATGCGTGGGCGCGATTCACAGCAGCCGCCTCAGACAGACCTTCGCTCATGCAGCGCTTTGTTTCCACACAGACGACGCGCGCTACTATGGCGCCATCTCGTAGCCATCGTCGCCGCAAAGCCCGTCCTGCGCGGCACCACGCCGTTCTTTTCGCGCTTTTGCCACACCCTCCTCCGCTTTCCGCCTCACGATTTCGCTACATCCTCTTTCGCTTTCCGTCTCGCGCCCTCTTCGCTATCGCCGTCTTTCATGTCTTGATGCACTCCGCCAAGGTCGATCCACATATGTCACGAAGCTTCGGGCGAAGAGTGGTTCAGAACAAATTCTCACCCTCATCAGCTAGGGCGGTTATAGAAGCATCGATTGAAACGCGACTACGTGAGAAGGACACAAGCATTGGGAAATAAAAAAGCTTAGTGCCTTTCCACTCGGTGAAGAAGGATAACCAGCGAAGCTCTGTATGTGGGCCCCTTAATCGCGAACTGCACCTCCGCCACGGGTCAGCCCGGCATTGCACTATCTTCGGTATCGGCGCATGTATGGGGAGTGCTTAACGCCTGCTTCACCTTCGCCGCGGGTCGGCCCGACATTGCACTATCTCCGGGATCGGCCCACGTATGGGGAGGTTTTTTTTCTTATCACGCAATAGCACGAAAATTTCCTTGGACGGTAGAGGTATAAAGCTGCGCTGTAAAATTTGGAGGACGCTTAAGCTCCCCCTTTAAGAGTGGAACGCGATAGCATTCAAAGATCCCTGACTGCTCCTCATGCTTTCCGGCAACCGGAGCGTATGTAACCGTAATGTTTACCTGGAAACGCTTGCCGCAACGCTATGCACGAAGGCCATCTTTGTGGTGAAACGGCTTCTTCCGTTGGCCGCGATGCGGCGGAGGCGAGCGCCAACTGGCGTTAATGCAAGGAACCGGGTGCGCTGCTCCTTGGCCCTCAAGACACCTATCACGCCGGCTCACACAAAATTGCGGACGTCGCGGCCGGTCTGCGAACGCTGCGGCCGGTTCGTGTGTGTGAAGAGCTTTCTTTGAGTTTTCGCGTAACAGAATTATGTTTTCTCGTATAGTCAACTAAGAATTCGAGAGCTATCATATCTGTTGGTTGTGTGCTAGTCGTAGTTTACGATATTTCTGAGTATTTTAGCTTGAGAAGTTCAATTAGTTCAGTCAATTCCTTGCATCGTATGGGAGGCCTGGGTGTAGATGGTTCGAAACTGTTTTTGTTGATGCGACGTCCGACGCCAAATTTTCTGCGACATGGGTTCCTGGACCGAGCAACTCAGTTGTCCTGCACTACAGCAGCCCCCTTGTCCGGGGAGCGTTTTCACAATTGCTAGTAGGTATAGTGGTGCGTGGCGCTTTTGACGGCGCTCGACGTTTCTGCGCAGGCGCGAGTAAGAGCGGGTGCGAGAGAGAAAGTCTGGGGGCCTGTGCTCCTTGAATATGTGACTCTGCCTAGGCACTACGGAGGAGAAGTTTATTTGCGCGTGTAGCGTGCGTTTGTCCCTAGGCGTGCCGGCATGGCGGAGGGGGGTCGAGTTTACGCTCCGCCGCTGACTGCCCCCGCGTTGAGGCAGTTGGCACGGACGCCCCATTTAGTGATCACTGTCTCTGAAGGGGCAAGGTTCTGACTTTGTTGTATAAGACGCGGGTCACTTTGTTAGTCGCGGACGATAGATTGCATTTTTTACGAACACTGCTCCATGAGGGTCATGTAACCGGCAAACCGAGGCCTCAGGAGAGCACCTGAGGTTATATTAAAGCAGGCGGCGCAGGATCTCCAAGGCACCCAAGCGGTAGCGGGGGGATCAAAGTTGGAAGCAGGGTGGCCCGTGGGTTGGGACCGCGGAGGCCGAAGCGTGCCAGTGGGTGTGCGCATAAAAAAAATTGGAGGCTTATCAAGGTTAAGCCCAGTGGATGCGAAGCATCCACTGGGCTTAACCTTAGCGTATCCTTAGCGTTTGGAGGCATCTTGACCGCATACACGCCCGGCGCAAAGACGCTGGCGCGGTTGCGGGCACAGAGACTGACGCGACGGCGGGCGCGCGCCGCTTCATCCCTGGCGTGACGTCACATATCACGTGATGCAGCGATGGTGGCGCCTCCGCCGGGCGACGTCCGACGGCGCAATATGAGGCCCCATCTGCAGCCGGTGTGACGTCATCACGTGACGTCACATCATGTGATCTCACTTCAGGGTCAATGGTGGCCACCGCCGGGAGGCGACCGACGGCGCGATATGAGGCCCCATCTGCAGCCGGTGTGACGTCATCACGTGACGTCATGTCACGTGACCTACTTGAAGGTCACTTGAAGGTCAATAGTGGCCACCGCCGGGAGGCGACCGACGGCGCGATATGAGGCCCCATCTGCAGCCTGTGTGACCTCATCACGTGACGTCATGTCACGTGACCCCACTTCAGGGTCAATGGTGACCACCGCCGGGCGTCGCGCGAAGGCCCGAAACCTACGTTAATATGCTTCGCATAAAATTGGCTGTCCGCGATAGCGGAAAGCCGATCTTATACTCCTTTGGCACGCGCAGGCTTTGGTCTCCTGGAGGCGCCGCCAATGATGCGAAATAGTAACACGTTGTTTTAATTACCAAACAACACGATTGAATAAATACAATTGCGTCGAGCCGCCAACTTGCGATGCTAGGTTCCGCACTACCGCGCCCCGCGACTTCTGCCGGCGCGCATAGGGACTAGCGCATACAACACGTCCGTAGTGCACAGGCATAGTCATATATTGAAGGAGCAAAAGTCCCCACATTTTCTCTGTCGCACCCGCTCTTACTCACGCATTAGCGCTCACTTCCGGCGTCTCCGCAAGTGCCACGCCCGGCTGTACCTACTAGCAATTGTAAATACGCGTCCGCGGAGCCAGGGAGGACCGTTGGCCCGAACCAAAGCCCCCCCCCCCCCCCCCCCGCCCAGTCAGGCCGGGTAGAGGGGGAGCGCCGGGGTCAATGTACCGAACGATGCTGGGTTGATGAGTACATGAATATCATAATAAATAAAGACGGGGAGAGCGGAAGAGAATACAAAAACAGCACGGGCGGTAACTTTCAACTGGTTTATTCACGGCAACTAACTAGGCCAAACTGAAGTTTTTCTGGAGTACATGAAAGCTCTGCATGGGATGCGGCACCTCCGGGTGGCAAGTCCTCTTCCCATCTGACAACGGTGCTGTAGCGTTGAAAGTGTTTTTCAGCCAAACTGTTTATGGCTAGGGTTTCCTGAATTTTAAAGCGAAAGCCTTTCTAGGCTCATGGTGAAGTTTCTGTCAGCAGACCTGACCGACAGAGTGTACGCCGAAGCGTCATCACGCCATGTGAAGACAAATTAAAGTATGAAGAATGATTGATAGTGACAGTGAACGATAACGTTGTAATAGAGATTGGTAGAGGTTAATAATGACTTGTAATGACTTGTAATGACTACTAATGACTCGGAAATTACCAATATGTCTAACGACGGCTTGTAATGAACACAGTTGACTAGAAATGACTAGAAATGTCTAGTAACGAGTAGTAATGACGAAAATTACTACGAAATGACAAATATGTCGAACGACGGCTTGTAATGACCACACTTGATTACAAATGACAAAATGCTTACTAGTGAGCAGTAATGACTAATAATGACTGAAATGATTGTAATGACTAGTAATGACTATGAAATGAACAATATGTCTAACGACAACTTGTAACGACTACAATGCATTAGAAATTACTGAAAATGCTTAGTAATGACCAGTAATGACTAATAATGACTGAAATGACTTGTAATGACTGCTAATGAGTACGAAATGACTAACATGTCTAACGACGGCTTGTAGTGACCACAATTTATTACAAATGACTAAAAATGCTTAGTGAGCAGTAATGAATAATGATGACTTAAATGACTTGTAATGACTAGTAATGACTACGAAATGACCAACATGTCTAACGACAATTGATAACGACTACAATTCATTATGAATGACTAAAAATGCTTAGTGAGGACGAGTAATTACTAATAATGACTGAAATGACTACAAATGACTATCATATTACTGACATGTCTAATGACGGCTAGTAATGACCACAATTGATTACAAATGAATAAAAAAATGCTTAGTAGTGAGCAGTGATAACTAAAAGAAAGAAGAGAAAGAGAAGAGGCAAAGAGAAAGAGGCGAATGATAAGAGGAGGAAGAGTAGGTTTCCGCCGTTCACCTCTTGGGAGAGCTCTTGGGAGAGCGCGTGTGCTAAAGCCGCGGGACGATCCCGGAGATAGTGCAATACCGGACTGCCCCTCGGCGTAGGTGGAGCAGGCTTCATGCACTCCGCCAACTTGCAGAAAATGTAGTTGGATATGTTGGGTTCAAATAAAACTCGTATCAAATATTAAGCTGGTAAAAACAGATACTACACTTTAACCCACGTCGGCCATGTCTACGTTCGCACCGCTTTGTCAGCGTTCCAAGCGCTGGCCTACTTCCGCTCTCCCGTGGTGGCGGTACCGTCTTAACGCCATGCGTGTCTAGTTTCCTCCGGCTTCTCGGGGCGATGGTCTTGTCGTCCACGCTAATGCATATAAAAATCACGGTAAATGAGTTCGTACCTTGTTCAAAATGCTGTGTCACCTCTGTGTTGTGTGCTAAACAGCTTCGCTGGTCATCGGCCTTCACAAAGTAGAATGGATCATGATTTTTTAATTGAGAGGAGACACAGTCTGATTCATTCAAGGAAAATACAATTCCTAATCAATTTTACATACGCGTGGCAAGGAAAGAAAAGACAGCTCTATTTTACTTCATCATTATCAGTAAACACTATTTTCGGCGCCCACTATAAGAGGGGGCGCAGGAACCGTTCACGCTGCTCCCTTGCAATGCATTGCAGCTCCTGAAGTGTGCAGAAAGGCGCGCTCGATATGTTCACCTGTTGCAATACGCCATCTTCACACGCCGGGTTGTTTTGCTTGTCGACGTTAGCCTATACGTGGCGCGGGCAGCTTCATTGTTCAAACCTGGTGAGCTCCGAATACCAGATAATTGTTTATTTTAGTTGTTTTCGTGTGCGATCACACACGGGCTTGGCGTCCGACGATGGAACCAGCACACTTGAACCAAGTTTTTCGTCGGCCTCCAATGAAAGCATGTCAAGTGCAAAAGTGCGGTTTCGACGCCCGTGCGGCTGACGTTCTGCTGCATGGTTTTCTGCGTTGAAAGTCGAATGGCGGAGTATTTGAAAATGCAGCTCTAATGACCGGCCACCAAAACAAATGTTGCACCTTTGAGAACAAAATGACGTCACTTCTGTCTTTAATGGATATGGTGTCAGATTATTTTATTGCGATAGCAATTATATGGACACTCCAGGCGCTTTTTTACCGTTGACGTCGCCGTGATGTTTCCAAGGGCGATAACACGGTCGCCGCGCCTCGTGCGCTGCATGTGCGAGTGAAAGCACGCGAGGGAAGCCGACGATCGTGGCTCAATCTGGCTTGCGCGAAAAGGAGAGAGCTGAGAGCAAACGCGCCGTCTTCCGTCGAGCGAGCAGCCATGGGTCGTTGGAAGGGAGGGGGGCTGTGTTGTGCTCCGGCAGCAACTGCGCATTTCGCGGCCGAGCTCTAGGGGAACTCACGATCGCGGCTCAATCTCGCGCGCCATATATGGAGGGGGGGGGGGGGTCTTCGACTCCTCCAACAATTGCGTACTTGGCACGGCCACGCTGTCACGTGCGCCGTATCTTGAAAGGAACCTGCAGACGGTTCGTGCCTTTATGCCCGCCGTGTTCTAGCCGCTCGTGCGTCGAAGCGATAGACGGCACGAAGGCCACTTCGCTCGCTGCTGCTGCCGCACTCGCTCACACCAGCACTTCGACAGCGAGTGTCCGGGCTCATTGAGCGTGATGTGTTCATGTTTGCTTGTGCGCGCTGACACCGTGCTTGTTAATTCATTTAGTTTCCGAGTTTATACGGCCGATAAAACTACTAGCCTTACTTCATATAGCTGGCTACTAATTTGCTATCGCAATCAATGCTTCGCCTTTCTGGCGAAACTGCGACTTTTCTTTTTTTTTTCTTCCGTCAGATGTGTTCCATCGTCACACACATGGCGCTAAGCCCCATCGACCGCCGATGAACGGCCATGTTTCGAACGTATAGACTTCTATGGAAGCTTCGCTACCACTTACATCCGCTACCATGTACGCTCGCCGCAGGAACGGGCGCCTTAGAGCTGCGCTCTAAAAACACAAACTGCACGTGTTCCGTGTTCGCGTCGAGCTCAGTGGCGTAGTTATCTCAATCACAGCAACCAGCCGCCTCGCTTTGAGTGTACTGCTGCATTTTGCCCGTGCTGCCGCCGCCGAAGGCATCCACCGCATAAAAAAAGGCGTGGCGTGTCCGCTGCAAAATAACTCACCTTTTCGTGGCGTGCCCACGATAGTGCCGACGCAATCCACAGAGATAATCGGGCTATACCGCCCGTGATCATGGTGACGACGACAATGATGATGTCTATTTCTATCCCTTGCAAAACGAGGCAACTAATCAGGTATTATAAACATGTATGCGTTGTAGCTTTTTGTGCATCTCTCCTTGATATTTACGACCCCTCCGCGATTTCCAAAATACCGACCTGTACAGGCGACCGTCTGTTTCGCTTACAGGTCCACGAGCCCCTGGTCAGGAGCGCATCAAACATGCAGAAATAAACGAATACGCAAATTCAACCCACGTGTTGGAATCTGAGAGCGATGTTTTATATATATTCTGCTCGGGATTTTTGCACAATAGCGGTTACCTACCTGCCATTTGAACACAGCAAGACGCGGACACGGCGGTACCACGTGAGCCACGTGACCGCGCATTATAGTGTCTTCTGTGGTGTCATTATAGTGTCTTATAGTGTATGTCTGTGCTATGACACTTCATACAGGGTCGGCGCTCCGAATAGAGCAGGCCTATACTAGAGATAAATTAACAGTAAAGTGCACTTTACTCGGCGAAATACCGATCGAGCAGATGCGCCAAACCCCAAACTCCAGGAAAGTATACATAGAAATGTTGGAAAGCTTTGCTTTACCAAAGGAATTCTGCTCTTCATGATTTATATTTGCTGCAATGAGGATATTTTAAACCATTTGTATTTTTCACTCAGTAATTCCGTAAAAAACGAGGCGAGCAGGGTGGACCCCTGTGACGGTAGCAAATGGAGTAGTAGTGTCCTGTGTGCGAGCTATTTTGTGCGCGATAGAGCAGCTCCTCGGTCAGCAAAGGAAGCCTCGCTTTGATATCAGTCCATTGTGCTACTCAAGTCCGACAAATGAACTACACTTTTTCTCTCACGTTTGGAAGACACATCAATGCTGTATCAGTAACACTTATGCAGGAGATTATATATTTCTTTCTTCATTAAAATGTCGATCTCTATAGTGTACCATTACTCACGCATTTAACGACCCTGTTTTTTATCAGCCTTCTCCTTCTCCCAGCTTTTTTCCAACTGTTCTCTATAAACATATCTTGCATATCTCGACTACTGACTAGTTAATGCTTCATTCCCCTTTGAATCCCAGCGCTTCTGAAGGCGGACGTTCCCCACGGGCCTCGCTGGGTGAAGAACTTGGCATTCCATTGCTATATGCTGAGTCGTTTCAGGACGTTTGCTGCAGCATACACATGCGTCATCCTATTGCAAATATTTGCTCCGATATGTCTTTGTCCTTACACAGCCAGCTCAGGCCACAAAGAGCAAGGCACTGCCCTTTGTGTTATGTATTTTCGCTTCTAATTTCAGTCTTCTCATTCTTGTAAATCTCCATAGTCTTTCTTGTTTCAATTGTTTGCCTCTAATTCGCTGTCTCTATTTCTCTCACTTTCCTTCTGATTCATCATCACCACCATCATCATCATCAGCCTGGTTACGCCCACTGCAGGGCAAAGGCATCTCCCATACTTCAACTACCCCGGTCATTTACTAATTGTGGCCATGTTGTCCCTGCAAACTTCTTAGTTTCATCCGCCCACCTAACTTTCTGCCGCCCCTTGCTACGCTTCCCTTCCCTTGGAATTCAGTCCGTAACCCTTAATGACCATCGGTTATCTTCCCTCCACATTACATGTCCTGCCCATGCCCATTTCTTTTTCTTGATTTCAACTAAGATATCATTAACTCGAATTTGTTCCCTCACCCAATCTGCTCTTTTCTCATCCCTTAAGGTTACACCTATCATTCTTCTTTCCGTAGCTCGTTGCGTCGTCCTCAATTTAAGTAGAACCCTTTTCGTAAGCCTCCAGGTTTCTGCCCCCCACGTGAGTACTCGTAAGACACAGCAGTTATACACTTTTCTTTTGAGGGATAACGGCAACCTGCTGTTCATGATGTGAAAATGCCTGCCAAACGCACCTCAGCACATTCTTATTCTTCTGATTATTTCAGTCTCATGATCCGGATCCGCAGTCACTACCTGTCCTAAGTAGATCTATTCCCTTACCACTTCCAGAGCGTCGCTACCTATCGTAAACTGCTGTTCTCTTCCGAGACAGTTAAACATTACTTTAGTTTTCTGCAGATTAATGTTTAGACCCACCCTTCTGCTTTGCCTCTCCTGGTCAGTGAGCATGCATTGCAGTTGGTCCCCTTAGTTATTAAGCAAGGCAATATCATCAGCGAATCTAATTACGCTGATGATATCACGATATCACCAGCGAATCGCAACTTACTAAGGTATTCTCCTTTAACTCTTATCCCCAATTCTTCCCAATCCAGGTCTCTGAATACGTCCTGTAAACACGCTGTGAATAGCATTGGAGAGATCATATTTCCCTGCCTGACGCCTTTCTTTATTCTCATGTTGTTGCTTTCTTTATGGAGGACTACGGTGGCTGTGGAGCTGCTGTAGATATCTTTCAGTATTTTTACATACGGCTCGTCTACACCCTGATTCCGTAATGCCTCCATGACTGCTGAGGCTTCGACAGATTCAAACGCTTTCTCGTAATCAATGAAGGTTATATATAAGGGTTGGTTATATTCCGCACATTTCTCGATCACCTGACTGATAGTGTGAATATGGTCTATTGTTGAGTAGCCTTTACGGAATCCTGCCTGGTCCTTTGGTTGACAGAAGTCTAAGGTGTTCCTGATTATATTTGCGATTACCTTAGTAAATACTTTGTAGGCAACGGACAGTAAGCTGATCGGTCTATAATTTTTGAAGCCTTTGGCGTCCCCTTTCTTATGGATTAGGATTAGGTTGGCGTTCTTCCAAGATTCCGGCACGCTCGAGGTCATGAGGCATTGTGTATACAGGGTGGCCAGCTTTTCTAGAACAATGTGCCCACCATCCTTCAACAAATCTGGTGTTACCTGATCCTCCCCAGCTGCCTTCCCCCTTTGCATAGCTCCCAAGGCTTCCTTTACTTCTTCCGTAGTTACTTGTGGGAATTCAAATTACTCTAGACTATTCTCTCTTCCAATATCGACGTGGGTGCCACTGGTACTGTATAAATATCTATAGAAGTCCTCAGCCACTTGAATGATCTCATCCATATTAGTCATGATATTGCCGGCTTTGTCTCTTAACGCATGCATCTGATTCTTGCCTATTCCTAGTTTCTTCTTCACTGCTTTTAGGCTTCCTCCGTTGCTGAGAAACTTGTTCAATTCTATCCGTATTATACTTCCTTATGTCAGCTGTCTTACACTTGTTGATTAACTTTCCGCCAGTTCTATTCTAGCTGTAGGGTTAGAGGCTTTCATACATTGGCGTTTCTTGATCACATCTTTTGTCTCCTGCGATAGCTTGCTGGCATCCTGTCTAACGGAGTTACCACCGACTTTTATTGCACATTCCTTAATGATGCCCATAAGATTGTCGTTCATATCTTCAACACTAAGGTCCTCTTCCTGAGTTAAGGCCGAATACCAGTTCTGTAGCTTGGTCCGGAATTCCTCTATTTTCCCTCTTACCGCTAACTCATTGATCGGCTTCTTATGTACCAGTTTCTTCCTTTCCCTCCTCAAGTCTAGGCTAATTCATGTTCTTACCATCCTAAGGTCACTGCAGCGCACCTTGCCGAGCACGTCCACATCTTGTATGATGCCAGGGTTAGCGCAGTGTATAAAGTCTATTTCATTTCTAGCCTCGCCATTCGGGCTCCTCCATGTCCACTTTCGGCTATCCCGCTTGCAGAAGAAGGTATTCATTATCCGCATATTATTCTGTTCTGCAAACTCTACTAATAACTCTCCCCTGCTATTCCTGGAGCATATGCCATGTGCCCCCACTGGCTTTTCTCTAGCCTGCTTCTTGCCTACCCTGGCATTGAAGTCGGTTGTCTTTCTGCACTTTCAATTACCTTGTACTTGGTTGCCAACTTTCTTGACCTCTTCCTACATTCTCTGTCCACACTTTTCAAGTAGAGGTACTTGTGCACTTTAACCGTGCATTTATTTTGGTCCATATTCATGAGCCGTTCTTCAAAATTAATTTTGCTTTGCACTTCTCTTACTTCAATATAGGCCCAACCCATGTCACCCTGCACTGCCTCATTCCCGACTTTACCGTGGACCTCTAATGCCAATCGGCCCACCGACCATTGGTAACTTGCAACGCCGCCAAAACCTCTGATTCTAAGCACAGAATAGTACATACGAACGTTAGCGCTGTTACTATTACTCCGTTCCAGATTTCTTGCACCACCTCATATTTATTGCAGCCACAAAGTGCGTTCTGCTTATTTATAGTTACATTTCGCTTCTCCTTTGTCCTCAGAATATCTTGCTGGGTGTTTTATCAGGTCTTTCCTTTCTTTATGTAGACCCCCGGCTAATTATATTGCTTGGCTAATCGTATGACTTGCTGTTGAACTGATACCACCTGATTACTCGCCTATTCATAAAAAGATCATAATTCCCGAAATCTCTGCGTTAGAATTAAGGCCTACATATGTCGGTTCATTGCCATACGTATTCAATGTTCTCTGTAAATCTCGTGCATTGTTCGCTAATAGCACTATGTCGTCCGCATACATCAGCCAAGGGATCTCCCGTTGCACCTTTTGTCCATTACGAATGTAAGATCTATCAGAATTTCATTCACTGTTTTCTCGTCACCTTTTTATGTCCTTGACACAAAGCGTGTACATCGATAGAGACGGACGGCATTCTTGCTTCAGTCCACGGTCACTTCCCACTAGTAGTTGGCATTCCCGCCTTCCAATACGTTTTGTACGTGGTTATCCTTATACAGTGGGTGTCCCACAGAACTTGTGTCAACATTTAAAAATATGCGAGTGCCACGTATAGCTGAACAGAATCAAGCTAATGTTGTTTGCCGTAGCTTGGAGCAAGTTAGATTATTTTTTGTGTTTTTGTATGTATGTCTCCCTCAGCAACTCCACGAGAGCGTTATCCGTGCCCTCTTGCTTGAGAATGTCCCATAGAGATACGCTGTCGCCGCTGTTGAAAACTTCCTTTTATATAGAAATGCTATTCATAAAGGTACACTTCGACCAATTGAAATCTCCATGCAATGAGTTAGTACAAAGGTATTATTCCCTAAGCGTCGGCCTCGTCGAGCATGTTCTTAGCTCTCCCGGTATATAATTTTTCTGCACCAACTTCGACAGCTCTATTTTTATGGCTTTCAATGTCATTATTAAAATCACTGACGTCGCAGTAATTGTCCTCTACAAGCTCGTCGTATCCTTACCTTTCACTTGATAGATAAGGTTCACCCTGCTTTCACGCCGCCCAAATTGAAATTCTATTTATTTTAAACACTTCCTCTGTAACACTAGTCAACTATGTGTCACGGTGCGGCATTATTCGATTCGGCGGAGCACCGATCAACGGGCGCCAAAAGGTCGTAGGAATAGGAACCGGCGAACAAGACGGTTTTTGCCGGCCACTCGGGCAAGCGGCCGAAAGAAGTCGAAAGCAGGTTTAGAGATTATTGTCTTTTTGTCGTCGGCATGGCCGTGACGCCCCGACAGCTTTTTGTAGGAATCCCTGTGTATTCTCTGCCCCGCGCGTGCATTGAGCAGCTTGCTAAGAAGGCGAGGGTGCGAATACTCCGAAATATGAGATGTCTCTGTGCTATCCTGTGTCCACGAACTGCTGACAGTGTATGCGTGCCTACGGCGCCGTGTGGACGGCTGCCGTCGTTTCTCCTGTGTTTGTTAACGAACAATAGAGGCCCGCCACGGACTCAAGGGTGTGCGTGTGTGGTGCAATACAAGTGCGCGACCTCTAACAGCAGAGGGAATCACCCGTTCCCTCGCCCCTAATTAAAAGGGGCGCGGCCAAGACCTTGGGAGGAGCCGGGATGCAATTGGGTGAATTTGATTGGATCGCCACCAATATCTGCCGTTCCCCAACACAGGGAACTGGGGAAAGGAGAAGTTATTTAAACGCAGGTTTTAGACCGAGCTAAGGAGTCTAGAAGCTGAACCTACAATCTGCTGAGAAGCGTCAAGGAGCTAGTGCTGTCCAGTATCGCCTGGGCCGCCTAGCCGCGTCTGAATTGCGAGTTACTAGTTGACGTAAGAGACGACAAACCAACGTCTGCAACAAAGCTCACGGTAATTCCGCTCAAGTTAGCTCAACCTGCACGAGGGAAGAAGTCAGACCTAGACTCCCTGGAAACCCAGGCCAGCAATCGCATCCACCGCAACGACATCGGCTTGCCAGCGTTCTTCGGGAAAGCTCTGCTTTCGACTCCACGCTTTATGGACTTGCTGCTGCTACCCGGTCATGCGTACGCCATCATTTGTTTTCTTTTGAACTCTGTTTAGATGACCACCGTTAAGTGTGTTTTGTGTAGTGCTGATTTCTATATTTACTGTTAACTGTTCGCTGTATTTATTTTGTCTTTATCATAGATCTAGATTAAGTGCATGTGTGTTAGTGTTCTTGTGTTTTTTGTGTTCCGTTTAAATTGTGTGTAGTTGTCAGCGTATAAATTTTTTCTTTCTTTCTTTCTCCCGATTCTGGCTCCTTCGCTGTGTCCGCTTGAGTACGGAACGACCAACCGGCTTGCATGCCCCGTCGACGACTTCGTGTCGACGGCGAACGGGCGACAAGCCGTGGCACTATGCCTTGCTCATCTCGATCCAGCTGTTTGATTAGCTGTATTGGAACTTAATCTGATGCTGCTGCCGTATTATTATGAACATTTTCTTCTGCCTTTTAGACGATGTAAAGTTTTTTTTTACGTTAAATTTTGGGCTCGAAGGTAAGATTCAAGCGCTGCTGAATCTGATTCCGTCTAGGCTACGCTTTCTTTCTTGCCGAAGTTATCACTAATGACGTCACTCTTGTACCGCAGCTCGTTTTCTCCTTCGAAGATGTTACCGTCTTGTTCCCTTATAAACGTTTGCGAGTTTTTAGTTCGTGCGCAGAGGGTAACACGAACAATCGAGCTTCGTGTCATGTGACCGAACTCGCCACACTCATTAGTGGGAGCTCCAGAGAAAGCGCGACGCGAGGCGTCCTTTTTGTACCCCGGCAGAAACAGGCGACGTCATGTTTGTTTGACACATTTCTTTGTCAAAGTGCGGTTTTGTCAAAAGCACACTTTAGCAAGTTTAACATCGATTTCGTTACGATGGAAAAGTGGGCGTGATGGTTTAGCATACTTTGAGGTGAAAGGCCCGTACACGACCACACACATAAGAGAGAGTGTGTCTTGTCCATCTTATGTATGTCGTCGTCTACGCGCCTTTCACCTCAGAGTATGCGCGTGAGCGCATACTCTGAGGTGAAAGCAACTCCAGCTCATTCGCTCTGGTATTTTCACGAGTAGCCTCGCTTCTAGAGCTGACACCTACCCGCGCTGTGGCTTAGCGGCTATGGTGTAGCGCTGCTAAGCACGAGGTCGCGGTTTCGAATCCCGGCCACGCCGCATTTTGATGGAGGCGAAATGCAAAAATGCCCGTGCATCGGGGGCACGTTAACGATCCCCTGGTGGTCAAAATAAATCAGGAGTCCCCCCAATCAGGAGTCCCCCACTATGGCGTGACTCATAGTCAAATCATGGTGTCGGCTCGTAAAACCCCAGAATTCAATTCAGAGCTGACACCATCCTGGTGCCCTTCATTTTTTTTTTCATTAATATGCGGGAAATATACGTGAAGACGTTAGATGCGGGTGGAACCCAAGAACGCTCGTGAAAGGTGCTTTAGTTTCACACATCTCCGGTGGTCAAATATAACCTTCCACGACTGAGTCTCACGGTGGCGCTTCGGGGCGACCATGATTTATTTGAAACACGTCAACAACAACGCCAGTTGGAAAGGAGGAGGCAAGCATGACAAGCGCACACACGCATGGCAGGAACAGCTGCGTCTGCAGAGCGTCCGTGGGGATTCTGTTATATGCTCATGACGAAGTGCAAAAAACAGATGTGATGTAAGTGGAGAAGATTCTATGATAGAATATAAGGACTTTACGAAGTGAAGTCACCGCAGCTGTGGCATCGTACAAGAACCTTCCCCTAAGATAAATTTACGATCAAGCTAGCGGCGTCACAACACCCTTTTTTTATTGTGTACTGCAGGGAAGCAAAAACGAAGTATATGCGCTACAACACATCGCATACAGTCAACATTAAAGAAAACGAGTGCTCAACGTATACCACAGATATGGTATGTGTGAATTATCCGCACCTGGATGAGGCTGTCGTCATTTCCGCTCCCAAAAGGATGCGGAAGCTAGTAAGAAAAATAGGGTCGTGGACGGCAAGAGTTTGTCACTAGTTGCTTCAGGGAACGTAATGTTCACTGTATTGATGGCCTGAGTGCAATGACCCAGAGTGAGCGCTATGGCGTACGGGCAATGGCTCACCTGTTGTGATTCGCGTCCAAGGGTGTGCAAGAATATACTTTGTTAGCACAACCGTGCACTGACAGTCATGACTGGAAGGTCAATGAAGATGTTCTCACCAACAAGAACATCATGGGGCAGTTCTTTGACAATTGAGCTCATTTGTGTGATGCTTCGTACAGTGGGTTAATTTTGACCACCTGGCGTTCTTTAACGTGCACCCAATGCACGGTATACACGGGCGTTTTTGCATTTCGCCCCCATCTAAATGCTGCCACCGCTGCCGGTATTCGATCCCGCATCCTCGGGCTCCAAAAAACGGCGTTTTTTTTTTCAGAAAAGTAAGTGGAACAGCCGTGGATCATCTTTGCCGCTACTTTGATGGCGCATATCTAGAAGACAGTACGTGCCTCCTCAGCATGCCTTCCAAATGGATATGCCTTGCAAGCTCGCTCGCTACAACTAGTAAATTTCAATCTGTGCCGCAAAGTAATTAGTTTAAAACATAATTACTGATATTTGTTAATTAGTCAGCGGCGGTCTGTGCGCCTGTTGCGTGTGTAGCATTTGTTCGAAATTCGCTCTTTTTTTTTATTACTGCCATTTAGAAAGATAGCCTGCATGATACCTGAAATAAACGCGTCTACTTGGCCATTTTGGAGACACGGTTAACTTCGGAAGCCATAGCGCTTCCGAAACATTCGGGTGAAATTCTCGGGTTGTTGTTTAGCTGCGATGATTTCTTTGATAATAACGTTAGACGAAAAAAAATACCACCGAAACATACAAAGTGTAAATCACACGGCAAAGTCATCATGAGTTTACCATGATTCCCAAGGAAGTAATAAGGCCAATGCCAATAAGAAAATCGCGCAAGGCTTTCATAGAACAATGCCAACGCTGAAAAGAGAGAGAGAGAGCCAGAAAGCCACAAGCAGGAAAGTTTAGGGTGGTTGCCGATTAGCCGTTGACTTGCCACATGACCTACGTCACAGGTAAGTTCTTTCATCGAACCTCGATGGAAGGTTGCATGTAGGCCAGTTGATTCTTCATCATGTATGTGAAGGTGTTTGCGGAATCATCTGTTGAGCGATCGTTTCTTCGTTTCTGTCTCGTTAGAACTGTGCGTTACATGAAGCAGCGTTGAACCACCTTGTGCAAATTTGCGGCTATAGTTTCGAGCACAGTGAGCGTACCAAAATAGGCTAATGAATGGTCGTTGGAGAAGCTAATGTCTGTCCATAATCAAGAGACATTTGCCTCTTGAATTTCGCTTGATCCTCCACTATGACAACAAATAGAAATGTTTATTGTTCCTTGTATTTGCTTCCTGTAATTGTTTGCTCTTTATTCCTTATTTCTCTCTCTATCTCTCTTTGTGAAACAAGACGACGTGTTAACCACGAGTCGACAGCTGTACCGTGAAACGGCGCGGAAACGCCTCTCAGAAAGCGAACGAATGGATTGTTATACCTCACAGGTGTGAGCGCCGCAGCTAAGCGGTGCTTGTAGAGATGCACGGCATGGATATGGTAATTGGTGGCGTCTGTGTAAATAAGCAGGCAGTATACTCGCGCTGCGTAGCTAAAACGTGGAAGCTGAGTTCTTAAGGTGTGAGAGAAACAGGAGGAACAATTAACTACAGCCTGGTTGTGGACCACTTATTTCGCACGAATAGCACAGTATAAATACGAAGGCGAATCAGAAAGTCCTTGCCCCTGTTCTTTTAAGCCAAATTACGGCTGCAAATGCAAAGTCAACATATCCATTCTCAGCGGTGGACCTTCCTTGGATCGGCCCGACCTTATCTGCCGGTAGCTCCGCGGCACGGCGCTGCTGTCAGTTGTTGAAGATGGCGGCTGTGCTTCACACGTCCACGGCGTACGAGCAACGAAGCGCGGTTCGTTCACGAAATGCGTTAGAATGCTCACAGCAGTCTCGTCCGTTTCGTCGTGCGCGTGCAGAGGAGAGAGAGAGAGGGTTAACCAAGCTAGATATGGCCCGGTTGCGTATTTCCAATTGCTAGTAGGTACAGCGGGGCATGGCACTTACGAAGACGACGAACATTTGCACGCATGCGCGAGTAAGAGCGGGTGCGAGAGAGGAAATGTCGGGAATTTTGCTCCTTGAAAATGCGACTCTGCCTAGGTACCACGGAGGATTTTCTAGGGGCGCGTTGTATGCACTTGTCCCTAGGCGTGACGGCAGAAGTCGCGGGGCGCGGTAGTGCTGAACTTAACATCGCAACTTGGCGGCTTGACTCAATTGTATTTATTCAATCACGTTTTTAGTAATGAAAACAACGTGTCATTATTTAAAGTGCTTTGTCTGTCTGTCTGTCTGTCTGTCTGTCTGTCTGTCTGTCTGTCTGTCTGTCTGTCTGTCTGTCTGTCATTATTTCGCATTATTCGCGGCGCCTCCAGGGCACCAAAGCGGCTACGGGGACATCAAAGCTAGAACCCGGACTGGTCCGTGGGTTGGGGCTCGCAGAGGCCTGCGCGTGCCAGGGGAATATAAGATCGACTGTCCGCTGTCGCGGACAGACAATTTTTTATGCGAACACCCCCTGGCACACTTCGGCCTACGCGGCCCCAACCGAAGGGCCGCCCTGCTTCCAGCTTTGATCCCCCTGCTACCGCTTGGGTGCCCCGGATATCCTGCACCGCCTGCTTTAATATAACCTCAGGTGCTCTCCTGAGGCCTCCATTAGCCGGTTACGTGTTCCCTCCTGGAGCAGTGCTTGCAAAAAATCCGATCTATCGTTGCGACGAAAAAAGCGACCCGCGACTTATACAACACCAGTCAGAACATTGCCCCTTCAGACACAGCGATCACCAAGCGGCGTCCACGCCCACTGCCTCACCGCGCGGGCAGCCAGCGGCGGAGCGTATAAACTAACTCGTCCGCACTCCGCAATGCCGGCATGTCTAGGGGACAAACGAATACAACGCGTGCTAAGAAACCTCCTCCTTAAGTGCATAGGCAACCCGCCGTGGTTGCTCAGTGGATATGGTGTTAGGCTGCTGAGCACGAGGTCGCGGGATCGAATCCCGGCCACGGCGGCCGCACTTCGATGGGGGCGAAATGCGAAAACACCCGTGTACTTAGATTTATGTACACGTTAAAGAACCCCAGGTGGTCGAAATTTCCGGAGTCCTCCACTACAGCGTGCCTCATAATCAGAAAGTGGTTCTGGCACGTAAAACCCCATAATATTAAAAAAATAGGTGCCTAGGCAGAGTCATATATTCAAAGAGCAAAAGCCCCCAGATTTTCTCTCTCGCGTCCACTCTTACTCGCCCGTGCGCAGAAACATCGAGCGCCGTCAAAAGCGCCACGCCCCGCTGTACCTACTAGTAATTGTAAAAACGCTGCCCCGGTTGGCTACTCTACACGTGGGGAAAGAAAGACAAGTCACTGCTTATACCTGGCGGGAACTTCAGAACGGTGCACTGCACAGCCGTAATTTCTGAGTGCGTGCACCTTTCACGAGACTATCTGTGATAACCTGTATATAGTGCTGAAGAAGCTGTGCGGGCAAATCAACATTATCGTAGCGTTTAATCAGTTGATAAATATGCTTGTACTACGTATAATGTATAACATGTGATCATTATATAAAATTAAAGAGATTTAGCATATGCATGTATTTAGGTCTACGGCAAGTTTTCGCAGTGTTGTTCTTCCTTCTTTTTTCTTTTTGTGCCTGCGCGTATGTTCTGATGCTACTTGCTCCTCCTTCCTAAAGAGTAGGCAGGCTTTGTGTACCTCACGGTGGCAGTTGCCAGCCTGCTTCTTCCCTATTTCCCTCTCTGTGTGTGTGTTTTGATATTAATATTATTATTATTATTATTATTATTATTATTGTCAAGAGGCGTTATAGTTCGATTGCTAAAACGCTCAGATAGAGCACCGCAGCGAGAGGACACAGAGCTTCGGCGACACAGGCACAAGCCTTCCATGCACTCGTCGTCGTCGTCTTTTTCTAAGCAGTGCCTACTGCTCATTCTTCTTCAGTACATTATTATTATTATTATTATTATTATTATTATTATTATTATTATTATTATTATTATTAGGCGGATTCGTTGGATCGCATCCTTGATCTACCCGTCGCGGTGGCTTAGCAGCTACGGTGTTGCGCTGCTAAGCACGAGGTCGCGGGATAAAATCCTGGCCGCGGCGGCCGCATTTCTATGGCTGCGAAATGTAAAAACATCCATGTCCCGTGCATTGGGGGCACATTAAAGATCGCCTGGTGGTCAAAATTAATCCGGCGTCGCCCAATACGGCGTGCCTCATAATTAAATAATGATTTTGGCTCCTAAAACGCCAGAATTCAGTTTTCAGTTCTACGACTGTTCGTCTTTCTTCGAGACACGGAGTTGGTCAACGCCTGGTGACATGTCCTTGCTAAGAACGTATGAAATGCTCGATTTCCGGCTAAGCATGCTAGGCTAACCCCGCCTGTTGTTACATCACCACTTTCACCACGGCTATGAGTTACAATAGGCATACCGTTACATGAGTTGTCACTATAAGGGCCTGTAAAGCATGGATGCTTATGAGTGTTTGAACAGCACGCCTCCCGCCTGGGCGTTTGTACCACGGCGGTGTCAAGAACGAAAACGCAAGGCACTTGATCTTAAAGTGCAGTTCTTAGGCACCCGTTCCTGCGGCGAGCGTCGGCGTAACCAAGCGGACGGGCACAGCGAACGCGGAGTGCCGCGAGGAGTGAAAGACGCGAGTAGGAAAGCAGAGGGAAGCGGAGGAATGCATGGCGAACGCGTGAGGAGAAAAGCGTAGTGCGGCGACGATCACTGCGAGATGGCGTTAGAGTAGCGCGCGTCGTCGGGGAGGTCTGTGTCCGGCGGCTGCTGTGAATCGCGCCCACGCGTCACCCACGCCTTTCGCGATCGCCAGATTAGCGAGGCAGTCGCGCCACACTTCGCTCCGTTTGCAACGTGCCGCGCGAGATAGACTGCCCACACCAGCCAATACATCGCGAAATGAAAACGCATATAGAGCTGCGCTCAAATTTCGCATTACTCGGGAGTACCGTAATCGTCGGTGTATTTTTCATGCGCCGCCTTTTTTTTTCGCAGCTTTGTCTAGGAGCGAGGATCTATTTGCAGTTTCGACTTATGGCCCTCCTGCTGTAAATATACTATGCCCCATGTACTGTAAATACGAAATAAAAACGTTGGAAATTAACAACTTTGGAAATTAACATATTGTAATACTTTTATTCATTATCAGGGTGTGGCATACTTTGTGTAAATGAATAACTACACAATAGATGGAGTATGTGCTTCTTTTACAGGCATCGTATAGAGGAAACGCGAGTTGGGTGCAGCGTAGCGTTTGCCGAGGCACCGCACTCGCTTTGTTCTTCAGTCGCAGCACTCCGAATCAAGCTGACGGCGGGCAGTAAATTGTTGTCCCGAGAGGCAATCGAACGTACCGCAGGGCGAAGCGAGATAAGACTCGCCGGCAGACGGGCGGCGAAGCGTGTCCGAAGCGCGGCGAGAGTGGTTCCTCCTTCCGCGTCGTTTCGGATCTGCCGAGCGGCTGCCGCATGCAGGCACCACCGGGGCGAGGAAACGCTCGCGCGAGGAACCTTCCGGCGCGAGGAAGTGTTGCCCAAAATGCAGGCTGACCGCCATTTCCCGGTCAGCGATACAGGAACAAGGGAAAGCGCCGGACACCTCGAGATACCGCGCCATGGTGCATCATAGGCGAGTATCACGACGCCCAGCGATCAGCGGCGCGATGAAGCAGAAAGGTTTTTGCGAGGGTGTTTCATGGCCACGGCTAAACGGCGTGCGCCAAACGCTGCGCCCACAACGAGGACGCGTCGCGAGTCCGCTTTGTAGTTTATTTAGAGAGCTTCTTCCACGGTGCTGATCTGCAGCTCTGCTGTGGCTCGACTTGTTCGTGGAGTAGTCTTTTTTGGCTTACCCGAATGCTACGGTTGGCGGTTTATTACGACTTCATAGCCATCTATAATTGTAACTACCTTCACGTGAAAAAAAAAAGGATTAAACATACGCGGAGACCGATACGCCATGCGAATGTATCCGCCAACGCACGTGCGCCGTCAAAGATTTATTTTTGAGCACTCCGAAGATTTTTTGTCCCGAGAATCAATTTTCGTCTCATGTATGAAAACAGGCGGCACAACAAGGAGTTCATTGCGCGTGCTCCACAGTGAAACAGAATTTGCGCGCGTGAAAGACAGCTGCATTCGGAGAGATTCATTGCAGGCACCTTCGGCCGACCAGCAGGGTGGCACCAGTCCGACGCCTGTTTCGTTAATAGAGACGCTTTTTGAATAGCGTTTGCAAAGAAACGTAAACGCATTGCGTACGTAAATAAATAGCGTCGTCGTCACTGTGCATGCTCCGAACGTTATTGGGTTTCTGTGATTTACGTGCGCTATGGTAAGCTACGTTATTTGGTGAGCTTAAAGTTGATGCCCATGGCTCCTGCTTCAGCGTTAATTCTCGCGATGCCTACATTGTCACTGGCGTTGCTCGCCAATAAGCACTGAAATTAGATTTCGCGTTCTGTAAACTCATCTGAAACGTTAGTCATGAGCGCAAAGCGCGTGGAATTTCCAAGATCATTCTGCGATTCCGGCGCCCGCACGCCTGACAACAGGATGGTTGCCAATGGACTGTCTTGGCTTGGGTATGCGGCAGCCTCTTTGGGGGCGGCACCCTGTTTCGTGACGTCTTCCTTGCTTTGCGTTCCCGTACGTTAAACCAAAAGCCTTGAAGTGACGCACACCGAAACGTCCGGCGAGGGTGCTTGAGTTTAACGTACGTAAGATGAAAAACGCTATTCTAAAGCATTCGGTACACGAGCGTTGTTAGATTTTGCGCCCGTCGCAATGCTGTCGTCGTGGCTAGGAATCAGACCTTCAACCTCGTTGCTCGTGAACCGCACGCCATAGCCACTAAGCCACGAAAAAAATTTGCTTACGTCACTGCAGACACTCATGTTTACTGTCCACAATAGTTTGCGTTATCGCAGTATTGTGAACGAATCACGCAAAATACGCGCACAAATTGCTCTGTAAAGATTCCTAACACACGTCGCATATTCGGCGAATAGATGAAACCGAGCAATGCCACCCGTAAGGACATGCCTCGAGTTCTTTCCTTGTTTGCCTCGTCAGAAAGGCTCAGGTAGGTCGCAAACTTGGCTGATTCTATCCCTTGATATCAAAGCCAGCTGCTCGGCTAGTATATATCACTTTCAGCCAGTGCCCTCAATGTTCACGATTGCAGCAACAAAAGAAACAACAAATTTTTTTTCTAACGTTGCTTAAACTGGTTGCCTTTCTCTCTGCAGCGGTCCACTGTAGCGAGACAGTGAGGAAGCACTTAAGTGCACGCCCGACGGGTTTTCTTTTATTACATCGCGTCCGGAAAATTGGGTTGCTTGGTTGAACGAAGAGTTAGCAAGGATTACGTCTAGAATACGGCACTTCCGCTGTGTGTCTTGAGGCCTCGTTGTGAGCTGTTTCCAACGGCTCCGAAAATAAACTATTCCGTGTTCTTAAACACTGAAAAGTAAGAGGGGAGAGAGAAAAACAATATTTTGTTCACTCCAAATCATGGCAGTAGGCTGCAGCATCAAATGCATAATAGATGGAAGTGGTCCCGAATGAAAGGAGATGGAGGGGTTGGGGGGGGGGGGGGGTCGCAGTTTTTGTAATGACATTATGCAGTGCGCGAGCAGTGCATGTTTCGCGCTGCATGTGTTACGGATCGCGAACAATATTATGTGCATCCCTTGTCGTCGGGCTTTGTAAGTGCGCGAACCTTTGAAGGTATCTTCATGGCGAGTATATAGATTGGACTCTTGTCAACACGCCTACATAACTTATTTGTTGAAGAATTCATGCTTAAATGTATACATTAAACGTTAGCTAATTAACCATTGTTAACTGGAATTAGTCTGCGGACCTTGGCTGCGTGATTTTCGTAAATCTACTAAAACGCCTGCTTTTGTTGTTGTTAGAAGTGGTGAATACATCATACACATAAACATCTTCTCGGACCTTACAGTATCGTTTAAATGATCCCATGGCAATATCACAAATTTTTTTAAATTTATTAGTAACATTAACAGAAATTAGCAAAACGAACGGATGCCGAATACCAACATTGCTGTTGTTATAACTATTCTGGCAATATCATGTTAAAGCAACATAATATACCGTCTGTGTCATTTGGTTTAGTTTACAATCGTGTACTGGAACTAATTACACATATGTGTGTTTATATTGAACATAGAAATTAATACATGTACGCAGCGTGATTAAAGTGAACTCAATTGTGACGTGGTCGGTATTTGAGGAGCCAGCTGACTACATTTATTGGGGTGAGAGGGGCTCAAAGCTCGCACTAAGCGGTAAATGTTCGCCCTCCTTGTGTCTGTGTGACTCCACGAACTAACGCCT
Organism: Dermacentor andersoni; assembly: GCF_023375885.2. Classification (NCBI taxonomy): domain Eukaryota; kingdom Metazoa; phylum Arthropoda; class Arachnida; order Ixodida; family Ixodidae; genus Dermacentor; species Dermacentor andersoni. The sequence continues at coordinate 21,175,029 of NC_092814.1, read as the reverse complement.
CCAAATTACGCAAGCCGGTTCGTACGCCCCCCAAATTAAATGTTCGTGGCGCAAGCGTGCCCTCAGCAGTGTCGGGAAAAGGTGCGTTGCCATGGCACGTGCCGTGGCTGCAAGATTTCGCGCGCGCGCACGCACACATTAGTATTACTGGATAATGAGGATGGAACAGCCGCCGTGGTGACTTAGCGGCTTTGGTGCTGCGCTGCTAAGCACCAGGTCGCGGGATCGAATCCCGAGAACGGCGGCCGCATTTCGATGGGACCGACATGCAAAAACGCCCGTGTCCCGTGCATTGGGGGCACGTTAAAGATCCCCAGGTGGTCAAAATTAATCCGGAGTACCCCACTACGGCGTACCTCATAATCAAATCGTGGTTTTGGCTCGTATATAAAACACCAGAGTTCAGAATAAGGATGGAACCCTGCGTCTTTGTGTCGATTATTGCCACCTGACCAAAGTCGCGAACAAGGACGTATGCTCTATCGCACTGACACACGACGCACTGGATCGACTCTGCACTGCAAAGTATTGTTCGTCGACGGATCTCAAGACTTGCTATATTGTCAAATCGAAGTCGACGAGAGGGACCGAGAAAAGACAGTCCTACTTACGCCGGACGGCCTCTTACAATTCAAGGTCGTGCCATTCGGTATCTCCTCTGCACCTGCAACATTCCAGTGCGTGTAGGACACTGTGCTAGCAGGTCTAAAGTGGCACACTCCCTCGTCTACTTTGATGACGTAGACATCTTTTATGCAAATTTCAAAGAGCACGTGAGGTGCCTTGGAACAGTATAAAAGGTAAGCAAGTAATGTGGATGCACCATGAAACTGGAAAAGTGCCGCTTTGCGTGCGAAGCGCTCCTATATTTAGGCCATGGTATCCGCGAGTCTGGAGTACACCCAGACTCGCAGAAGACAGTTGCCATCACAAAGTTCCAGCAGCCCGTCGACAAGAAAGGCGTGCGCAGATTCCTTGGCATGTGTGCTATTCAGTAGGCGCTTTGTCAAGGACTTTTCGCGCATCGCCGCGCCTCATACAACGAAATCAGACATCGATGTCAAGTGGGAAACACCGCAGGTCGAACCATTTGAAGAATTGCGTGTGAATTCACCGCCGGTAATTGAACACTTGGACGAAGACGCCCAGAATAAAATCCACGCACGGCCGTAAGTCGTCCGCTTAGTGCGCTTTAAGCGATTCTGCGCACGCTAACCAACCCTGGGACTTGGATTGTTTGTTGGTTTGTTCAGTTTCATTACTACGCGCACTCTTTAAATGCGAAGTGTGTCTTTGCCTCGTCGGAGTCAAGGTATGAGCAAGGTCACGCTCAAGGACGCGGCGGTTATGTCTCAGAAAATAGTGGGCCGATCCCGGAGGCGGCAGAGTCGCTCGCCGTGCTCCGCTCAAAGGGGCGCGCGCGCCAGAGCAGACGGCTTCCGAGACGCGCGCCGGGTGCTGTGCGGAAAGACTCTCTCGTTCTTGGGCGAACGCTCCACGGAGGGAGACCTCTCGTGTCACTCCCCCGTTACGCGGAGCAAGTGTTCGCCGCAGGCTCGTACCCAAGGGAGGGCTGCCTTTTTCACTCCTTTAGGATGGCGGTATAGTTATCGGCATCTCCTGGGACGTGAAGGCCAGTTTTCTCATCGATCGGTGCCCGCGCGATTAACTCGAGATGCGTTCAGTTGCCACCACCTAATGCAACGGTCACGCGCATCGCTGTTACTTCGTTAGTTCAACCTACTTTGTTTAGACTCATCCAGGGACCAGAAAAGGCATTCAGTTTCTAGTAAGCTGGTCTGTATGCTGTTGGAACAAGTTGCGGCGGGAGAAAACGCCTGCTGCATTTTAACTTTTTTTCTTTTCTTTCATTATTTCCTCGTGTGTCGGCTCGCCGCGACGCTGGCAGATGCTCGGAAGCATATACCCGCGATATGGGTTACGTAAGATGGAAAATAAAATAATGCGAAACAGCGCCCATGATCAAACCCTACACTAACCCTTGAACCCATAACCAATATGACTGTCACCCGTTACCTCATCTGGCTTTTCCCTAATTGTACAGCACTTTTCGCGCAAATTGACAACTGGAAACAAGAGTCGCAAGGAGTTCACAAATTACGCGATGTACTAAGGGAGAGAGCCGAGGCAACAGCCAAACATGAAGGAAAAGCAAAAATTAAGAAATTTAACCGTTGCTTGTGAAAATATTTATGGATCAACTTTTTTTTATTTAAGAAGGACGCAGAGAAAAAAAGGCCGCCGGAAATGCAGAATGATGCCGTGTGTTTTTAATGACGCTTCTACAGTTATCAGTTGAGCCGCCTGACGTAGCCACTTTTCTGCTGTGCTTATGCGTGTATTTTTGTTTTTTGTTTTTTTTTAACCACCTGCGGTGGGCGCAGTACGTCTAGAACCGCAGCGTCCTGCGCTCTACGCGGTTTTACGGGACTAGTGGCCACGCATCGTTAAGCACCTTCCCAAATAACAATACAAGTCGGTTTTGGCACTTGATAGAGCAGTAAACGAGGGATTCAAAAGAAGTGCGATTTTGCCGGAAAAAAATATGTTTTTCTGTAATTCTTGCAGACCTAATTCGAAAAATGCCACTAGAAATCTTCATTTTAGGCTCGCTCGTTTAATTGTTCTTGGCAGTGTTCTTCCGGCACTTCTTTCCTGCGCGAGTCCATTTGATGTGGTAGCGTAGAGGCGCATCTCAGAGGCGTACCTGTGACATACACCTTATTTCATATTTTTCTTGCGGGTTTACGTGTCCTTATGGCAAACGGTAGGCATTATTTACGTTTGTATTAGAAACGATGCCCCCTCGCCCCCTCATTTTCATGGAAAAGTTATCTTGGGTTACTGTGGGGCTCTAATCCAAATGATAGCATACGAGTGTTCTTACCTTCCTCCACAAACACTTGGCACAAGTTGGCGGGTTCGGGCGGCCGAACCCGCCAACTCGTGCCAAACGTCTGAAAAACGTAGCTGAGTTGAAATATATATCGGACTTTCACGTCTACGGTAAATTTTGTTTCGAATTTGCAAATTATTATTAATACAGCGCCGAAACACGCCCAAATTGCTTCATATTTAGCCGATGATGCGCGCCACTCTTTGGCAGAGGTCTCAGACTGCAGTGGCAATTTGGCGCCACGAAGTATTGAGCTTTTACGTTGTTCATCTCTTTCCGGCAAGAGCTTTTCACCGTCCTACCACAAGGAGCGTAGCCGGGAGAAATGATGGGCAAGGGGTGGGGCACACCGAGCACATGAGCCCCCCCCCCCCCTCCCCGAAATTTCTGTGTACCGGGTTCGTGGGATGACGAGGCCACGCTTGCTATCGGCAACTATCGGTAGCACGTGATGCAACGCAAGTCACTGCGACCGGAGGCGGCCATCGACTCCTTGCATAACACGACGCGCGACGACAGCCGCTCCTCCCAGCCATCACAGTTTTCTGCCATTACAACAGCGTGGAGAATACTGATGCAGGAGGCACGATCGCGCCAGCAGTTGCCATGATTGGCCCGCTCAACGTCACGTGTCTTGAACAGAGCTGGCGTCCGCGCGCCTTCGTGTTCCAGCACGTGAGCTTGCCTAGTTTCGAAGGCGGTCCTAAGTTAACTTCTTCTAGTGAAAATGATTGAGCGCGTCTGCTTCGTCTTCTCGTGTTTGCTGGATGGTTCTGACATCGTTTTGTTTTAATCAAGAATAGCGTGATGGCCCGAATATAAATTTCGGAAAAGCCGAACCAAGGCAGCAGTGAGAAGCTAAATGCTTGTTTTAGTAAAGACCAGTGGTTAACTAAGGATAGGTGAGAGGAGGAAGCCGAATCTTTCCTCTTCACCGCCGGGAGGCACAATTTCCACAGGCGAATACGACTTACTCTTGTTTTACTTATCAAAAGGCGATTAGCTTCATATTTGCTGTCCTTTTTCCACACGGTTTACTCTGAACAAAGAAAAAAATGGCCTACAAAGTTATTTAGTCTGCTCTAATTATTTTTGTACAACTCCCACTTTATCCCGCCTTATATATACGTTCTTTGTTCCGTTTAACTGCCGGGTCTTTGGCCAATTCCCTGTAGTGCGTACGCGCCATAGTGTAGTGAGATGGGTTCTACCAGAATTTTGATTTGTGTGTAGAAATAATAAGAAAGATGCAAGTATACGAAAAGACAGCTTCTCTCAGATGGGAGCCGAACCCACAACCTGCAGATAGCGCTGGCGATTCCCAAGCTATCGCGGTGGCAGTCCTCTAATAGACTTCCTTGCAAAGTAGTGCACGCGCGCCATATCGAGCCCTGGGAGAATTAGCTAGCGTCACTCGCAGCTATGATGGTGGATGCCATTCAGGTGTCACGGGCTAGGTAAACATATTACGCCGGCTAAACACTCGGTTCTTCGAGCTTTCTCGGAAGGGGTGCACGCTCGCGACTTCGGCTGGGCCCGACACTCCTGGTGCCTCGTTCGAACTTCGTTCAAGGCTCCAAAGTGCCACGACGTAGTCGTTATAGGCAGTGAGTATGAAAACACAGTGCTTTATATTGAGTGCACTTATTGCCACACATTGTTTCGCATTTCATGTTTGTCACGTTGATTACGTGTACTCTACGTATGTAACCTCTTTCTTTATTAGCGTTATTGTAAATGGTGTTTATATTTCTTTAAGTAAAATGACCCATGAATGTACTCTTTCTTTTTAATTGTCATCTTCTGTATGAAGGGAGGAAAACCACTTCTCGTACCCAAACATATAAAAAAAGTTGTCTTTTTGTATACTTGCACTTTTCTTATTATTTCCACATATCAATCAATATTCCTGTAGAACCCATCTCACTGCACTATGGCGCGTACCCGGTTACACGGAAGGGGTGAAACAAAACTTGACAGAAAGTATAAGACAGGATAAAGTGGAAGTTGTACAAAAATAATTAGAGTAGATTAGGAAAATTCTGCAGTAGGGTAGTTGGTTCGACATACATAACACTGTTGCGCAGAACGACGAAGGGGCAGGACTTGAGCGAGAAAAGAACACACGACACCTGAGCGCAAAACTGGTTTATTTTTCGGCAAACAAAGCGTACATATAGCCTACACGCATGCACAGGGATGCTCTTCCCGATCTACATACGCCCTCTGTTATCAGTGATTATGCTAATCTCTTTATTGCTGAGTGAAATAGACGACGCGCTGATACATGAGCCCTGTGGGTCTATCTTGATGTTGTATGCTTCCATGACTTCTCCTTTACTTTAGTTCCTACTTTTCAGCAGAATCACCGTCTTGAGGAAGATAGCCTTGCACTCGCATTAAGCGCAATGAGTGCATTTGCGACGACGGATTAGCGCTCAGAAGTCGCATGTTGTTTTCGCGCTCTTATCCCTTCGTCGCTCTGCGTGTTAGGTAGAGTAGAATAGCTAACTTTGCAGGCCATTTTTTCTTTGTTCAGAGTAAACTGTGTGGAAAAAGGATAGCAAATATGAAGCTAATCACCTTTTGATAAGTAAAACAAGAGTGATTCGTATTCGCCTGTGGAAGTTGTGCCTCCCGGCGGTGAAGAGGAAAGATTAGGCTTTTCTTCTTCCTCCTATACCTATCCCAAGTTAACCACTGGCTTCTACTAAAACAATCCTTTAGCTTCTCATTGCTGCATTCGTTCATAAAAAGGCCGCTATATCTGTGTGTACCTATATGCTGCGAACTTAACACTGTGTACTTTCTGTGTGTGTTTCTTTTTTTGTATAGTAGGTAGAGAGACTTCTACCAGGCATTTATTTCTACACCTTCATTAGCCTCTGTACCTTTATTGGCGTATTTAGAGAAAAAAATAATAGCACACCTGCATGCGAACTATCTTCCAATCTTTGTACCTGGCGCCGTGCCCTAGCCGTGGAACGAAGTTTTCACAACGAATGCGAAGCCCTGCGGCCATGTCGCGGGAATCGCCGCGTCATCACTACGTGCTTAACACACTTGGCATATCTTGGTGCGAGTTGGCGTGCCGCATTTGCCTTTGCTTGCATCGCTCCTAAGGTAAATATACCTGGTAGCGAAGCTTCCATAGGAGCCCATACGTTCAAAACATGGCGGTTCATCGGCGGTTCATGAGGCTTAGCGCCATCTGTATGTGGTGGGAACACTTCCGGCGGAAGAAAAAATAATGTGACGCCAACTCCGTTAAAAACAGAAGTGACATTTTGTTTTCGAAGGCGCGAAATTTGTTTTGTTGGCCTGCCTTTAGAGCTATATATTCAAATGCCCGCCTCGCCATTAGACTTATGGGCGTTGGAGCTTTCAGCGTGGAAAGCGATGCAGGAAAAGGCCAGCCGTACGGTTGTCGAAATCGCACCTCTGCACAGAACATACTTTCTTTGGAGACCGACGAAAGCTTTAGGTGTAGAATGCTGATCCTATCGTATGATGCCAAGCCCGTTGGCCAGCGCAGTCGCACGAAAACACCTACACAATTATCTGGCGGTCGTAACTCACTACTTTTGACTGAACAGGTTAAGAAGCGATGAAGCTACCCGCGTCACCCAATTCAGACAAACTTCGACAAGCAAGAAAGCACAACGCGTGAGGGGGGTGTATTTCAGCAGGTGAACTCTACGAGCTCGCCTTTCTGCACATTTCAAGAGGTGTATTTCACTGCGAGTGATAGTGGCGTCAATGCCCCCTGTAACGATGGGCGCTGAAAAGATAGGTATTTATTAATAAGAAAAAAAGTAAATGAACTTCTGTTTTCTTAACTCGTCACGAATATATAAAGCTGACCAGGAATTTCATTTTCGTCGAATGAATCTAACTGTGTCTCACTTGAATAAAAAAAACGCCTTTTTCTTTCCCAACGTTTGTTCCCTCCAAACATAGTCGCGCTTCAATCGCTGCTCCCATAACCCCCCTTGCTGATGTCGGTGACAACTTGTACTGAACCGCTGTTTGCCCGAAGCTTCGCGACCTATTTGGATCGACCTTGTCACGCCCACTTTCCGTCACAATATTCGCCTGGTGGGAAACGACTATCACCTCTGCGGTGTCTGCACTAACCTGCAGGCGCGCAGGTTGGTGCTGCACTCACAAGGAGAATTGCAGTTCAGTAACCCCGCACTTGTGCTGCCGTCGAGATTGTTCAACAGGAGCCGCCTGAAGTTTAACATACTGTGACAGGCAGATTTCTACTGCGTACGAACTTCATTACGCTACGGACCCAATTAGCAACTGGTTTGGGATATCGGACAAATTTACCGAATCTGCACAGGAAAATCCAAGGACACCGAAGGACTTGTTATCAGTTGTGAATACGAAATCATTAATGCACCCTTGAACGCCGCTGAGCGGTCATTGTAGTTATGCGCTGCGAGTAATGTTTGCGTGGATGCTCGTTCCGCTCGCCGTGTATTGGAAGTGTTGACGACACAGGTGGATTTCGCTGCCTCGTTTTGCTGCGTCCTTCCGGTCCCTCACTTCGACTGCAGTGTACTGTCGTGGACTGCTGCTTGCGGCCGCCGACCATGCAGATGGCTCGGACGTCATCGCGGCACGTGCTGCCAGCAAGCGCGATCCCGCGCCACGAGCGCGCACTCGTGGCGTCGCAGCCAATTGGATGTCAGGCGCCGTTCTTTTCGCTGCTATAGACGCCGCCGGCTTTTTCGCTCAATGGGCCAATTGACGCATCAAAAAACGACGAGTTGCTTCGGTAGAGACACTACGGTGAAAGCGGCACCGACGGTTTTGGCGGGCGCGTTTCCATAGCGGAACCCAAGGGCGTAATTACACCGGAAGGACGAGCGCTGAATAGTCGAGTTCTGCGTTCGTGCTCATCTCTGTCACATCCATTCAGGATCGACACCAGCTGTTTCAGTCCAGTTCCATTCGGCTTTCGCGGGAGCAAACAAGCAGTCTTTTCGCGACAAATGTAGATTGACCCTCTGGATACGTTTTAACCACATCTCTTCTACGTTCCCTGTCCGCTGGCTTGCAGCTGCCTCTTCTGCACGGACTACTGTAATGTGTATAGAGGCCATGCAATATCACCTGTGTGTCGACGTCTAATTCCCAAACACATATTTTTTTTCCGATTCGGATGGTCGATAGTCCTACCTGTGAAACCTGCGGCAGTGACGAGGCCTTCGAGCACTTTCTTTGCGTCTGTGGGCGTCACAGTGTGCAGAGACAAGTGCTGTGCACCGTGGTTGGCAGACGAGACAATCGACCATGTAAAATCAGAGCGGAATGTTGCTGAAAAGCCGTGCGTTGGAACGGGTTGTTTTGTCGATAGCGCGCGACTAAGGAGACTCACCGTGTGCCGCCGCCGCCAAGACGCCGAGGAGGAACGCGGCGAGCTGCGATCGCCGCATGGCTGCTGTCGACTGCGCACCGGTCCGCACGAGCGGCGGAGGCCCTTCCTCTTGCCCTCTTATACGCGGCCACTGGCCCCCGCGGAGGCAACCCCTCGCCCCTCCGCTGTGCGCGCCTCGTCGCGATGCGCGCGTTCAAAGACTGTCGTGCAGTTCTAACATCTCGGTCAGCCGCCTTGTCGACAGACGTCCGCTGAAATATCTTGCGCCGCCACGAGAGCCTCTCCCAAAAGCGCCCACTGCACGTCCGTGGTTTCGCGCTGCTCTGTTGCCGGCGGAGCCAATCGGATATATCGGGCACCACTCTTTGCACGACCCAAATACCAAGCCTCGTCAAAGTAGTTGTGGTTGCAGGCTCGGGAATCGGTCCCTGTCAATTCAGTCACTAAACGTGGTTTCGGTGACGTGCAAGAGAACAAGCGGCCGCTCGACACGCTGAACAGCCTTCATGGTCGCCGATTCTGCGCGCGCAGTCAGGCAATGCATGCGCTCAACAGTGTTGCAACATTGGCACCAATCCAAGCTAGTCAGTAGGGTCGAAGGTACGCCGTAAAAGTCACCTCCTGCCATGACTTTGCCTAACAGAGTTACTGTTATCCTCTACGGATTTTCTGTAGGTGTTCCAGAAAACCAAGCGTTTATTTCACTCGCAAATACATAGTAGCAAAATACAAAGCGCGGGGAGCAGCTTCAAGATCAGCCCGTTGATTCCACGACAGAAGCTCATAAACGCAGCCGCATGTAACTGCCTCTAACGGGACACATTTTTACTCATGTTCCCATATGAAGCCCATATGAAACCAACAGATAAAGAAGCCAAGGAAAGCATAGGGGGACTTGTTGGGAGTTGTTCATTCAAGTCTACGAAGGGTAAGGTAAGGTGAAAATGGAAGACAAAATTATTTGCCGCTGGTGAGACTCGAACCTACAACATCCGCCTAAACGCGTGCGTTGCACAACCGCTATTCCCACGGCGGCTGTTCCCACGTCCACATTCTTGGGTATTTATGTATGTGTAAAATATCTAAACTTGGGAGTGTTAGCTGACACCACTCAAGGCTAAGGCCTTTTTTCACCGACTTTAGGAGCAAGCAATAAATCCTCTTATGCACCTGAAGGCATCAAACCTGCCCAAGTCGAGACTCTCGCTGTACATTGAACAAGACGCGGAATCGATTCATCTAATCACAGACTTACGAAGCCAACAGATAGTGAAGTCAAGCAAAGCATAGGGGAAGCTGTCAAGTGGAGTTTTTCATTCATGTGACGCTTCAATTCATTCTTTTCCTTGGCTTCATAAGGTTGTGATTAACATAAATCAAGACCCTCAGTTCTCCTTCTCGTATACAGACATATTCAGAGTAACACGAAACACGGGTGCATTATAAAACAAAACAAAACTAACGACGAGAATATGTCGCTTACATATCCAGCTTTTCTGGACACGTACCAACTAGCGCTCCAAGCGGCCGCGGCACGAAGCTAGCGCGTTTTAAATGGAACGAGCGGGTTTTCCGCGAATAACCAAAACTGCAGGTCGATTATTGAAAAAGGCAGACGACAGAGATGTTCTGGAAGACAATTCGCATGAGCCAAATGCGGTGATCAGGCTGTGGCAAGCAAGAATTTTGTTCCCAGAGCGGTTAAAGATTCAGCAATGGAAGCCTGTGGAAACAGCGAAAATTTGTACTCAATTTTCTAGACAAAAACGGCAGCTGTGATACAACTACGGCGTCTATCGTAATATCCACTGCAGCGTATGTGGTACGGGGATTCGGCTTTCGATTGATGCCTATCTCAACTCTCTACACGTGGCGTAACACTGTTCCCAAAAGCAATTTTTGAAACGTAGTCGTGCAAGTTCACGTGGTATCTATAAAAACCCAAGCGTATCACTTGCGTAAGTGTTGGAAGCGGTGGCAGACTCGTTTAATCGCTTGCACCTCTCGTTCCGCGTCATGCTGGCAGCAGTTCGATGCCGTGCTGCGTTACACCGCTTTTTTTTTAACGCCACGTCGGACTCAGTTCGACAGTCTTCCACCAGACGGTCAAAACACAAAACTCAAGTTTTGGTTTCAGTTCTTTTTTTCAGGAGGGCTTTTCAAATATTATATTTTCTATTTTTACTTCCTAAAAGCGTAGCAATGGGTTGCTTACTTGTTAAGTCATTGCTTTTATTATAAGATTTTATTCCTTGGACAACATACCAACAACCATGCGCATGTCTTTGTGTTACGTTAAAGAAAATACTATCGTGCCTTGTAGCATGGGCATAGTCAAGAATTCTGGACATTGCACCCTCACCATCCTGTGGAACTACACGGCAATGCATATGCGTAATGGAATGGGCGAAATTTTACAGAATTTTATTTCTATATAATAGCAGAGTATCAACAAGTTTCAACTGTCTGCGCCAAGAGGGTAGTCCTTTGTAACAACCTATGCATTTATGGCACTTAATCTGAACATTGGTGGTGCGTTAAAGCAGTATTTTGTTCGGGGATGGGCGGTTATGTCACACGACAGGAGCAAATGGTTTTGCGCCCTCTAAGCAGAGGGCACATTGACTTGAAGAAGCGTGAAATTTAAACCGTAAAGCGATTTAGCTGGAGTTTTGAACCATAATTGCAGAGAAGGTGTCATTCAGTGTTTGCACGTGCATGTTTTTGTGAGGCAGCAGCGAAGGAGAGGTAGTGTATGTGGGTGTGCACAGCTTGAGCGTGCGTGCGTGTGTATTTGTACTTACCTGACCACGCGTGTTTGTGTCTCAGTATTTAAATATGCATGCGCACGAGTGCATGTGTGCGTGTGCGAGCATGCGCATGCTTGTGTGTGCGTGCAGTTCCGTGTGCGTGTGTGCATGCGTTGGCGCGTGTAAATGTCAATGCGGGCGAGCATTTGTCGTATCTCTTTGTTTTTGCGTTTGTGTGAGTGTATGCAAACGTGTGTGTGTGTGTGTGTGTGTGTGTGTGTGTGTGTGTGTGTGTGTGTGTGTGTGTGTGTGTGTGTGTGTGTGCGCGCGTGTGTGTGTGTGTGTGTGCGTGCGTGCGTGCATGCGTGCGTGTGTGTGTGTGCGTGTGTGTGTGTGTGTGTGTGTGTGTGTGTGTGTGTGTGTGTGTGTGTGTGTGCGTGCGTGTGTGTGTGTGTGTGTGTGTGTGTGTGTGTGTGTGTGTGTGTGTGTGTGTGTGTGTGCGTGTGCGCGTGCGCGCGCGCGAGTGACTTGGATATACAGTTTATTTAGCCCATATTTAAATATACGAGACAAGAACGAATGACATTGCATTTATAGCATTATGTCTCTAAAAGCGAAATTCATGCAAGAAAAGAAAACGAAGTTCCCTTCCACTCTGTGAAGAAGCATGACCAGCGAAGCTCTCTATGTGGGCCCCTTAATGGCGAACTGCACCTCCGCCGCGGGTCAGCCCGGCATTCCAATATCTTCGGAATCGTCCCACGTATGGGAGTTCTTGACGCCTGCGTCACTTCCGCTGCGGGCCGGCCCGGCATTGCACTATCTTGGGCATTTTGTTCTACACGCAGACACGATGGTGCGCAATGTAGCCCTTAAGAGGAAGCTTTAGCTCGGGTGCTCCTATCTAAATACATGTAAAAGGAGAATTCGTTTTGCTCGGAAACCACTGCACCAAATTTGACGAGGTTTATTGCATTTCAAAGAAAAAATAACGTTCTAGTGACCTTTGGTTCTAAATTTTTCATTTAAGTTGTCAATGTGTTATCAGAAATTGGCCAAAAAACGCAAAATTTTCAGAGATCGAACTTATCAAGTTTACAACTCTGTAACTCAGCAACAAAAAATGATATCACCATTCTGTGAATTGCATCTAATAGTATATCTGAAGCGGTCAAAATTGATATGTTACACATGAATCTGAAAAAATAAGGATTATGGAAACATAGCTTTTGCAGAACCCTGGCACACAACTTAACGAACTCGCGTAACATATAAAATATCAAATTTGTCCGCTCTGAATGATCTAGTGGATGTCATTTACAGAACCGCGATATCTGTTCTTGATGCAGCGCTATTAATTTGTTAACTTCGTGCTTCTATTTTATTCAATGTTTCGAAATTTTAAAATGTTTTTAACAATATGGAATTCCTAAATCGAAATTCCGCTTCCAACAGTCACTACAATTTAATTTTCTCTCTCAAATGCAAGAAATTTCATTAAATTTGGTCCAGCGGTTAATTCAGAAAAACGCTTTTGTGTGTATCAGAAAGTGAAGTCGCTGTGCAATGTGAAAATGTACTTTTTTATTTTTGTTTTTATGTTTTTTATAGTGCATTCCTCTGGTACCTTCGCTATCCTTCTGTTATTATTTCCAATTATTCTCTTTTAAGTGCCTTTGATGTATCCTGAATTATATGTGCTTCAATTTTCTAATTTCTTCTAATTATGGGCTAATTTCATTTCATCCGAACTTTGATTTTATTACACAGAGTCGCGCTTGTATATATTGTCACGTTTGTTGCATTTTTGTAACAAATTGTTATAAGAGTATGTTCGCGTGCCCCCCACCTCCTATGTAATACCCTCTTCCAGAGGGCCTTTAGCGGTATTTTGAATAAATAAATAATGTATTTGAATAGGCCGCGTCGGAGCTGGGCCCGAGCTGAAGCTTCCGGTGAACGGCTTCGCTGTCAAAACAAAGAAAAGAAAAAAGACGCCTCAGCCGTCAATACCGCCGCCCCAGATTGCCGATGGTGACGATGGCACCGTCACCATCGGCACGGCTCTGTGAGCAGCTACCAAGCTGTTCACTTTCGTTATCTTCCTTCCCTCGGCGGTGCAGCCCATTCTCTTGATAGAGCCACGCGCTAAATCTGCACCATCTATGTGTTATGCATCGCTTCCGCGACCAAGCAAGCTATCGGCGGCACACGTTCGCTGCTATATTGACACTAAAACTTTAAACGGCTTGCCTTCGTAAACACAGCGTGAATAAAAATCGAAAGCGGACTGGCCACAAGGAACATGCTCACGTGGCCATACTATTGATGACAGCATCACAAAAGGCTAGGTGCAGTTAGGCTGACTTTACAGGTTTCCAAGGATTAGCCGACGGGCTAGTTGATTCATTATCACAGAGAGAACAGCGCTTCAAGTTCCGTCTCGAAGCGCTGTTCTTTCTGTGACTTTACAGACGTTCTTTGTCTCCGTCAGTTACGCTTTCTAAGAGCGCCTACTTGGAAAATTTTTGTTCGCATGGCTCTTAAAGAAGCTTATTTATTCTGAATTCCTGCGCTCGGCTGGATAATCGCAAGGACGGGCTCCAAACTGCTCATTTTGTTTAGCCACGTAAAATCAATTATTGAAAATTTCATTAACGTAACTTTGTTAATTACGCACACAACTTCTCAATTTGTTCCGCATCCAGAGGTTACCAATATGAACACTCGAATGATAAAATGATGTCACCAATACTTGTATTGGTTTAATAGTTTTGTTTGCTGCAGTAAAATCAGCCGGCATATTGATGGTGCTGTAGGCTTCTTATAAAGCAAGTGTGAAAGCTTGGACAGGTATTCTTGGCGCAAATCAACTTCATGAGCTTAAGCGCATGTGCCCAACCCTGCACCTTGTGCCTTTATAACCGATTCTCCTACATTATAAAGAAGCACCTCAGGGCTACGGTACATCACAAGGTGTGCGAGAATATTGTGTGCGCTCCCGATGATATTTCTGAGCATTGGTGGTATCAGGCTCGGTTTCCTGGCATCATCAGGAATAAAAACAGTTGCCTGGGGGAAAGCATTGGGTACACTTTCAGTACTTTCTAACATATGGATCAGCGCGGATATGTACGTCAGAGCGAAAATACTGAAATATTAAGAGGAGGGTTTTGCTGCATATATTTTGGCTGTCTAATGTTAAGATCTAAAGAAAAAATGGCGTGATTTTGTGACAATTAATGCTGACATGAAATATGAGCTCCGACACAGTACCCGTGGTGGAACTGGCCCCTGGACTACAGGGCTACATTGAACCACGAAATGCTGGTTTGATAAATACCAGTAATTGGAAAGTGTTTAGCTCTTGAATTTTTGGTACCACGAGCACTCTATTTGAGGTAATATTCAAAGCAACTGTACCCTCTTTTCCTGTAGGGAGGGGGGGGGGGACTTTTTTTAGCGTCGAACAACTGTTCCAAATTTATCGGTTAGCTCAAGACGCGCCCGCATGTGTTCCTAATATCCAGTAAGTTGTCACAGATTGAATAGCGAAAATGCCTTATCAGATTGCGCGCGTGAAGCGAATGCTGGCGTACACTCTCCATCGCATTCGATGACCCGAGAGTGCTCTGCAATGTACGAGCATTCCAATCTCATGAACCGATACCTTGATCCCTAGATCAGATTCAGAGGAGGCACTACTTTGCGCGCAGCCATGGTTGTGCTTTGAGTGTTATTTCCTGTTCCAGCGCAAGCTCGCCTTATAATGAGTTATATTCATGACTCACTCTTTTGGAAGTGTTTTGTTCTTCACATCGCTATACCGTGACAGTATAGATGTGCTACAACTTCATTGAGAGAATATTGGGAAATTGACTAGGACTTTTGTTGCGTGCGCCTTTACACATTTACCGCAACAATTTATTTTTCATACCTACCTTTTTAATTTAGGAGGCTGTAAAAGACAGCAACCTTATATTAACAGGAGGTCTTATTAATACAGAAAATTTAAATGCTTATTAGTCGGCTTGCATCTCGTAATAAGGAATTTCAATAAAGATATCCTTATGATCCCCTTGACAACGTTACATCTGAGTTCCCCCTTTGCAAGCTGATACCGACTTGAGGGTGGTTGATATCGGGGGCCCTTGCCATATGTCCAACCGTCAAACAAAAGGTTGTTCCGAATGTTTCGTTTCAGGAAGGCGTGTTACCCTCCTGTATTTCACTCCCGTTGGAATACATGCATAAGAAGAAAGTGCTGCGTTAGAAGTGTCGTTAGACCAAACCAACGGGCTACCGTAACTCATATCGCTTATATCGCTGTCATTTAGGCTTAGATAAGAAATATATATTTTAAATCGACGCATCACGAATCCGAAAAGAGCTGCCCGCGACCAGCCCAGCTAGGTTTCTTTCATTTCGTGCTTCGTCGTAGCGGCTAATAGTAGCTCACGGAGCAGAGCGCTAATGTGGATGTGGCAGAGAAAGTGCTCTATCTACTGTCTCGTCACCCACCAAAAATTTCACGCCGCGCTGCTTGCCATTCCTAGAAAATGTTATATGCGACGCTGAGTCGTTTGTAACACAGCAACATTCTTTTTAGATGGCAGAGTCCAGGTGAGAGACAGGGTGGTTATGGAGATGAAGATACGCTATTTTCTGAAGCAATATAGGAATGACTGAATGGATGGCTTTGTTTATTAAGAAAAGGAGGAGCAAACATCGGTGGCAGCACGTCTCAGCACATCGGGAAAGGAGGGGTACAAAGAGAGGAAACGCTGGAGTCCGGGTGGCAGGCGAAGCCGCAGTTTAGGGCCGAGAGAATATAAACGAGAGTCGGAGAAACCGGTTGAATTCGAGTGTAGATGTGTGATGTGGCGAGTAAACGATTGGAGTCCGTCCTAGTATCTGTCCGTTGCGGTAGTATACGCACCCGCCCTTTTTGGTAGTACACGATTACTGTAAACGAATTTTGGCAATTACTTATTCACCGGCCATACCTCGCCGGGTATTCCTTAGTGGCAGGCTCTGTGGATTACAACTGCGTTATC
The DNA here is from genome assembly GCF_023375885.2 of Dermacentor andersoni. NCBI lineage: Eukaryota > Metazoa > Arthropoda > Arachnida > Ixodida > Ixodidae > Dermacentor > Dermacentor andersoni. The sequence goes on along the minus strand of NC_092814.1, from coordinate 21,158,916 downwards.
GCGACAACTTACGATCATACTGTGACTCTTGCGACGGCGGGAATACTATAAACATGGGTTTATTTCCCAAGTTCGACAGTTTAGAATAGAGTTTCTCTCCTTGCATAAGCTCATGCAGCTTGTTAAGGTGCGCGTACCTTCAAGACAGATACAAGAACGCACACGCAAGAACGCGTTAGAAGACAGGGTACCGTCTTGAGCCTCCTGCCAAACACATCCAAGCCAACAATATAGTAGCAACCATGCCGCTGGGAGGGGGGGGGGGGGGGCAGCTCCCGAATGGAGAATGCTGCGAATAGATGGGCTCGAATCACGTGGTTTGTTTGTGAAGACAGCTTTTTGTGCTCTCTGGTGACGACGAAGCTCAGAATGAGGTGGCAGCCTGACGACAACGGTCGCCGTCAGCGGAACAGAATAAGCGGGCGTGCAAAGTCGCATCTAAAGCCGAAAGTTTATTCAGTGGAAATACAGTATTCTCGGGTCGACAAAAAAAGAAGTGATCAATAACAAGCGGTCTTGTTGAGCGAGGTGTCGACCGATAATGTCACCAAAGACAGGATCACCCTCCTATCCTGGTGATCATCGGAAATGTATATCGACATCATGTCAACTAACGTGTAAGTGATACTTCATGTAAATGTAAATCTAAATGTAAACTTCATTTCTTATCCTGGCGTCCTTGCTATGTTGCATGACTCTAAGGCTAAAACTTCTTGCGGTCCCGACAATATACCGAACATATTTCTTCGTTGCTTTGCCGAGTCTGTTGCTAAATACTTAGTTATTATTTTTCGTGTCTCTCTGCTATCAACGGAATTGCCAGATGACTGGAAGTCAGACCGAGTTGTGGCTATATTCAAGAAAGGTGACCGTCATTACTACAAAATTATCGCCCGTTCTCCTTAACATCTTCGTGTGGTAAACTTATCGAACACATAATAGCTCACAAATTATACGAATTCTCAGAAGAAAATTCAGTTTTATCAAATCGTGAACATGGATTTAAAAAAGGATTTTCTACTACAACACAATTGGTTACTATAGTTCACGCCTTGGCAGCTTGTCTAGATACGAACAGTCAAATTGATGTAATATTCCTAGATTACAGCAAAGCAGTCGATACAGTCCCACAAGATAAACTAATTACTAAGCTTCGGATGATTGGCATACCAGAATTATTCATTTCCTGATTTCAGCCTATCTGAACAACCGCAACCAGTACGTTCAGGTGGGAGAACAACTCTCTGGCTACCTTCCGGTAACTTCTGGCGTTCCGCAGGGGAGCGTACTTGGCCCTCTACTTTTTTTACTATATTGTCACGGGTATAAACTATTTACACGATGTATTTACACGATGCGTATATATACAGCAGCACAGAACCCCGAGAGGCTGTTGCCACTTCGTCGTCTTTACCGTCGACGACTTTGTCCTCTTTTCCACCGTAACACGACCCCCGGCAGAAAAAGCACCGTCCCGATGCTTCAGGTGGGGCCGTCTGTAAGGGCATAGTACGGCTTAATCCGAGAGACGTGTACGACGTCAGGTGATGTGTAACCGGGTGCCATGACGGAGGTCTCGGGGATTATCTCGTAAGTGACATTGTTCACTTGACGTAGAACACGGTAAAGGCCATTGTAGCGCGGGAGGAGTTTCTCGGAGAGCCCCACTCGGCGGCAAGGGGACCAAAGTAGCACGAGAGAGCCTGGTGAAAAATTTCACGATGGCGGCGATTGTAAGCCTGTCGTTCAGATTCCTGCGATGCCAAGAGACGAGTACGGGCAAGCTGGCGCGCATGGTCAGCGTGGGCGATGGTGTCGCGGGCATACTCGGTCCTCGGATCCTGTATCAAGGGGAGGGAAGCGTCCAATGGTAATACTGGGTCACGACCGAAGAGTAAGTAAAAGTGGGAATACCCAGCAGTATCGTGGCGTGATGAATTATAGGCGAACGTGACGTAGGGCAGAGCCACATCCCAGTCCTTGTGGTCGGGTGAAACGTATTTCGATAGCATGTCAGTAATGGTCCGATTAAGTCGCTCAGTAAGGCCGTTGATCTGGGGATGATAGGAGGTGGTCAGTTTGTGCTTGGTAGAACATCATCGTAGGATATCGGCGATGACCTGGAAGAAGAAAGTGCGGCCGCGGTCAGTAAGGAGCTGTCGCGGGGCGCCATGTACTAAAATGATATCCCGGAGTAGGAAATCTGCGACGTCGGTTGCACAGCTCGTGGGAAGTGCCCGAGTGATGGCATAGCGCGTCGCGTAATCAGTAGCCACAGCGATCCACCTGTTGCCGGAACTGGACTCGGGGAAAGGGCCAAGGAGATCCAAACCCACGCGAAAGAACGGCTCAGGTGAAATGTCGATCGGCTGTAAGTATCCGGCAGGAAGCGTTGCTGGCTTTTTGCAATGTTGACAGGGCTTGCAAGCAGCTACATAGAGCCGTACGGAGCGTGCGAGGCCGGGCCAGTAGAAGCGGCGGCGCACGCGGTCCTAAGTGCGAGCAAAGCCAAGGTGTCCGGCAGTTGGGGCGTCATGAAGCTCCTGAAGCATGGTTGAGCGGAGGTGTTGAGGAACGACAGGGAGAAGGGGAGGACCGTCAGGATGAAAACTGCGTCGGTACAATATCCCGTCGTTGAGAACGAACCACCGTAACGATGGATCAGTAGGAGCAGATTCCATTCAGTCAATGAGGGTCCTCAAAGTAGTGTCATGTCGTTGCTCGTTGGCCATGTCCAAAAGCTGGGAAATGGAAAGAACACCTGCGGCAACGTCCATGTCGGCGTTGGCGGGCGTGTGTACAGGGTAACGGGGCAAACAGTCGGCGTCCTTGTGTAGGCGACCAGACCTATACACCACCGAATAGGAATACTCTTGTAGCCGTAAAGCCCATCGTCCAAGCCTCCCTGTGGGTTCTTTTAGGGACGAAAGCCAACAGAGGGTGTGGTGGTCCGTTGCAATAGAAAAGGGCCTGCCGTATAAATAGGGGCGAAATTTCGCCACTGCCCACACAACGGCCAAACATTCGCGCTCAGTAATAGAGTAGTTCCGCTCCGCAGGTGACAAAAGACGGCTAGCGTCCGCGATGACACGTTCATGGCCGTGTTGGACTTGTGCCAAGACGGCACCTATTCCGTGGCCACTGGCATCGGTGCGCACCTCTGTAGGGGCTGAAGTAGCGAAATGTCCTAGAATCGGTGGGGTGGTGAGCATGGTGGTAAGGCGAGGAAAGGCGGTGGCCTGAGAGGATCCCCATGAAAACGGCACACTTTTCTTCAGGAGATCTGGGAGAGGGCGTGCTATTATGGCAAAATCTTTAACAAAGCGGCAGAAGTAAGAGCAAAGGCCCACGAAACTTCGGACATCTTTTGCGGACTGTGGGACAGGGAACTCTTTCACGGCGCGAATTTTCTCTCGGTCCGGTTGGATGCCAGTCGCATTGACGACATGTCCGAGAACAGTAATCTCACGGTGGCCAAAGTTACATTTCTTGGAGTTGAGCTGTAGACCGGCCTTGCGAAAAACGGCAAGTACAGCTGAAAGGCGCTCAATGGTGTGTGCTGAATGAGGCCGAGAACACAATAACATCATCTAGGTAGCAGAGACAAGTCGCCCACTTGAATCCTTTGAGTAATGAGTCCATCATACGCTCAAAGGTAGCAGGAGCGTTGCATAGCCCAAAAGGCATCACTTTGAATTGGTAAAGGCCATCAGGCGTTATAAAGGCGGTCTTTTCACGATCTAGATCATCGACAGCGATTTGCCAATATCCGGACCGCAGGTCGATGGACGAAAAATACTGTGCCCCGTATAGGCAATCGAGGGCGTCATCGATACGAGGTAGCGCGTAGACGTCCTTCTTCGTTATGCGGTTGAGGTGGCGGTAATCGACGCAGAATCTCCATGAACCGTGCTTCTTTTTGATCAGCACGACAGGGGATGCCCAGGGACTTGACGATGGCTCAATGATGTCTTTCGCTAGCATCTTGTCAACTCCCGTTTTGATGACGTGACGCTCCGAAGCTGACATTCGGTAGGGTCACCAATGGATGGGCGCATTATCGCCTGTATGTATACAATGTTTGACAAGTGACGTCTGGCCTAAGGGTCGGTTGTTCAGGTCGAATATATCCTTGCAGGAAAGCAATAGACTGCAGAGCTGTTCAGTCTCTGCAGGAGTGAGATCCGGGGCGATCATTTTCCTAATGTCGTTGTCAGTACATTTAGCAGACCGGAAAGGCTCACAGGCAGTGTCGACGGCGAAGGTCTCAACGCAACTAACTTCGAAAGGAGTGATTGTAGCCAGGGTGATATCTTTCGGCAGAATTTGCTTAGCGAGCCCGAAATTCACCACAGGGAGATACGTGCGATTGTCTGTGACCCTCACTATTGTATGCGGAACGGTAACGTTGTGGGTGAGAACGATGGCAGTTATGGGAGCGGAGATGTAATCACCATCGGGTACAGGCGTAGAAGGTGACATTTCGATGTATGTGAAGACCTGTGGTGGAACGTGAACAAAAGCAGTCGGTCTTAGGCGAATTTCGTGTGATGTCGGAGGAACCTCCAGCAGAGGCAGGTCAAGACGCACAGTACTTGAGGAACAATCGATGAGCGCTGAATGGGCGGAGAGGAAGTCTAGGCCTAGTATGAGGTCATGGGGGCATTGGTCATCATCATCATCATCATCATCAGCCTGGTTACGCCCACTGCAGGGCAAAGGCCTCTCCCATACTTCTCCAACAACCCCGGTCATGTACTAATTGCGGCCATGCCGTCCCTGCAAACTTCTTAATCTCATCCGCCCACCTAACTTTCTGCCGCCCCCTGCTACGCTTCCCTTCCCTTGGGATCCAGTCCGTAACCCTTAATGACCATCGGTTATCTTCCCTCCTCATTACATGTCCTGCCCATGCCCATTTCTTTTTCTTGATTTCAACTAAGATGTCATTAACTCGCGTTTGTTCCCTCAACCAATCTGCTGTTTTCTTATCCCTTAACGTTACACCTATCATTCTTCTTTCCATAGCTCGTTGCGTCGTCCTCAATTTGAGTAGAACCCTTTTCGTAAGCCTCCAGGTTTCTGCCCCGTAGGTGAGTACTGGTAAGACACAGCTATTATACACTTTTCTCTTGAGGGATAATGGCAACCTGCTGTTCATGATCTGAGAATGCCTGCCAAACGCACCCCAGCCCATTCTTATTCTTCTGATTATTTCCGTCTCATGATCCGGATCCGCCGTCACTACCTGCCCTAAGTAGATGTATTCCCTTACGACTTCCAGTGCCTCGCTGCCTATTGTAAATTGCTGTTCTCTTCCGAGACTGTTAAACATCACTTTAGTTTTCTGCAGATTAATTTTTAGACCCACTCTTCTGCTTTGCCTCTCCAGGTCAGTGAGCATGCATTGCAATTGGTCCCCTGAGTTACTAAGCAACGCAATATCATCAGCGAATCGCAAGTTACTAAGGTATTCTCCATTAATTTTTATCCCCAATTCTTCCCAATCCAGGTCTCTGAATACCTCCTGTAAACACGCTGTGAATAGCATTGGAGAGATCGTATCTCCCTGCCTGACGCCTTTCTTTATTGGGATTTTGTTGCTTTCTTTATGGAGGACTACAGTGGCTGTGGAGCCGCTATAGATATTTTTCAGTATTTTTACATACGGCTCGTCTACACCCTGATTCCTTAATGCCTCCATGACTGCTGAGGTTTCGACAGAATCAAACGCTTTGAATATAGTGTGAATATGATCTATTGTTGAGTAGCCTTTACGGAATCCTGCCTGGTCCTTTGCTTGACAGAAGTCTAAGGTGTTCCTGATTCTATTTGCGATTACCTTAGTAAATATTTTGTAGGCAACGGACAGTAAGCTGATCGGTCTATAATTTTTCAAGTCTTTGGCGTCCCCTTTCTTATGGATTAGGATTATGTCAGCGTTCTTCCAAGATTCCGGTACGCTCGACGTCATGAGGCATTGCGTATACAGGGTGGCCAGTTTCTCTAGAACAATCTGCCCACCATCCTTCAACAAATCTGCTGTTACCTGATCCTCCCCAGCTGCCTTCCCCCTTTGCATTTCTCCCAAGGCTTTCTTTACTTCTTCCGGCGTTACCTTTGGGACTTCGAATTCCTCTAGACTATTTTCTCTTCCATTATCGTCGTGGGTGCCACTGGTACTGTATAAATCTCTATAGAACTCCTCAGCCACTTGAACTATCTCATCCATATTAGTAATGATATTGCCGGCTTTGTCTCTTAACGCATGCATCTGATTCTTGCCAATTCCTAGTTTCTTCTTCACTGTTTTTAGGCTTCCGCCGTTCCTGAGAGCATGTTCAATTCTATCCATATTATACTTCCTTATGTCAGCTGTCTTACGCTTGTTGATTAACTTCGAAAGTTCTGCCAGTTCTATTCTAGCTGTAGGGTTAGAGGCTTTCATACATTGGCGTTTCTTGATCAGATCTTTCGTCGCCTGCGATAGTTTACTGGTATCCTGCCTAATCGAGTTAGCAGGACTGGTCGTGATGGTCGTGATGATCGCATTGGTCAAGCACGGTGAAAAGGACGACAGTATTGCGGCCGGAAATGCTCACACGTGCAGTACACATTCCGACCACGGTTACCGTGCTACCGTCGGCGATTCGTACGAACCGAGTAACGGCAGGCCTAACAATTTTCTTTAAATGGCGGCGTAGGCGGCTAGTCATAATCGCCATGTGTGCTCCGGTATCTATGAGTGCTGTGACGGGTGTGCCATCAACTTGGACGTCAAGAAGGTTATTTCTCGTAAACAGCGTCAAAGGAGGATTTTGCTGCGAATGCGACATTGCAGCACCACCTCGAGGTGCCGCATTGCCTAGTTTTCCTGCTGGGACGGCCCTGGGTAGGTCGGTGACGGCGAGCGGTGAAGCTGGGTGGACGTGGCTGACGACGTTGAGGCGAGGGCGAGCGAGCATAGCGGCGAGTCGACGTAGTGGCGTCGGAAGCGTCATAGAAGCGACGAGTGAGGAACTTCGGGGCGAACTTGCATTCCGGAAGGTGGTTCAAGGAGGGCGCGGCCAACGGCTCCGGTAGTGATGAGAAACGTGACCGATTCGGCCGCAGCAGAAACAGATCGGTCTGTCGTCAGGCGTACGCCAGTCCGATGAATTCCTGGTACTATAGGGACAACGGGCACTGTGAGGTGGACTGCGATAGGACCGAGGCATAGCAGCAGGGCGGGTGTCAGGGCGACTCAAGGAGCAGGCGCTGGGAAGACCCATATTAGCGATTTCCTGGCGAACCACGGACTGGATCAGCGATATCGCCTCAAAAGTGTTGTCCCAAGACGTCTGTTGAGGCGAGGCAGGAAACGCTGCTTGGAGTTCGCGGCGTACAATTCGGGTCATGTTTTCGCTTGGTGGTGGCGAGCTAGATTGGTCGGTGGGGTCGGTACAGGAAGAGGTCACTGCAGTATTTGGAAGCCGTGTAAACATATTGTATATACGGCGACTCTTCGCCTGCTCGAAACGGCGACATTCCTCTGGCATGGACGTGTCGATTTCATGACAGAGGGCTAGGACATCCTGAATGTAGGAGACATAGGACTCGGTAGCAGTTTGAGCCCGCGTGTTGAATTGTTGCTTGGCGGCTAATTGTCGACCGGTCGGATTGCCAAAAACGTCCGACAGCTTCTCCTTGAACAAGTCCCAGCTGGTTAGCTCTTCCTCGTGTGTGTAAAACCACGTACGCGGTGTTCCGTCGAGGTAGACATTGGCCAGCATTATGGTCGGATCCCACCTGCTAACCTTGTTGACGCGCTCATATATCTTCAATCATTCTTCTACGTCAACACCTTCGAGGCCGGTGAACTTGCCGGGGTCTTGTGGCTGAGGTAGACCAACGTACTAGGTATGCGTAGTCGGCATTGTAGCTGCAGACGCGGTGCCTTCCACTGGAAGCATGGTCCCAGGCTGGGTGAGACGTCCGCTGCGAAGCTCCGTGGCAAAGACGCGTCACGGGTATAAACTATTTACACGATGTATTTACACGATGCGTATATATACAGCAGCACAAAAACCCGAGAGATGATGATGATGATGATGATGGCCTCATGTTATGGCTCATACCCACGCTGGGGGATTGGCCAAGAATTGCGTGCTGAAACGTTCACCTAATCTTTTGAAGTGCTACTTATTCGTTGAGAAAAAAAATGTAACGAACGAGAGATTAAAAAAAAAAAGAAACGTACAAGAACAAACAAAATACAAGACAAAAGTTAAAAAGTTATTCGTTTTGTTGACTGAATGTAACTGCAAACGGCATCAAATACGTCCCTGTGGCTGACCCCTATAACTGACGCACCGAAAGATAGTATGATTTCTGGTGATAATATTAACCCTAATTTTGCGAACGGAAGTTCTAGGTGTCTTTTTTTTAACAATTTGTATCGTCGACATACCAAAAAATAATGATCTAGTGATTCTGTTTCTTGGCAGTATGGGCACAGAGGCGATAGCGTCAGACCAGTCCTGTGTAAATATAGGTTTAATGGAGGGACACGGCAGCGTAATCTCGTGATCGCTACTTCTGATTGTCTTGATGGACACCACTGGATCTTCCACGGAAATCTGAGGTGCTGATATTCTGTCCATGTCGTTATTGATTCACTGACATCTCTATGAATTGAATATTTTCTACATCTGATTGCTGTTATGTGAGCCACCAAAGGAAGAACAGGCATTATAGGTCCACTCAGGGATGCTCGCGCTAATGCGTCTGCCATTTCATTTGAATGTAAGCCACAATGTCCAGGTACCCATAATAGTTTTAGAGAAGTCAACTGTGGAGGAACTAATGTTAGAAACGTCTTTATTGGTGGCGAATTGGGTGAAGCCGTAAGCGAAGTACAGACCGAAAGGGAATCTGTTATAATAACTGCACTTATTGAGTTCGACGGGAGTTTCCGAAGCGCTAAAAGAATTGCTAAAAGCTCGGCTTCAAAAACAGGTGTGAAATCTGGCAGTCTCAAGGAGAATGACCAGCCAAGCGGAAGCGAGAAGATGCCTACGCCCGCCTTTTCGTTGCTCGCTGAAGCGTCTGTAGCTATTATGTTATTTGTTTGCACGTGCGCTAGGTAATCTTGCAACAGGTTATTTAAAAAAGTGGCAGATTGATACTTAGAGTTGGGGGGGAATATGTCATCAAAATCTATCTTAATATTCTGATGTGATTCGGTTGACGGAATTACCTCTCGAATGTTTACATTCAGGCTATCTAATTCTTTTTGAACAAATATGATCTGTGGAGTGTGAAATCGAGGCCAATGAGCAAGGAAGAAGGAATTCGGATCATCAATGAATGCGTATTCAGATCGTCTAAGCTGCAAGCTGTAAAATTTCAGAAAGGCTTGAACTGTTAAGATGCGAAATCTGCAGGGCAATGTTGGAAGGCGCGCTTCTTGGTAGATAACATTAATAGCCACAAACCTGGGGAGTCCCAGACATAGGCGTAGAGCCTCACGCTCCAAAAGAACCAGAGGCTTTATTTTATAAGCAGGGCCGCCTGAGAACAAGACACACCCAAATTCCAATATGGGACGCATATACATTTTATAAATCATCAACAGTGAATCCCTACGCAGTCCATATTTTCGGTTGCTCATTCTGCGCAGAATACCTAAAGCACGTTGTGCCTTACCCGCTACACTCTCTATGTGGGGACTCCAGTTGAGTTTTCCATTATATGTGATTCCCAAATATTTTAGAGACTCAACCTGTGGAATGGGTTCGTGTTTATAAGTAATAGAAATTGAAACCAGATCCATGACCGAGAACACTAAAATGGCACTTTTGCTTACATTTAATGACATACAAATTGTCTGAAGCCATACTTCTAGCATGCTCATGTAGCTTTGTAATTTTTGGTATAATGTGTTAATGTCAGTGTCGGCAGCAAAGAATGCAATGTCATCTGCATACACGTAAACGTGCACGTCCTGACAAGTGGGGATAGAGCTCATTAATATATTAAACAATATTGGGGATAGGACAGATCCTTGGGGAACTCCGCGAGTTTGTCTGAATTTAGACGAAGAACATCCGTCCTTAAAGCAATAAAATTCTCTTGATCGCAAAAATTCTGCCACCCATGCGGTTATATAATAGGGAAAATTACGACGCTGCAGAATATCTAGCAGAATTGAATGTTCGACGCTGTCATAAGCTTTAGCTATATCTAATTTCATCAAAGCAGAATATTCTCTCCTTTTCCGGGCAAGTTGGATGCGGCTCTCTAAATCAGCATGGGCACACCATATTGAGCAATTAGCTCTAAAGCCTATTTGATTTGGACTTAATATTAAATTATCCATCATCCAGATAGTAATGCGGCAGTGTAATACCCTCTCTATAAGTTTGACCATATTAGAAGTAAGAGAAATAGGTCTGATGTTTTCTATGTTATAACCTTGTCCTTGTTTTTTAGGTATCGGGATTACTTTAGCTACTTTCCAATCGTAAGGTATCCAGGCTTTCTGTAAGGAATAGTTTATAACGTTTAGAAGGTCTCCAGGAGATAGATCAAATAAAATTTTTATCATGTGAACGGTAATTCCATCAGGACCAGGGGCTGACAATGGTAAGGTTCGAATCACTTGAGATAATTCTGGCAATGAAACTTCAGTATACACTAAGGATGGGGCTAATTTTTGCAAATTATACGACATCGATGACGTGAATCTACTCTCCAAGCCTTTAGCAAGGAGTTCGAGAGATTTTCTCATTTCATCGGGAGACAGATTGACATAATCAATATTAGCTGGCGATGGCAGAATTTTCCGAGATCTCATATACCTAAACAGCGGTTTTTTGTTTTTAGATTTAGAAAGGAAATCATAGTGTTTCCTATCATAATCCTCTTTAGCTTTAGCAACTGTACGTTTAAAGACAGCAGCATAAAACTTGTAATCAGACCAATTTTTGGGGCACTGGTTGTAGAGGAGCTGCTTCCAAGCTGCCTGTCGGCGTCGGTGGTCTCGCGTGCAGTCTGCATTCCACCAAGGGTTATAAGATGTTTGCTTTGCAGATGTAACACTGAATTCAGCCTTTTTGTATGTTCTTTTAATTACCGCACAAAGTTTCATAGCCTTGGTGTCTTCCTGCTCTTCGGAATGAGAAGCCAAATGTACCTTAAGATCGGATTTAAATTTATTATAATCTACAAATACGCGTACCTGGGAGCACGATGGCATAATCGGGCAAGCAATTTCAACCATTATTGGAAAGTGGTCACTGTTGGTTGCACAGTCCAAGGCTGTCCAGGATGAGTTAGTGAAGGACGAACTTACAAAACTTAAATCCAATGCGGAGCGGGACTGTTTACAAATATATGTAGGAATTCTAGAGTTCAGGCAAGTCAGATTATTATCTATTATCCAATCCCACAAGCGTTTGCCACATTGGTCAGTTCGAAAACCCCAGCACGTGTGATGGGAGTTGAAATCTCCAACCAGAATTTTGTCCTTACACCATGAAGTCACTGCTGAATTCAAACATCGAGTGTTCTGTACACCCGCCGGAAAGTATACGTTTACTAAAGAGAAAGGTAGACACCCTGGTATAGTTATATCTAATGCGAAAATTTCGCTTTCGGGGGACATATGTTTATATGAAATCTTTGCTTTAAGGCTAATTCTGTTATTGATGAAGAAAGCTAAACCTCCGCCCTTCGATGGACGGTCCAGTCGGAAAGAGCGATAGTTAGCCAATTGAAAACATTGATGAGCTGAAAGCCATGTTTCTTGCAAAGCAATAATATCCGGGGAAAATTTCGATGATAGATACAATAAATCTGTTGCTGCGGAGTAAATTGATCGGCAATTCCAATGAAGAATTTTGAGGAGACCTATGGTTGCGTAAGTATGGACTCAGTAACTGCCTTACCTAAAATGTTTTCCTTTAATAAATCTTCCTTTGTAAGGCTGTCTTTCTGATACTTTTTTGTCTTTGCCTGAGTTAGAGTCGTAGCTTTTTTAGACAAAGGGGACCTACATCGTTTTAAAGATCGAGGATCCATGTCCATTTCCTCTGCGCCCTCTGTGTTATCGTTGGAGCCTGCGCATTGGGTCTCGTTAACAGCGACAGGTGGGATTACAATTTGGGCATCTTGCGACGTGAAATTGGCGGTTACTTCCTCGTTTAAAGTACGTTGACACTCAGTAGTTCGAGAAGTTATACCAACTGCTGTTGTTGTTCCAAATATGTGCGCCATCTGGCTAGTTAGAATTTGTGTAAGGGACTCACAAAGGTTTCCAGCTAGGCGCTCCATAGATTTTTCCATTGCCCTTTCAATGGCATTAGCAATAGAATGTGAAAGAGACGTATCCGTTGCTGTCACCTGGCGGGCTGTGACGCCGGCGTAACCCTGTGTCCTAGAATGAATTTCCGCTACGGCTTCTCTACGTGAACAACGTCTTCGTTCAACGATTTCCAGAATTTCAATTTCCCGTGCCTTGGCTGAGCAATTAGAATAATCAGCAGAGTGCGCGTCATTGCAGAGGCAGCACCTTTCTTCCTTGCTCTTACACTCGCTAGCATTGTGCTCTTGTCCACAAATTCGGCACCTGGAAGCAGATCTACATCCTTTTACCGTGTGTCCGTAGCGCCAGCATTTCACACATTGGAGGGGACGAGGGGACAGAGGTTCCACTCTGTAGATTAGAGGCCATGCCTTTATCTCTGAGGGTCGATTTGTCCCTGCAAATGTGGCTATGATCGACTCAGTAGGGATCCTGTTTTTCTCGACCACACGTCCACACCGATAAACTGAAATTACACCCGCGGGTGAAAGCATCTCTAATACCTCTGTCGGTGTCATGTTCACGTCGACGCCGCGGACAAGCCCTTTCACACATGCCAAGTGGGGAGGAATAAATGCGCTCACCGGATTGGCGGCAAACAGCGAACAGTTTAACAGGTCTTGTACACAGGACTGGTCTGCCGAAAAGCAGAGGACTCCACCTCTTCCAAACTGGCGGACCTCAGTGATGTTCTGGAAATGGGCCGTCACCGATCGCAATTCCGCCTGAATCGCTTTCGGATTCTTCATCCGTATAACTCCGTTATTGGTTGGAACGAGAGCCACAGGAACTGATGTGATGCCGTTTCGTAGAAACAGATCCACAGGTAACTCCTGCGGAGGAAGAGAAGCGGACCAGGGGAATGCCCCTGGCCCTGGCGAAGAAAAGGACATCTGCGTGGTCTGATTAGCTAAATAATAATGAGACTAGCTGAACTGTTGACAAGCGATAGAAGAAAAAAAAAATAACAGCTACTCAATTCTTGGCCAAAACCCTGCGAGGCAAGAACAGTCAGGCAAGAACAGGCCTTGGACCAGGACCAGGGCTCCCGGGTGGAACGGGGACCAGGGACCCGAGAGATGATGATGATGATGATGGCCTCATGTTATGGCTCATACCCACGCTGGGGGATTGGCCAAGAATTGCGTGCTGAAACGTTCACCTAATCTTTTGAAGTGCTACTTATTCGATGAGAAAAAATATAACGAAAGAGAGATAAAAAAAAAAAACGTACAAGAACAAACAAAATACAAGACAAAAGTTAAAAAGTTATTCGTTTTGTTGACTGAATGTAACTGCAAACGGCATCAAATACGTCCCTGTGGCTGACCCCTATAACTGACGCACCGAAAGATAGTATTATTTCTGGTGATAATATTAACCCTAATTTTGCGAACGGAAGTTCTAGGTGTCTTTTTCTTAACAATTTGTATCGTCGACATACCAAAAAATAATGATCTAGTGATTCTGTTTCTTGGCAGTATGGGCGCAGAGGCGATAGCGTCAGACCAGTCCTGTGTAAATATAGGTTTAATGGAGGGACACGGCAGCGTAATCTCGTGATCGCTACTTCTGATTGTCTTGATGGACACCACTGGATCTTCCACGGAAATCTGAGGTGCTGATATTCTGTCCATGTCGTTATTGATTCACTGACATCTCTATGAATTGAATATTTTCTATATCTGATTGCTGTTATGTGAGCCACCAAAGGAAGAACAGGCATTATAGGTCCACTCAGGGATGCTCGCGCTAATGCGTCTGCCATTTCATTTGAATGTAAGCCACAATGTCCAGGTACCCATAATAGTTTTAGAGAAGTCAACTGTGGAGGAACTAATGTTAGAAACGTCTTTATTGGTGGCGAATTGGGTGAAGCCGTAAGCGAAGTACAGACCGAAAGGGAATCTGTTATAATAACTGCACTTATTGAGTTCGACGGGAGTTTCCGAAGCGCTAAAAGAATTGCTAAAAGCTCGGCTTCAAAAACAGGTGTGAAATCTGGCAGTCTCAAGGAGAATGACCAGCCCAGCGGAAGCGAGAAGATGCCTACGCCCGCCTTTTCGTTGCTCACTGAAGCGTCTGTAGCTATTATGTTATTTGTTTGCACGTGCACTAGGTAATCTTGCAACAGGTTATTTAAAAAAGTGGCAGATTGATACTTAGAGTTGGGGGGGAATATGTCATCAAAATCTATCTTAATATTCTGATGTGATTCGGTTGACGGAATTACCTCTCGAATGTTCACATTCAGGCTATCTAATTCTTTTTGAACAAATATGATCTGTGGAGTGTGAAATCGAGGCCAATGAGCAAGGAAGAAGGAATTTGGATCATCAATGAATGCGTATTCAGATCGTCTAAGCTGCAAGCTGTAAAATTTCAGAAAGGCTTGAACTGTTAAGATGCGAAATCTGCAGGGCAATGTTGGAAGGCGCGCTTCTTGGTAGATAACATTAATAGCCACAAACCTGGGGAGTCCCAGACATAGGCGTAGAGCCTCACGCTCCAAAAGAACCAGAGGCTTTATTTTATAAGCAGGGCCGCCTGAGAACAAGACACACCCAAATTCCAATATGGGACGCATACACATTTTATAAATCATCAACAGTGAATCCCTACGCAGTCCATATTTTCGGTTGCTCATTCTGCGCAGAATACCTAAAGCACGTTGTGCCTTACCCGCTACACTCTCTATGTGGGGACTCCAGTTGAGTTTTCCATTATATGTGATTCCCAAATATTTTAGAGACTCAACCTGTGGAATGGGTTCGTGTTTATAAGTAATAGAAATTGAAACCGGATCCATGACCGAGAACACTAAAATGGCACTTTTGCTTACATTTAATGACATACAAATTGTCTGAAGCCATACTTCTAGCATGCTCATGTAGCTTTGTAATTTTTGGTATAATGTGTTAATGTCAGTGTCGGCAGCAAAGAATGCAATGTCATCTGCATACACGTAAACGTGCACGTCCTGACAAGTGGGGATAGAGCTCATTAATATATTAAACAATATTGGGGATAGGACAGATCCTTGGGGAACTCCGCGAGTTTGTCTGAATTTAGACGAAGAACATCCGTCCTTAAAGCAATAAAATTCTCTTGATCGCAAAAATTCTGCCACCCATGCGGTTATATAATAGGGAAAATTACGACGCTGCAGAATATCTAGCAGAATTGAATGTTCGACGCTGTCATAAGCTTTAGCTATATCTAATTTCATCAAAGCAGAATATTCTCTCCTTTTCCGGGCAAGTTGGATGCGGCTCTCTAAATCAGCATGGGCACACCATATTGAGCAATTAGCTCTAAAGCCTATTTGATTTGGACTTAATATTAAATTATCCGTCATCCAGATAGTAATGCGGCAGTGTAATTCCCTCTCTATGAGTTTGACCATATTAGAAGTAAGAGAAATAGGTCTGATGTTTTCTATGTTATAACCTTGTCCTTGTTTTTTAGGTATTGGGATTACTTTAGCTACTTTCCAATCGTAAGGTATCCAGGCTTTCTGTAAGGAATAGTTTATAACGTTTATAAAGTCGTCTTTAGCGTCGACGACTTTGTCCTCTTTTCCACTGTAACAATATATTATTGGTATTGTCGATGTCGTCAACACCCCAGTTCAGATTCGTCTATTTGCTGATGATTGTGTTTTGTTTAGAGAAGCTACCTGCATTACTGACCAATGTGACCTTAACTCTTAGATAATGTGTTGAAATGGTTTCAGCAATGGGGAATGCTTCTTAATGCAACTAAGTGTGTCTATCTCCCCAGAACGCGCAAAAAGGTCCCCTTAGACTACACTTACAATTTAGCTGCAGCACCTTTACTGAAAGTAACCTGCTATAAATATTTAGGCTTAACATTAACGAGTGACCTATCATGGAATTTGAACATAAATACCATCTGCTCTGCCACTTTCCGGAAACTATGCCTTCTGCGCCACAAGCTCAAGACTGCTCCGCCTAGTGTTAAACTACTCTCTTACCTTTCCTTAATTAGGCCATACCTTGAGTATGCTTCCATTGTTTGGGACCCTCACACAAAAATTAACATTAAGAGCCTAGAAAGAATTCAAAGAAAAGCAGTACGATTTATTTACAGTAAATTTAAGGCTACTAACTCCCCCACTGCATTACTAACCGATAACGGCATTGAACTATTACAAATTCGAAGAAAGAAAAGTCGACTAGAGTTTCTTTCAAACTTAATTAATCATAGGATAGCCTTACACACCGCAAAATACGTATCCCCCTTGATAAGCAGACCCACTCGACACCACTACTCTCATTCTCTAACACCTATTTTCGCAAGGACTGACACTTTTCGGTACTCTTTCTTTCCACAAGCAATAGATGACTGGAATAAACTAACTGAAGTATACACCCAGCGCCCGGGAGCTGTATAACATTTGTGTAAATAATCTTGTTAGTTCGTGTATTAATTATAGTTGTATTGTAATCAAGTTAAAATTTTTCTTAATCGTCTACCTTACGACCAAACAATTTGTGGGAAAAACGTGTTACACACTTGTATTATCTCGTTCTTTTGTGTATATCATCTTTGTATTTTGCTCACCCTACTTGGACTTCTTGTCCGCAGTATTGTATAAATAAATAAATAAATAAATAAATAAATAAATAAAGGTCGTTGCGTGTTTGTGTTGTGTCTAGCACGAGCCAGTAGGTGTAAGAGATGACACAGCGAAGTCCGCGGAAAGTACTTGAGGATAGCAATATTGAACGTGAACGCCGTGTTGATAAAAGCATGCGACCTCAGTTGCTCAGGTCGCCAATTATCCTTCAGTAGTGGGGTACCATTGGGCGTATTTAGTAACCACAGCGATAGACACACACTTTGCGGAAATAAACAGAGGAAAGGAGCCCAGTGAGTTGCACGGCCTTTTCGAGCTCTGGCATAGCTTGGAAAATGAATGTTGCGAACTATGACCCACAAAATAGTATATGCCCGGCCAAACGAATCAGCGTGCTCATACTTGCGCGACACGCAATGGTGGCCTGCCACCAGGACATCGTGGAGCTGCGGCGATGATGGTTTACACCGGGTGCTTGAGAATAAAAACGCGCACCTCAGAGACGTCCGAGGGACGTTTTCACGGTACAAAAGTACATCCTCCGCACCCCCCCCCCCCCCCAAAAAAAAAAGAAACAAAAATAAGCTTGTGAATAGGGGCATCATAACAGCGAGTAGTACGGCGCTTGTTGATCTTGTTCAGGATGACGTCAGCGTTTCATTCAGCGTTTATTTCTGAGAAAAGGAGTTGAAGTTACGTTTATTTGCATCACTATGGCGGGCGTAATCAGGCAAAAATTGGAAGCATTTCATTAGAGCGTACCTGAGTTTTCTGTGTAGATTACGTGCGACAGTGATATCAAGAATACAACAGTATTGGAAAATATAATTCGAAAATATGTTCACTTATTATTGCAGTGTAATAAAAACGAAGTACCTCCACAGTATAGCTGTGGAGGGCGCAAATAATGGACAGGCTAAAAAAAATAGTCTTGTAGGTTTGCAGCAAACTGGACAGACCGTTCGCGTCTTGGGAACAGGATAACGTTGCTCCTGAAGGCAGAAAGTCTAGTTAGCAATTAAGGCGGCCAGTTGGCTCTCGCCGCTTAGAAATGCCTAAAAGGGCGCGTTGACGCCACGATGACACGCCTCTGTACGCCTACAAATAAAGACGACTTTTTGAAAGTGAAGCTTTCTTTGCTTCTTCCTTCGACTTTTCCACTGGTGCTGTTGCTGTCTCGCACGCCGTGTCGAAAGGAGGTTCAGAGCGTGCATGTACATAGAAGGAGCGGGGAAAAGAGTAAAGGTGGTGCAAGAAACTCGTTTGGACCTTTCCATCGCGTCACCTGTGCACAGTGCCCTCTGGGGCTCCCTGGGCGACATCACATTAACCTCTTGACAGCTGTAATTATCCGTGACCCCCCGCAAAAAGCACTGCAGAAACTGCAGCGCTTACCCTTATCCTAACATGCAAGTCCTGAAGAGAGGTAGACATAATGGTAGAGAGGGGGCAGGGAGAAGAGCGGAGAATGGGTAGAACCGGGGTATTCGCGAAACGAGTGAATAACACCCTTGCTACTCTTCGCTCGCAGTTCTCATATAGGGGGGAAGGACGGGACAGGTAAAAGACGACGTGTGAAGATAACGAAACTCTACTACTGAAGACACGACAGCGGTTGCGGGCAAACTGAAGGCACGCTACTGTACGTTTCTGATATTTATAAAAAATAAACACCATGAAAATTTGTCAAGATGACAACTGACGCAGGGCGCGCAGACGCAAAGCCGCAATTAATTACCATAGGGTATAGGTGACAGTACTGAATTGGTCCCACGTCAAATCAACACCTAAATTATGGGGTTTTACATGCCGAAACCACTTTCTGATTATGAGGCACGCCGTAGTGGAGGACTGCGGAAATTTCGACAACCTGGGGTTCTTTAGCGTGCACCTAAATCTAAGTACACGGGTGTTTTCGCATTTTGCCCCCATCTAAATGCGGCCGCCGTGGCCGGGATTCGATCCCGCGACCTCGTGCTCAGCAGCCCAACACCATAGCCATTGAGCAACCATGGCGGGTGGCGCACAACAACGCCTCAAGCAAACACGTCCCGCAGTATGTTGTGTACTACGCAGACAAAGAGCAGTAGTGCACGCAAGGTAACATTTGCCATCAACTCACTACTCTCGTATTGCACTACACGCTGAAGAAATCATACATTCGCAGTCAGCATTACCACTAATTAACAGCAATCAAAACAAACAACACAGATAGCTTCGCTTCCATCAATTCGCACAGTGCGTGGGATCCGCATAATTTTTTAGACTATAAATTTATATGCTTAGGAATGGCGCTCATTGATGCAATACTTTCATTCGCAGTGAGCAAAAGCGGCTGTTGCGTCCACGGTAGAATTGATTTAAACGGCTTCAATGCTATGGCCATTACATCATTGCAAACCTCCGTGGGTTCGTAGTCGTCATAATTGGATACAAGTGACAGGAAAATCAGGAGGTTGATGAACGGCAAGAAGGCAGAAGCTTGCACAAGACCTCAGGAAAATAAAATAACTTATTGAGCAGCGTGGTCAGGGGGCCGTGCTATGGTTTCAACGTCTATTAAAAATCCTCCAAAATATTAACAGACCTAGGCCGACAAAAATGCGGGCGTTTTGGGAAAGGTGAAACCGCTGGAAATCTCAGGACACCATTCGCTTAAATATAAAAGATGACCTCAAATTAAGAAACCATAACGTTGACAGGGTGACCAAATTTTGCCACAAATAAATTGGCTGTGGAAGCACAGTAGCTGAAACCCGATGGTGCGAAATAAGGCGAGAATGTCGGCAAGTGTTGAAGAGAGGTCAAGTACGTAGGTCCCGTGGCCGACGCCAGCGCCCGGCAGCTGTCACGCGACTGCACGTATAAGCGAGATGCCTGGTCGCCAGTCGTTACGGGGTAATTCGGGTCTGAAATATAAGACGCGGACTCCATCATATTAAATGGTGCCACTCTGCAGTGCCACTCTATGGTGCCATTCTTCGATGGTGAGTACCGATTCTCAGGCAATGAGGATGAAAACAAATTGTCTCACGTGCCGACTGTCACTTTCCTCGAACTACCAACATTCCTTACCCGCCGTAGTTGCTTAGTTTTGATTGGGCGCGGTTGCAAATCACGAGGTCGCAGGATCGAATCCCAGCCACGGCGGCCGTATTTCTATGGATGGGAAATGCGAAAACACCCGTGTACTTAGGGTTAGGCACACGTTAAAGAACCCCAAGTGGTTCAAATTATTCCGGAATTCCCCACTACGGCGTGCCTCATAATGAGATCGTGGTTTTGGCACGTAAAGCCCCATAATTTATTGTGTAACATTCGTCAAAGCGACACTAAAGGTTACCATGAAGTCAAGTTAAAGTGATAAAGCAATGCTGTAGGAGTACTAAGGCGCCAATGTAATCGTTAACAGAGCTTTAGTAACCGAGAAATTGAGGTAAATGCATGACACGATTTGAGGCCCCCCAGCGACATACCGGTACTAGACCGATGACGAAGGCACTCCTCATCACAATTTATGTCACTAGTACTCAACTGCTCGCATTAAAAAGATCATTTCATTGGGTTATAAGACGGAAGAAAGTGCTACTTATCTACTTCTATTCGATTCTAAGACAAGATAACATATTGAAGTTACCCTTCAGTAGTATGGGTGGTCTAAAGGTTTCGTTTTCGCTCGACTCTGGGCGCTCGACTCAGCGCCGCGCGCGCTTTGTAGTTTCAGTTGTTTCGCTATCGCGTCGTGCTGCACTGGTTCTGCTGGCTCGCGAAACTTGCATTTGGAACAAGCAGCGAGAATGCCACGTCCATGTGATGTCGTGGGATGCGCGAACGGTCCGCGGAACTTGGCCAAGGGCAGTTGCAGCGGCGAATCGAACGTTACTTATCACTGTGTGCCAACGAGTGAACCTCTCCGTTCGAAGTGGTTAAGTGCCGTATTTCTGCCGCAGCGCGTTGGCAAAGAGCCGAAAAATCGCATAGATTGCTCGCTGCACTTTCGTCCAGAGGATTACGAGTTCAACGCCGACTTACTGAAGTCGTGTGGAGTGCCATTCAAAGCAATGCTTTCCCATAGCGCTGTTCCGTCGGTCTTGCCTGCATTCTCCGAAGCGCAAGAACTGCAAGTCGAAGACGGGGCGGTGAGTGCGGCATTTGGTTTTTAGGAAGGAAAAGCTACAAATGTGCGAATGTGTACAGCCATGACATACAGTTGCCGTCGTAGTAGTACGCAACGACGCCGGCAGCGCGAGCCCTCAGCAGCAGGTCACGTTCATCAGTGCTCAAATCGCTGAAGTCGAGCCCAGCATCGCGAGCCGATGTGTCGTTGTCAGGGTCGTCCATTGCAACGAGCGTCAAAGTTGGCGTCATAAAATAAAGAACCAGCTTATCGTCGCGCGCTTTCCCTTCCGCTAGCCACCATAATTCCACTTTCGCACTGCTGTCGGCTCTGTCTTGGCTCTGTTTCTGGCCGCGCGTTTGCGTTTTGCGCAGAAAAACCGTAGCGCCGTCTGCGGGCGCCGTTTTACTCACCGACGGCCCAACGTCACTATGAGACCATGACGTCACCACTCCTGGAGCGGAGGGCGGGCGACTTGAACTGCGTTACAGGTACGCAGACGCTTCAGAAAGCATTTTCTCTTAAAATAAGTCTCTTCTTCGCACGAAACAAGCGTTTCGAGGTTTCTGGGGTGGTATTTCAACATTCCACGTTAACTTAATATTAACCTTTAGTGTCCCTTTAAGGAGGTCCTTGGCAGCAGCACAACTCTTAAGTACAAGTGTCAGGAGTTGAGCGCGAGGTCTTTGGGTATGTGGGTATAGCCTTTATGGCGTTCGACACCTGCTAGTCTACATAGCGGCTATATTATAAAGGCGGAACGGCATCATGGTAGACAATATGGAGAACAGACAAATCCTGCACATATTACTGCACAATAATTTTAAATAGCGGTCTTCCTTCACGCACGTGGATAACCGTGACAGGAGACTGCTTTGGGAACTGCAAGTACTGTATATGTCATATCCAACGGTGTACTTGGCCGGGTGGCCAGTAAATGTGACGTAATATTGCAAGCCGCGTCGGCCAAAACTTTCTAACGGAGGACAACACAGAGACAGTTTGCTCAATTCTCGTGTCGTGACTTTTGCGTCAATGTGTAAAACCAACAT
This sequence comes from Dermacentor andersoni, assembly GCF_023375885.2. Classification (NCBI taxonomy): domain Eukaryota; kingdom Metazoa; phylum Arthropoda; class Arachnida; order Ixodida; family Ixodidae; genus Dermacentor; species Dermacentor andersoni. The sequence goes on along the minus strand of NC_092814.1, from coordinate 21,136,798 downwards.
ATCCATGTATATGTCTTAATAGTTAAGTACATCTCGATTCAGAGCTGCTGTGGTAGCCCATGAGAGCGAATAGCAAAGCCGCTCGGAAAATAATTGGGGACACCTTAGTGGAATAGATAGGTCAAAATCAAAAGCCGTCCATGACGGCGTCTCTCGTAGAAGCTGCGTGATGTTCAGACGTTAAGAGTGTGTGCCGACTGAAGAAAGGCTGCGACGGAGTGCTTCTGAAGGTTATCCTAGCTTGTTTACTCCGTAGCATGCAAAAGGGAAAAAGGAAAAGACAAAAAGAAAAGAACCGTATCAAAAGCCCAGAATCTATCATCGCCAGCCGCGACTAAACACTCTGAGGATGATAAGTCATTTGCAGGCGACGCTTTATCACGAACACTGACAACGCCGGCGGGACAAGCATTGTAGCGAAGTTCAATACGCAGGGATAGCGTTTAATTATTTTCTTTTTTCTTTTGTGGACGCCATCACCGCGTCACCGCGGGAAGTTTGAAAAGTTTAAGGTCAGTACGCCATGTGGTGGCACTCATGTGAACTAAACCCTCGTGTCCAGAAAAGCTGCATACAACAATGCAACAATGTACAACAATGCAACTAATGTAAAATAATCACAACAACGCAGCATTCACCATTTACTGTACAATTTGTGCACACTTCTTATAGCTAGCATCTGTCACAATAATTTTAGTATATCTGGTTATAAATTCAATGCGTGTTATTAAGGGCGTTAGCTTTTGGAATTTATAATTTGCATGAGATTTAGAAAAATTATATTGAGTGTGCCTGAAATGAGTGGAAGTGAGGTTGAAACGTCAGAACTTTCATGCAGGAAATAACTTGCCTCTTTCCACGCGCCGACCCCGCCTGTCGGAAGCGAAGAAAATTCGCTTGCGATAGAGCGGTGCGAAACAGGGCCTCTTAGCCGCATTAATTCACAACGCTCCCAATACCATGACAGAATTTTTAACGGAAGCAACGACGATCGTGAAGACACTGGAAATGCGCGCTAGGCAATATAACCGCCATGTGCTTACGCTGAAGTGCCAAGTCCAAACACTAGCCTTCAATAACCTCCGGGCGACCTCAGAGTCCTTGTGAACGAAGAAATGCCTAAAATGGTCCTGACGTCGCAGCCACAAATGGCCTCAATCTCGAACATCGTCCGCGAAGAAATCCAACCTTTGCTAGGAGTTCCTGAACCGCCGCAACCTCAGCCGGAAGCGATGAGCTAAGCCGCAGCCTTGCGTCGTCCTGTTCTCCCTGCGCACCCATGTCAGGGCCCCTTGACGATGTCGTCGTCAGCCGCCAGTCCAGGAATCCGCCCGCTTATCGGCGAGCGCAACAACCCCAAGGAAGACAGACGTATGGTGTGCTCCGGACCATCGTTCGCTATGCAATCACTGCGGACAAGCGGGCCACGTCTACCGCCTTGGCCCATACCGTGATGTAGGACTACAAGGTTTCGCCTTTAACTCGCCGCGTCCACAGCAAGGCGAGCGACCTCGCAGCGACTCAGTTGTGACCACCTCGACCGTTCGCCCTCACCAGTATGCTACCTATCGTTTCAGGGTCGACCATACACTGGCCCAACAAGTGGCCAGGACGTTAGTTAGTCCATATCCGGCAAACTACACGCCGCAACCGATGGAGGTGCGGTGTCTGTACGTCTCCTTCACCGTTGCCGACCACGACTCTTCAAGATCTATTTAGGCAACATAGCAAGGACACACCGCCATCCAGACGAAGCCTCGAAGCCAAAACTATACTCGAGGACAACTTTCTGTGGCAATGAAGGGAAAGCTACGGAGGCAAAGCGCGCACAAGTGAGAGCGCTTCTGAAAAGGGTCCCGTGTTTTCATCCACGTTAGTTCAAGCTGCAGAAGAACTTCAGTTTGGCCTAGTTGGTGTTTACTGCATATCATATTGACCGCAAATAAAGACGGGGACAGCGGAAGAGCGGAAGAACCGTGTTGTGTTTGTGTGTTCTTTTTCGCTGACCCCGTCTTTATTTGCGGTCAATATGATGTGCAGTTCAAGCTGGGGAAGAGAAAACATAAGCACCTTAAATAAGATGAAACACACTACTGAATGTAAAAGTTTACTTATGTTGCGGCTTTTCCCTTCCGCGTCTGGGCAAACGCGAAACCGTCGCGTTTGAAGCTGCGTCGATTCAGCGTCTGTTCCGAGCAACCAAAAGCAGTGGCGGACTACTTGGCGTCGTAACGCTTGTGCAGCAGCCACGCGCCCGTAGCATGCCCTTCAGTGCCAAAGAAAGTTGTCCGCGAGTATACGCCGCCCAAAGATGACGTGTCGACCCGACATAAAAGCAGCAGGGTAACGCAACGCAGCCGTGATTCGACGCCGATACCTAACTGCAATGCAAGACAGAGGACCATCGACCTCGACGTGCTTCTTGACGACCACTCTGTCACCGTTCTAGTAAATGCAGGAGCCCACTATTTCGTCATCAGTAGATCCTTCACCGTCAGGTTAAAGAAATGTAAGACTGCATGGGACGGCGCTGAAATCCGGACTACTGGAGGACACCTAACAAGGCCGGTTGTAATCTGCACGGCAATAGTTACAATCTATGACTGGACTTATCCTGCGAGCTTCGTCATCCTGCAACAATGCTCACAGGCCTAATAATTCACAGTAATAAGTCATTGACGTAAGAGGTATCGTTCACTATCAAGCAGGAAAAGCGCAGGCAATGGCGACGAAATGTAGCCAGGAGTATAAACTCCTCAACAAACCCCGAAGATATCATACATGGAGGAAATTACTGTAGCCAGCAACGCATTCTCGTCTTCTGTCTTCTGCCCCCCCCCCCCCCCCCCACTCTTCTTCTGACTGTGCCAGTTCCTGAACCAGCATTCGATATTATTCCGTCTTCCCAAGCAAAAACTGGAACAGTTGAATAGTCTCAGACGACGATACAAGGTCTGCTTTTCGTCGTCATCGAAGATTCGACCAACACTCGTTGCTAAGCATCGCATAATAATCGAACAATGGCCTCGACCACTCCGCCAGAGCCCGCACCGTGTTTCGACACGTGAACCTGAGGCTATCAAGTCGATGAAATGCGGTGCGACGAAATCACCCAGCCGTTGAAGAGCCCGTGGGCGTCTCCTGTAGTATAACTGAAGAAGAATTGAAATCCTGCATTTTTGTATCCATTATCCCCACTTGAACAATGTCACGAAGAAGTACATGGGCCTTATCCCACTGATACACGACGCACTGGATCGACTTTGCAATGGAAAATACTGTTCGTCGATGGATCTCATGACTTGCTATACTGGCAAATCGAAGTCGACGAGAGGGACGAAGAAAAAACAGCCCTACTTAAGTCAGACGGCCTCTTACAATTCAAGGCCGTGCCATTCGGTATCTGCTCGGCGCCTGCAACACTCCAATGCGTGTTGGACACTGTGCTAGTAGGTCTAAAGTGGCAGAAGAGCCTTGTTTACTAGGATGACATCGTCTTTTATAAAAATTTCAAAGAGCACATGATGCGCCTAGGAACAGTATTAGAGGCAATTCAATCACCCATCTACACTTAAGAAATTTCTGTCTCCCAATTCTTTTTGTCAAGTTTTATTAATAGCGATTATTGCACACTCCAGGTGCATTTTTGCCGTCACCATCACCATCACCATCGCCGTGATGTTCCGTAAAAAGTCCAAGGGTGCTAACACCGTCGCCTCGCGCCCTGTGATGCGCGACTGAAAGCACGCGAGGGAAGCCGACGATCGCGGCTCAATCTGGCCCGCGCGAGGGAGGAAAGCGCAGAGGCCGTGCGGGAGGCGCGGAGGGGGGGGGGGGGCTTCTATTCTGCCAGCAACTGTGTCCTAGGCATGGTCGCGCGGTCGCGCCGTATATTGCAAGCGATCTACAGACGGCTCATACCTTTGTGCGTCCTGTGTTCTCCCCGCTCAGCCTGCGTTGAAGTGATAGACGGCACGAAGGCCACTTCGCTCGCTGCTGCTGCCGCGCTTGCTCATCATCATCATCATCATCATCAGCCTGGTTACGCCCACTGCAGGGCAAAGGCCTCTCCCATACTTCTCCAACAACCCCGGTCATGTACTAATTGCGGCCATGCCGTCCCTGCAAACTTCTTAATCTCATCCGCCCACCTAACTTTCTGCCGCCCCCTGCTACGCTTCCCTTCCCTTGGGATCCAGTCCGTAACCCTTAATGACCATCGGTTATCTTCCCTCCTCATTACATGTCCTGCCCATGCCCATTTCTTTTTCTTGATTTCAACTAAGATGTCATTAACTCGCGTTTGTTCCCTCAACCAATCTGCTCTTTTCTTATCCCTTAACGTTACACCTATCATTCTTCTTTCCATAGCTCGTTGCGTCGTCCTCAATTTAAGTAGAACCCTTTTCGTAAGCCTCCAGGTTTCTGCCCCATAGCTGAGTACTGGTAAGACACAGCTATTATACACTTTTATCTTGAGGGATAATGGCAACCTGCTGTTCATGATCTGAGAATGCCTGCCAAACGCACCCCAGCCCATTCTTATCCTTCTGATTATTTCCGTCTCATGATCCGGATCCACCGTCACAACCTGCCCTAAGTAGGTGTATTCCCTTACCACTTCCAGTGCCTCGCTACCTATTGTAAATTGCTGTTCTCTTCCGAGACTGTTAAGCATTACTTTAGACCCACTCTTCTGCTTTGCCTCTCCAGGTCAGTGAGCATGCATTGCAATTGGTCCCCTGAGTTACTAAGCAAGGCAATATCATCAGCGAATCGCAAGTTACTAAGGTATTCCCCATTAATTTTTATCCCCAATTCTTCCCAATCCAGGTCTCTGAATACCTCCTGTAAACACGCTGTGAATAGCATTGGAGAGATCGTATCTCCCTGCCTGACGCCTTTCTTTATTGGGATTTTGTTGCTTTCTTTATGGAGGACTACGGTGGCTGTGGAGCCGCTATAGATATTTTTCAGTATTTTTACGTACGGCTCGTCTACACCCTGATTCCTTAATGCCTCCATGACTGCTGAGGTTTCGACAGAATCAAACGCTTTCTCATAATCAATGAAAGCTATATATAAGGGTTGGTTATATTCCGCACATTTCTCTATCACCTGATTGATAGTGTGAATATGATCTATTGTTGAGTAGCCTTTACGGAATCCTGCCTGGTCCTTTGCTTGACAGAAGTCTAAGGTGTTCCTGATTCTATTTGCGATTACCTTAGTAAATATTTTGTAGGCAACGGACAGTAAGCTGATCGGTCTATAATTTTTCAAGTCTTTGGCGTCCCCTTTCTTATGGATTAGGATTATGTTAGCGTTCTTCCAAGATTCCGGTACGCTCGACGTCATGAGGCATTGCGTATACAGGGTGGCCAGTTTCTCTAGAACAATCTGCCCACCATCCTTCAACAAATCTGCTGTTACCTGATCCTCCCCAGCTGCCTTCCCCCTTTGCATTTCTCCCAAGGCTTTCTTTACTTCTTCCGGCGTTACCTTTGGGACTTCGAATTCCTCTAGACTATTTTCTCTTCCATTATCGTCGTGGGTGCCACTGGTACTGTATAAATCTCTATAGAACTCCTCAGCCACTTGAACTATCTCATCCATATTAGTAATGATATTGCCGGCTTTGTCTCTTAACGCATACATCTGATTCTTGCCAATTCCTAGTTTCTTCTTCACTGTTTTTAGGCTTCCGCCGTTCCTGAGAGCATGTTCAATCCTATCCATATTATACTTCCTTATGTCAGCTGTCTTACGCTTGTTGATTAACTTCGAAAGTTCTGCCAGTTCTATTCTAGCTGTAGGGTTAGAGGCTTTCATACATTGGCGTTTCTTGATCAGATCTTTCGTCGCCTGCGATAGTTTACTGGTATCCTGCCTAATCGAGTTACCACCGACTTCCATTGCACACTTCTTAATGATGCCCACAAGATTGTCATTCATTGCTTCAACACTAAGGTCCTCTTCCTGAGTTAAAGCCGAATACCTGTTCTGTAGCTTGATCTGGAATTCCTCTATTTTCCCTCTTACCGCTAACTCATTGATCGGCTTCTTATGTACCAGTTTCTTCCGTTCCCTCCTCAGCTCTAGGCTAATTCGAGTTCTTACCATCCTGTGGTCACTGCAGCGCACCTTGCCGAGCACGTCCACATCTTGTATGATGCCAGGGTTAGCGCAGAGTATGAGGTCTATTTCATTTCTAGTCTCGCCGTTCGGGCTCCTCCACGTCCACTTTCGGCTATCCCGCTTGCGGAAGAAAGTATTCATTATCCTCATATTATTCTGTTCCGCAAACTCGACTAATAACTCCCCCCTGCTATTCCTAGTGCCTATGCCATATTCCCCCACTGCCTTGTCTCCAGCCTGCTTCTTGCCTACCTTGGCATTAAAGTCGCCCATTAGTATTGTGTATTTGGTTTTCACTCTACCCATCGCCGATTCCACGTCTTCATACAAGCATTCGACTTCCTGGTCATCATGACTGGATGTAGGGGCGTAGACCTGTACAATCTTCATTTTGTACCTCTTATTAAGTTTAACAACAAGACCTGCCACCCTCTCGTTAATGCTATAGAATTCCTGTATGTTACCAGCTATATTCTTATTAATCAGGAATCCGACTCCTAGTTCTCTTCTTTCCTCTAGGCCGCGGTAGCACAGGACGTGCCCGCTTTTTAGCACTGTATATGCTTCTTTTGGCCTCCTAACTTCACTGAGCCCTATTATATCCCATTTACTGCCCTCTAATTCCTCCAATAGCACTGCTAGACTCGCCTCACTAGATAACGTTCTAGCGTTAAACGTTGCCAGGTTCATATTCCAATGGCGGCCTGTCCGGAGCCAGTGATTCTTAGCACCCTCTGCAGCGTCGCAGGTCTGACCGCCGCCGTGGTCAGTTAATAAGAATATAAGATTAATAAGAATATAGCTGGTAACATACAGGAATTCTATAGCATTAACGAGAGGGTGGCATGTCTTGTTGTGAAACTTAATAAGAGGTACAAAATGAAGGTTGTACAGGTCTACGCCCCTACATCCAGTCATGATGACCAGGAAGTCGAAAGCTTCTACGAAGACGTGGAATCGGCGATGGGTAGAGTGAAAACAAAATACACTATACTGATGGGCGATTTCAATGCCAAGGTAGGCAAGAAGCATGCTGGAGACAAGGCAGTGGGGGAATATGGCATAGGCACTAGGAATAGCAGGGGGGAGGTATTAGTAGAGTTTGCAGAACAGAATAATATGAGGATAATGAATACCTTCTTCCGCAAGCGGAATAACCGAAAGTGGACATGGAGGAGCCCGAACGGCGAGACTAGAAATGAAATAGATTTCATACTCTGCGCTAACCCTGGCATCATACAAGATGTGGACGTGCTCGGTAAGGTGCGCTGCAGTGACCACAGGATGGTAAGAACTCGAATTAGCCTAGACCTGAGGAGGGAACGGAGGAAACTGGTACATAAGAAGCCGATCAATGAGTTAGCGCTAAGAGGGAAAATAGAGGAATTCCAGATCAAGCTACAGAACAGGTATTCGGCTTTAAGCCACGAAGAGGATCTTAGTGTTGAAGCAATGAACGACAATCTTGTGGGCATCATTAAGGAGTGTGCAATAGAAGTCGGTGGTAACTCCGTTAGACAGGATACCAGTAAGCTATCGCAGGAGACGAAAGATCTGATCAAGAAACGCCAATGTATGAAAGCCTCTAACCCTACAGCTAGAATAGAACTGGCAGAACTTTCGAAGTTAATCAACAAGCGTAAGACAGCTGACATAAGGAAGTATAACATGGATAGAATTGAACAAGCTCTCAGGAACGGAGGAAGCCTAAAAGCAGTGAAGAAGAAACTAGGAATTGGCAAGAATCAGATGTATGCGCTAAGAGACAAAGCCGGCAATATCATTACTAATATGGATGAGATAGTTCAAGTGGCTGAGGAGTTCTATAGAGATTTATACAGTACGAGCGGCACCCACGATGATAATGGAAGAGAGAATAATCTAGAGGAATTCGATATCCCAGAAGTAACGCCGGAAGAAGTAAAGAAAGCCTTGGGAGCTATGCAAAGGGGGAAGGCAGCTGGGGAGGATCAGGTAACAGCAGATTTGCTGAAGGATGGTGGGCAGATTGTTCTAGAAAAACTGGCCAGCCTCTATACGCAATGCCTCAAGACCTCGAGCGTACCGGAATCTTGGAAGAACGCTAACATAATCCTAATCCATAAGAAAGGCGACGCCAAAGACTTGAAAAATTATAGACCGATCAGCTTACTGTCCGTTGCCTACAAAGTATTTACTAAGGTAATTGCAAATAGAATCCGGAACACCTTAGACTTCCGTCAACCAAAGGACCAGGCAGGATTCCGTAAAGGCTACTCAACAATAGATCATATTCACACTATCAATCAGGTGATAGAGAAATGTGCGGAATATAACCAACCATTATATATAGCTTTCATTGATTACGAGAAAGCGTTTGATTCAGTCGAAACCTCAGCAGTCATGGAGGCATTGCGGAATCAGGGTGTAGACGAGCCGTATGTAAAAATACTGAAAGATATCTATAGCGGCTCCACAGCCACTGTACTCCTCCATAAAGAAAGCAACAAAATCCCAATAAAGAAAGGCGTCAGGCAGGGAGATAAGATCTCTCCAATGCTATTCACAGCGTGTTTACAGGAGGTATTCAGAGACCTGGATTGGGAAGAATTGGGGATAAGAGTAAATGGAGAATACCTTAGTAACTTGCGCTTCGCTGATGATATTGCCTTGCTTAGTAACTCAGGAGACCAACTGCAATGCATGCTCACTGATCTGGAGAGGCAGAGCAGAAGGGTGGGACTAAAAATGAATCTGCAGAAAACTAAAGTAATGTTTAACAGTCTCGGAAGGGAACAGCAGTTTACGATAGGTAGCGAGGCACTGGAAGTGGTAAGAGAATACATCTACTTAGGACAGGTAGTGACTGCTGATCCAGATCATGAGAGTGAAATAATCAGAAGAATAAGAATGGGCTGGGGTGCGTTTGGCAGGCATTCGCAGATCATGAACAGCAGGTTGCCATTATCCCTCAAGAGAAAAGTGTATAACAGCTGTGTCTTACCAGTACTCACGTACGGGGCAGAAACCTGGAGGCTTACGAAAAGCGTTCTACTTAAATTGAGGACGACGCAACGAGCTATGGAAAGAAAAATGATAGGTGTAACGTTAAGGGATAAGAAAAGAGCAGATTGGGTGAGGGAACAAACGCGCGTTAATGACATCTTAGTTGAAATCAAGAAAAAGAAATGGGCATGGGCAGGACATGTAATGAGGAGGGAAGATAACCGATGGTCATTAAGGGTTACGGACTGGATTCCGAGGGAAGGGAAGCGTAGCAGGGGGCGACAGAAAGTTAGGTGGGCAGATGAGATTAGGAAGTTTGGAGGGTCAACATGGCCACAATTAGTACATGACCGGGGTAGTTGGAGAAGTATGGGAGAGGCCTTTGCCCTGCAGTGGGCGTAATCAGGCTGATGATGATGATGGTGGTCAGTAGCTTCGCAGCTGCTGGGGACTGAGGGCCGGGGTTTGATTGTTGTGTTCATATAGGAGGTTGTGGCCAAGTACTGCACCAGGGTGGCCAATCCTGCTCTGGTGAGGGAGTGCGTTACCGGTTCTGGTCACCGGGATCAGGCCACACTCCAGGCCTGTTTGTGCAATTTTATCAACACGCGGATTTTTTTTTTTTTTTAATCCGGTGGAAAATTGCCGGCACCGGGATTCGAACCACGGACCTCTTGCACGCGAGGCGGGTGTTCTACCTCTACGCCACCGCTGGGTTTGTGTTTGCCGCCACTTTTGAATATGGGAATGACTTTTTCAACTTTCCGATCTATGAGAAGTTGCTCTGTTGATAATGATTGATGAAATATATGATAAGGTATTCTGCTGGAAGCTGTTAGTGTTCTTTTTTAGTATTTTAAAGTTCATATCGTCAAGTCCGGCTGAAGTAGAGAGCTTAAGACTGCTTATGAGGCTTGAAATTCCCTGAATTTCCTCAATACAGGAACGAAAGGCAGTTTAGCATAACTACTATTCAGTGTAACAACGATACGTATCACAGTCCGTTAAC